>NC_081803.1:6472654-7072654 GCF_963082965.1 Carassius carassius
GCAATGAAACTCTAATTTTGACCTTCAGCTGTTTGGTATCTGAAGTCCATTATAAGGAGAATAATCCTGGAATGTTTTCATCAAAAACCTTAATTTCGTTTTGACTGAAGAAAACAATACGTAAACGTCTTGGATGAAATGGGGGTGAGTAAATTATCAGGAAATTTTAATTTGAAAGTAATCTAATCCTTTAACACATTAAATTGTTTATTCTCACCAAACACCAAACAAATATTTTCTCAAGGTGCTTTGTAATATCGGTAAAAAAAAAAAACAACAAAAAAAAAACTATAATTAAAAATTGTAGTTTATAGTTTGTTCTTTTATAGTTTTAATTCTAACTTTCAGTTAATTCTGATTATCTGTCTCTTGTTTTACGCTTATGTGTACCTGCAGGGGTTGCCACAAGTTTTCAGCTTGTGCATTTGATTGCATGAAAAGCACAGCGTGCTGCTTTGTGTATATAACTTCAGAATGAGCCTAACATGTTTTGTGCCACAGGTGCATATGAGAACCGAACTGTGTTTGAAACACTGGACATTGGCTGGCAGCTGTTGAGAATCTTCCCCAAGGAGATGCTGAAAAGGATTCCTCAGAGCACTGTGGCGGAGTTTTATCCCAGAGACTCCAAACATTAGTCTTACTTCCTTCTTTGTTTATTCACTTTGTCTCTCAACCAGCCATGAATCTGCCCTCTACACTTCTAGATGTTACTCACTCTCTCTGCTCAAATCAAGTACACTTGAGTCTACACTGATGAAATAAAACAAGTTTTCATTTTCAGTTTTCTTGGTATTTATCATGTAAGTGTTGCTGAATAGTAAAGCAAATATTGTATTAATATTGTTGCTACACCGCAGTGTGAAAGTGTTTTTGTGTGTGTGTACCTCAGTGTTTCAATTTTTATCTATGCTGGCAACATTTTTAGAACAACTGACAAAGCTGTTAGTATGCATTACAAAGCAGTCCATTTCTGTACTTTAGAAGTGCCAAGTTGAATGTATAATGGCTTTATGTATTCTATATATATTCTATAAACTATATATAAAAGTACATATTTATCATAAAGTATGAAAATAAGCAATATGTTCATACAGTGCATTACAAAGGAATAGAAAAGCACATTGGCCCTATCAAATCAAAGAAAGAAAAAAGAGCAATAGATTTATTGCTTGTCATGCACAGTTTTTATATAAAAATGTCTAATTTATGTTTGTGTCAGCAGTTTGTTTATTATAATTTATATTGGTGCCATGAATTTAAGTACTGTGGTAAAGTGTGTGATATCAAGTGAATTCATATGGAAGTGATTGTTGTCCTAATGCATGAAAACTATATTGAAAATATTTATGTAAACACTTGCTTCATGAAATAAACCTTGATGTAGTTTAAATAATCATGCTGATAGTTATCAAATATATTTATTGATGGTTTGGTTTTGATCAGTTTCAATACTGATGTCATTTGCGCAAAAGGATGCATATTCATTTCACTAGGAAATGTAGCCTTATTCAAGTAACTTGATAGCTCAGACAATAAGAAAAGGTAATTGTTTTTATCGCAACCTAATTTAGCATAAAATATATGCCATGCATTTGCAAAAGTATGTACTGCGCAAAAAAGTAAAAGTTTTGCAAAAAATATATATAAAAAGATTGAATTTCAAACTAATGATTTTAATATCAAAATTAATTTGATAAAAGTAATTAGCATGCTATCCTATTAACACATTTGTATTTAATATAATGTATATTTTGTATAAGGTGGGTGTATAATATCTTATGTAGACATTGCACAAAGGGTATCAGAGTTTTCACAAAACAAGCATCAATTGTCTTTTAACCAGTTTCCCAGGTGAACAATATTTCATGTAATTAGTCATCTGTGTTAATTGGAATGGTAAAGGCATATAAAATACACTTACTTCCAGTTGCAGGAATGTTTGGATTTGTTGGTTCTGTGTGGTGGTTTGATAACGTGAACATTGGGTTTTTGGAGTACTTGTGGGTTTTTTGGCTATGGATCAAGGTTGGAAAAGGTCAGTTTGTTCATTCAATCTGTGTTTGTGCACACAAACATTTGCTAATGTGTCTTAAAATTTGTAGGTTACCCTTGCTAGTAGTCTTCCTGTTTTGGAGGAATGCTGATGGACTTAAAAGTGAGTCGTGCTCTCTCCCTTTTATTTCAAGGAATGTGCTTAGTGAGACTTGTGTAAAAGCCTTCTGTTTTAATTCTATAGGTAGCGCATATTCAGATGCCCATCGTGGGTGGGGTCAGCCTTCTGATGCTCGTTCCCATCATGCAGTTCAGTCTTCCATGTCAGAGGTCCATGTGACTGGGACTTTGCCTGTTGAAGAAGTGGGCTCCAGTTTGTTCCCTGCTAAGCCCCTGAAAAGCAAGTCGAAATGGAATCTACCTCAGTTTGTCAAAGGTGGTTCCAGCAGCTATCTATCAATGTCCCATGCCCAAGCTGCTCCAAGCAGCTCTGTTTCCTTGCCTCTGTCCCGGAATCAACAGTCTTCAAGCAGTTTGGCGTTCTCTGGATCAACTGTTCCAGGTGTTGCTGGGGGACTACGTTTGGAGACCCAATATGCTGCAAGTGGTTCTGGACCAGTTTCTACCCTAAGAGAGAGTAGTAGCTATCCTGCCCAGCTTGGTGTTTCTGGCCAATCCACCAGTGATGCTTTGCATGTGTCAAGCTCCCAGGAAACCCAAAGTGCTTTCAGTCAGTCCACCAGTGTCTTGAGTTCCCAGAAGCAATATAGTGCTGCCTCCCAGGTCAGCTCTGGGGCTCACTTTGGGGCCTCTACTGGTTTGCTCCCACAGAGAATGAGCAGCTCTTCCAGTGGTTCTGTCCAGTCTCCAGGTACCACAAGTCAGTTTGCCCTTGGGTCTTACCCAAATGCTGTAAGTGTGTCACTGTCCTCCCCACAAGCTGGTCCATCTACTGTTCCGGGTCCTCAGAAGCAGCTGACCTCTACCTACACTGGCAGCTCTGGCACCCAGGCAGGATCCTCTACTCCCTTCACCCTGCATGGAAGCCCTGCTTATGGATCACGTCAGCCTCAAGGTACCACAAGTCTGTCTGCCCCTGGGTCTCCATCCTCATATGCAGGTTTATCCCATTCCTCACCCCAAGGTGTTGCCAGTCAATCTAGTTCACAGAAGCGGCTTACCTCCATCTACCAGGTCAGCTCTGGGGCTCAGCTTGGGGCCTCTACTGGTTTGTTCCCTCAGAGAATGAGCAGCTCTTCCAGTGGTTCTGTCCAGTCTCCAGGTACCACAAGTCAGTTTGCCTTTGGGTCTTACCCATATGCTGCAAGTGTGTCACTGTCCTCCCCACAATCTGGTCCGTCTACTGTTCCGGGTCCTCAGAAGCAGCTGACCTCTACCTACACTGGCAGCTCTGGCACCCAGGCAGGATCCTCTACTCCCTTCACCCTGCATGGAAGCCCTGCTTATGGATCACGTCAGCCTCAAGGTACCACAAGTCTGTCTGCCCCTGGGTCTCCATCCTCATATGCAGGTTTATCCCAGTCCTCACCCCAAGGTGTTGCCAGTCAATTTAGTTCACAGAAGCGGCTTACCTCCATCTACCAGGTCAGCTCTGGGGCTCAGGTTGGGGCCTCTACTGGTTTGCTCCCTCAGAGAAGGAGCAGCTCTTCCAGTGGTTCTGTCCAGTCTCCGGGTACCACAGGTCAGTTTGCCCTTGGGTCTTACCCATATGCTACAAGTGTGTCACTGTCCTCCCTACAAGCTGGTCCATCTACTGTTCCGGGTCCTCAGAAGCAGCTGACCTCTACCTACTCTGGCACCCAGGCAGGATCCTCTACTCCCTTCACCCTGCATGGAAGCCCTGCTTATGGATCACGTCAGCCTCAAGGTACCACAAGTCTGTCTGCCCCTGGGTCTCCATCCTCATATGCAGGTTTATCCCATTCCTCACCCCAAGGTGTTGCCAGTCAATCTAGTTCACAGAAGCGGCTTACCTCCATCTACCAGGTCAGCTCTGGGGCTCAGCTTGGGGCCTCTACTGGTTCGCTCCCTCAGAGAATGAGCAGCTCTTCCAGTGGTTCTGTCCAGTCTCCAGGTACCACAAGTCAGTTTGCCTTTGGGTCTTACCCATATGCTGCAAGTGTGTCACTGTCCTCCCCACAATCTGGTCCGTCTACTGTTCCGGGTCCTCAGAAGCAGCTGACCTCTACCTACACTGGCAGCTCTGGCACTCAGGCAGGATCCTCTACTCCCTTCACCCTGCATGGAAGCCCTGCTTATGGTGAATCGAGTCAACTTCAAGACATGAGTCACTTTGCTGCTAGCAGTCCATATGGAAGCTTGTACTGCAAATGTTCATTGTCACCTCAAGGTGTAGACCATCCCTCTACTGTTCAGAGTTCACAAAAGCAGTTTACCTCCAGCTATGGAACCCAGTCAGGGTCTTCACCATTTACCTTGCAAGGAAGTGTCACTTTTGATGGCTCACAGCCTCAAGGTGTTGCCAGTCAATCTGTTCATGGCTCTCTGAAGCAGCTTCCATCCACCTTCGTAGGCAGCTCTGGAACCCAGGCAGGGTCCTCTACTGCTATCCTGCGGGGAGGCACTACTTATGGTGGATCATCTAAGCCTTAAGATACAAGTGAATTTGTTCCTGGCTCTCAGTCCTCTTATGCAAGTGTATCATGGTCTTCACCTCAAGCTGTTGCTGGTTCTGGTACTGCTCTTTCTCAGAAGCAGTATCTCTACCTTCACAGGCAACTCTGGTAAACCGGTATGATTCAAGTGCCTTTCAGAATTGAAACTCCAATAAAGGTTGATTGCCAAGCAGTTTGTGTGTGGGGTGTTGTGTATGTGGGGTTTTTTTTTTTTTTTCACTGTAGCAGTTAAAGGGAGCAATGTACAGTTTAACCCCTTCATTGTCAAAGATCAGTAACTACTTCCACTTATGTCCGTCTAACAGCCCTCTTTAATTTATACTCTTACTTGATCTAAATAAACCACATTGTTAGGCTCTAGCTTTATTTGACCACGGTTTTGATAAAACCTTGCAGTGACCATAATTTGACTGGAGTGCAAAATCTGTCATTTAGAATAGAAATTCACCACACCTTCATATTTGGTCACATCTGCTTCATATTCCTCTTCACTGAATGGTGGCAATGGCTTATTGTCCAAAGATGCATAGGAGGACAAAAGAACAAGGAGCAAAATATCCTTGTATATGCAAGTGTATCAGTGTCCTCTCCACAAAGCTGTTGCTGGTACTGCTTGGTTTACAGAAGCAGTTTCTCTACCTCCACAGGCAGCTATAGTAAACTGGTATGATGCATGTGTCTTTCAGAATTGAAACTCCAAGATTGGAAGAAAGGTGTTTTTTTTTTTTTCTTTTTTCTTTTTTTCTCTCCAGTTTACAGTATGTTAAGGAGTCCCTTTTTTAAATATCAGTGAAATTGGTATCAGTTCAATCATGGTAATAAAATGTCACTGAAAGCTGCACTAATAAAAAGAACTGTAGTGAATACAGCTCAGAGTAGTAAAAGCAGAAATCTAAATCTGTGATCTATTTATGTAGGTACGACTAGGGAATTTGATTTACCACCAGAAACCCATTTAGTGGGTTCACTTTGTAGTTAATTTTAATATTTTCAAAATAATGATTTGTTCTGAAAACTTTCAAGAGTGTACAAGAAACCGTTCCGGCTCACAGCTTTCACAAAATAGACTGTAAAAAAGGTAAACGTAAAACCAATTATTTTAGAAAAGGGAAACAAAAGTATACACAGCTGTGAGATTAAAATTGCAACTCCAGCTCTTTGTATTTCTCGGTGTATAATTATCCTCCCTGCTATACTACATACTTTTGTTTCATGGTTGCTGTAAGAAAAAAAAACCTTCAAAACTCTGCACTACAAAAATACAGCCGACACACAAAACAAAAAAAAATACTATAAAATGTGATACACTACAGAGAAATTACCACTTTAAAAACGCATGTTATTACCAACCCGTTCTCATCTCAGGGCCTCATATAAGGCCGTTTTGTCACGTCCTTTGGCGTTGTCTGCCCACGCATATGGCACCCTTTTACGTTTGATGACACGCACATGGCTTTCTACCAACTTCAATGTAAAACCATCCGCAATGTTATTACACTCTCAGGGCTTCGCCAGTCATCAATTCACCTCATCATTGACTACACGTAACAGACGTTTCCCCCAACAACGACTTACGTTTGATCTATGATTAAGATTGTCTGCACCTGGAGGTCAATGTTTTCCATTATTTATCTTTCAAGAGGAGTCTATTTGACACTTTCAACACCCTTACCGTCTGTGAGAGACACTCTGCTTAACCACCTCCAATGCAACCCACCCGCATGTTACAGGATGCAGTTGGACTTTGCCAGCCAATCCAAGTGCGTGATATCAGATGCTTTCAGCAACAGTGGCGTGCTTAGGCTACAATTTCGTTTAGTTTTAAATTAGCCTGTTGTAGCCTACTCAATTTAAACGTGAATGTGTGCTAGGTATCCTAACTAAAAACACGACAATATAGGTTCCATCTGCGTATTCAAGCACACATTTGGACTTCGCCAGTCACCCATTCCTAGTGCTGAGAAAAATAGATGCTTTAAGTAATAAAGTGCAGACAATTTGCTTTCGTTTTAAATTATGCACTATCATTACTTAAACATGAATATGTGCTTGGTAGGGCTAATTAAACTCTACCATAATATCACTTAATAGCCTATGGAGATGTTTCTTGGCCTTTATCATGTGAGAGAGATGCTCATGGTTTTCAAACATCTCCAATGCAACCCACATGCATTTTGCAGGTGGACTTCACTAATGAATCCAAGTGCGGAGATACCAGACATTTTCAGCCACTGCAAGGTGCAGAGTCCTGCAGACAACTTGTTTCATTTTGAGACTGTCCTCCTTCTAAAAATGACCACATAGGTTGCAAGCAGCGTATTATGACCCATTATTAGGTTTTCAAATCAAGCGGCCTTTTACGACAGTCTCGTTTGTCGGGTGTGTCGTCATCAAATGACCTTTGACTGTCGTTACCATCACAACCACTCACAAAAAGGAGGAGTGACCCAACAGGTCACCGAGCGTTGTTGTCCAGGTGTGTAAACTATTTTATTTTATGGTTTATTTTTTAAGGTACTGTTATGATTCTCTGCAATTAATCTGGAAGTAAGTGCAGTTTGACGTTTTCTTTACAAATCTTTTGCGAACACCAGTGAACGAATGTGAAATGCCCAGTGACCAAAACACTTACCATATTATTTACCATGATAACTGTTTTACTGTGGTATTTGTAGTTAAAGCAAATTAACCACAGTGCCATGGCTTTAATACCTTTTTTAATGTAATTGTAATTCAGTGTTTTTTTTTTTCTGTCTTGCAGTTTCTTCATATCACACACATCTCCAGCTCCTACAACAACATTCAGTGTCCAGCAGCTCTTAATGAAGTTCTCTCTCTCTCTCTCTCTTTCTGATTTTCCTTCCCTATTTTTCTGAACTGTAATTCATAATTCATTCAAACGTTTCTTCCTTTCTCTTGTTAATCATGGAATATTTTCAAAGCTCAGAATCAGATTTGGATCATTCTGTCAGAAAGCTGCTAGTATTAAGAGGGAACTTGAACTCGAAGCTCAAGCTGAACTTGAAGAATTTGCAAGCTAAGCTGAAGTCCTTCACATTTCACACTTCACAGGTGATGTTGAAGACTTTTAGTTATAACTGATTTACTTTAATTTATTAAGTGTTAATAACCTTCCTTATAGTCCTTCCTTTCAAATATTTTGTTCACAGATCATTTCTAGCACACTGTCTCAACATGTATGTATTAAAACAACAACAACATTTCAACTTTTTCTGTATTTAAGTTGAAAAGGAAGACCAAAGGAAGGCCTGTCAAACTCTATTCAGACCCGTCTTGTTTGTGGAGAGGGATGAATTTGACGGAGAAGA
This sequence comes from Carassius carassius, assembly GCF_963082965.1. Taxonomy (NCBI): domain Eukaryota; kingdom Metazoa; phylum Chordata; class Actinopteri; order Cypriniformes; family Cyprinidae; genus Carassius; species Carassius carassius. The sequence continues at coordinate 6,480,636 of NC_081803.1, forward strand.
CCAAAAGCTACAAAGGCAAACATTTCCAGTGGTACGTCTGTTAGTCTGAGCACCTTGACAGAACTTTACTGTAGTTACATTTTGCACCGAATTTGAAGGTTTTTTTTTTTTTTTGTAACTTTTTTTACATACCCCACAACCCCATCAGCACGAGCCCTGTGCTACATCAAAGTATTAATAATTGATATTGTATGATATTGTACAAACGTACTCTCCAGTTTTTCCTCCTGCTGTCATTGACCATTGCCTCAACTCTCATGCAGACTGTGCCCATTGTAAGTAGTCAGAGCGTTTATATCCTAAAGAGTCCACTGTATTCTTTATTAGTGCCGTCTCTTCCCGTTCTAACAGTACATGATATCTGTCCACACCTCACAGTCTGCCTTTATTTCCATGTTGATTTTAATTGAACACATCTGTCTAAAAGCAAGTGTGGAAAAGCTGTTTAACTTGTTATGTGACACATCAGGTCTTCAGTTAATTTGGCCAAATTAGATCATTTAAGATTGTTCACAAGTTAGTAACTACAATAACTATTTTAGCATCCACACCAACAGAAAATAAAGTAATGTTTATTATTATAAAAGCTGTAGCGATGTTGTTGTCTGCCACTTTAAATGCCTAAGCTTTTTAAACTCAGGTGCATTCTGATTGGCTGTTTGAATTGTTCATCAGCTAGAAAAGCTGCTCTGTGTCATTAAATGTTAAATAGTTGCGGTATGGACTCATCCTTGGTGTGAAGAGGTCTTTAAACGGCTTACAACAATCCTGCTAGCATGTAATCATGTATAAAATACTTCAGAATAATATAGCTTGAAGATACAGCTTTCTTTCTTATCATTTTGTTAAACTTAAACACAAGATTCTGCCTTTCTCTGCCTGTTTCTCTTCATCTTAGTCCTTTACTCCCTTCACTCACACATTCTCTTTTGCTCTGTTAGGTACAAACAAAGTTCTCGTCATGATCAGCCCTCTTCAAGTAAGGTTTGTAGAAAATTGTAATCAATATTCATTTAATTCTCTAATCTGTCTTAATTCATATGTTTAACCAGCAACAGTAATTAAACATGGGGTTAATAGACATATTTTTGTTTTACAGCTGAAGAGCAAAAACACAAAGAAAATCAGTCCTGTTGGGGATGAGGAGTGAACATGGCTCTATTGTGCCCAAACAGAAAAGACTGAAAAGGTGCTTGTTGTGTGATCGCTTCAGAAGTTGCTGGAATTATATGGTGAATATCAGCGCGTGCGTCATTGCAGACCGTAGGTGTTTATATCATATTCAGTCCAATAATCATTGTTTGATATGCTGTTAGATGCATCAATAAGATATTTCTTCAGTTATAAAAGAACAGCTGTTATATTATGCCCTTATCATATGTTTGCGATGTCTCTCACGTTCAATCATGTGAAGTGATAATGACACAGCACTTTGTTGTACGAATTGTAACAGAGACTATTTGAGTTTATTTGTTTCATTATAGAACCACGCATTTATCCACGTTTGTCCAGCGAACTGTAATCACACAGACCCAACACACACACTAAATATCGTAACACACGAAGCTACAGGCCTCACTGTTATCACCACATCATATTAACCCTATCAGTATCAAACAAAGATCCATACTAACAAACCATCTGTTCGAGTTCCAATGTGATGACATCACGTCTGAGGATCGACGTCTGAAGATATCTGTGCCTTCCTTTCATTACGTGGACATTCTCTGGAAACCTGGGACTTGTTGGGACTGAGTATTCTCAATAACACCTTTTCACTGCCTTATGTCAACATTTTTGTATCTTTTGATTCAAAGAATATTGTGTCATTTACATTGTGTTAACATTGTGAGAAAATAATACATTTTTTCATTAATACATTGAGTGAATTGGACACATGACTCTGGCTTCTTTAATCCTCTCCTAGTTACTGGACATTATTTGTGTAAATAGTCCTCTAAGGTGATTTAGAACCGTAACAGTAATCAGTGCATACTACAGCTTTCAATACATTTAATGGTCCTTCGAGCCGAATACTATAACCACCTTAGCAATGATGTCCAGAAATAGTGAGGGAGTTATAGAGCCAGAGGTTGTACGCCCATGTAGAGTAATAAGAAGGCCAACACATTTGCGTGATTATGAGGTTAGCTATCCTCCAAAACAGCTTGCATTTGCAGATGAGCAGTCTGATATGATCAGTTGTATGCGTGAATTGAGGGAGGAAAATAGGCGAATGAGGCAAGACATGCAACGCATATCTGATATGATTGTTAACTCTTCTGTGTTAGCTTCCCAGGTTTCATTATCTGAGCAACAGCTTTTGAATGAAGGAGCAGTGGTGTCATCTACACCAAAGTCTATTAGTATGCAGGAGTCATTTAAGGGTGATGGAAACTCTAGCCAGACAGAACATACTCCTTTGGTGCCACCTAGAGATGAATCCCTCCTTGCAGTTCGCAGTCGTGAGCAAGAGCTAATTGAAGAGCTTACGGACAGTCTACAGAGAGCAGGTCGGCTTAGTGATAGTCCACATAATTCAGGTATGTCGACCCCTTCGTATAATGATCCACATAGTAGTAAAAATGACTTGCCAAGGTATGATCACTATTATGATACTAATGTTCCTCTGCGGCCACCTCATTCGTCTGATATTCGTCAGCAATATCCAGATGACTCACCAGTGTTGCGGTCCACTATGCCTTCTCATGATGTTTATTATCATCCAGCAACGGATCCTTACCATCGCCGCATAAATGACAGAGAGCGTCTGCAGAAGAATGCTTTCACGGATCGTTTCGATCATTCTCCAAATGATTGGAGGCAAGAGTACAGTCGAAATAATGGACCGTTACGTACATCTGAACATTCTCACCATTTGCTTGGATATACAGAACTTCCTCGTCCTGTGCATCCACCCCCAATGCAATATCGAGGGCCGACACCTACAATTCCAGATTTCGTTCGGGATGATCCCCGAGAGTTTTCCCGTCTTAAGCTTGCATTAAACAACGTTCTTCCTGAAGACGCTTCTGAGTCGTTTAAGTTCCAAATACTTATGGACCACCTTAAGCTGGAAGACGCTTTACTTGTCGCTGACTCGTATAGTCACAGTCGTACTCCATTCAGTGACACTATGAGAGCGCTCACTGATATGTATGGGCAACCACATCATTTGGCACTGCAAAGGATCACTAATCTGATGGATGGGCCCAAAATCAGGAGCGGGGATGTGAAGTCTTTCAAGGCATTTGCCCTTCGTGTCCGAGCACTGGTTGGAATGTTAAATCAGTTAGGTAGCACAGGTTGGACTGAACTGAAATGTGGCTCACATGTTTCTCGTCTCTTAGCTAAATTGCCGTATGACCTAAGAGCTAACTTCAAGAGATTCATTAACCCCCTTCAGACACCTATTCCAACTCTGATTGATTTCGCAGAATGGCTGGAATATGAGGTTTGCGTGCAGGTAGAAGGAACACAGTATGGGTCCTATTTTGAGCATGTGAAACACAGTGTTCACAAAGACAAGCGAACTGGTTTTGTGCCCCGAAAGCCGACTACTGTCCTACATGGTAAAGAGCAGAAAGTAGGATCAGTAGAGCTTCCAAAGACTGAATGCATGGACTCAGAAAGGCCACAGGAGAAGCTGAAAAAGTATTGTCCGTTCTGTAACACAATTCAACACTACATGAATCAGTGCTCTAACTTCAAACTCTTAACTAAAGAGCAAATTTAGAGTTGGATCAGAACAGGACATAGATGTTGGCGTTGCGGACGAGGGCATTCTTCCTCTAAATGCACGTTAAAGGCGAAATGCAAGCGGTGTGAACGGAGGCATCTTGATGTTCTTCATGAAGTCAATGCCAACGCTGATGTGATGAGTAAAAGTAATAACCGGACATCGGAGGAAAGTTCAGTAAGCCCTGCTTCTCAGGCCCTATACTTGGATCAACCTACGAGTGGCAGGCAAGTGCTACTGAAGTTAATTCGAGTAATCATTTGGAATGGGGATAAGTCATTAGAAACCTACGCTGTGCTAGACGACGGATCTGAGCGAACTATTTTGTTGAATGAAGCTGCTCGACGTCTAGGCCTTCAGGGTGAAATTGAAGATCTGGCTCTGCGTACAGTGAGGCAGGATGTCCATACCATTCATGGAAGATCTGTATCTTTCTTCATATCACCTGTTTCACACCCTGACAGATCTTACCCGGTCAAGGGTGCCTTCACAGCAAAAGAGCTAGCCCTGGTTCAGCATACTTACCCCATCTCTGATTTGCAAAGAAGATATCACCATCTCCGTGACTTACCTTTACATGACATCCATGAAGCGCAGCCCTTGGTACTTATCGGCTCAGATTATCCTCACTTGATAACCCCTGTTGAGCCAGTGAGATTGGGTCCTCCTGGAGGTCCAGCGGCGGTTCATACAAAGCTCGGTTGGACATTGCAAGGTCCCTCAAGGCTTATTAAGCCTCACTTGCAGGCTCAAGAATGTTTATTCATTTCTTGTGTTTCTCCTGAAGCTGAGCTATTCTGTCAAGTCGAAAAGCTTTGGCAACTGGATACTCTTCCTTATCAATCTGAGAAAGTGGTCAGTCGATCACGACATGGATGCGGAAGCTATTCGCTTCCTAGAGGAGAAAACCATCAGGATTGATGTGAATGGTGTAAAAAGGTACGCCACGCCTCTACTCTGGAAAGAGTTGCCTCCACCTCTGAACGCACCCAAGGAGGCTGTCATGGCCCTGCTACGCAGCACAGAGCGAAAGTTATCTAAAGAACCTAGTATGGCTGCGTCTTATGAATCAGAAATTCAGAAACTGCTGCAGGCAGGTTACGTCACACCATTGACAGCTGCAGAATGTGATCTGAGTCCCCAGTCATGGTACATACCACATCATATGGTTCATCACAATGCAAAGAACCGTATCGTCTTCAATTGTTCTTTTGAGTACCAGGGTCAGTCTTTGAATGAACATCTTTTGCCCGGTCCTACCTTAAGTGCCAGCTTGTTAGGAGTTCTCCTCCGCTTTCGAGAACATTCTGTGGCCATCTGTAGTGATGTGAAGGGTATGTTCCATCAAATCCATCTCCTTGATGAAGATAAACCCTTCCTTCGCTCTCTGTGGCGTCATGGGATTACATCTGAACCGGCCATCGTGTATCAGTGGCAAGTTCTGCCATTTGGCACTTCTTGTAGCCCTTGTTGTGCTACTTATGCACTTCAGTCCCATGCCAAGGTGGATCTCGAAGGTACTGATGAAGTACGTCAAACGGTGGAGCGTAGCTTCTATGTTGACAATTGTCTTAAGAGTGTCTCTACTGAAGCTCAAGCTGTAGAACTGGTAAACCGATTGCAGTGCCATCTTATGGACGGTGGATTCGAATTGAGGCAATGGGCCAGTAACATCCCTGAAGTTATTCACCACCTTCCTGCTGATTTAAAGTCGAAGAGTGGGGAGATTTGGCTAAGTCAAGAAATGACCAACCCTCAGGAGAATGCTCTTGGACTGATATGGCAATGTAGATCAGACACATTGGTATACAAACCTTACCAGAGAGATGAAGGTGAAATTACCATGCGGAGCATCTATCGCACTTTAGCCAAGCTTTACGACCCCCTTGGATATCTCATACCATATACCACCAGAGCTAAAATTGTTGTGCAATTGTTGTGGGATAAGAAACGAGGATGGGATGATCCTAATTTACCATCGGGCTTACTAGACATTTGGCATCAGTGGGAGAGCGAGCTCCCACAATTGTCTCAGATCCACCTGCCAAGATGCTACAGTTCCAGCCTTCAGTATCCTGTCAAGAGCCGCAGTGTTCATGTGTTTTGTGATGCTTCTGAAAAAGCATACGGCTCTGTAGCATACTTGTGCTCTGAAGACAGTCAGGGTAATATACATGTTGCCTTCATGGCGGCAAGGTCATGTGTCGCTCCACGGAAACAAATCTCCATTGCTCGTTTAGAGCTTTGTGCTGCATTGACAGGAGCACAACTAGGAGACGTCTTGAAGAAAGAGCTGACCCTAGATATCTCCAAATTCGTCTATTGGTCTGACTCCACTGCAGTTCTTTCTTGGCTGCAGTCTGATTCTTGCAGATACCGAGTGTTTGTAGGAGTTAGAGTCACCGAAATTCAAGAGTTGTCTGACTCTGGAGCTTGGCGTTATGTCGATTCAGCAGCCAATCCTGCTGATGATATCACGCGTGGGTTATCACTGGTACAACTAGCTAAAGAAACACGATGGAAACAAGGACCAGCCTTTTTGATGCAGTTTAGCAGTTGTTGGCCTAAGGCACCAAAAGGACAGGCACCTGAAGAAGTTCAGGAACTTAAGAAATCTGTGTTTTGCGGCTCATTGACTGAACATAAACTGCAAGTTGAACCTGATCCCAGTCAATTTAGTAGCTATCCTGAGTTACTAGAGGCTACGGCACAATTTCTTCATGGGGCGGCTGATGACACCAATTCACCCAGTGCAGATGTGTTTCAGAAGGCAGAATTGTCTATCCTTAGACAATGTCAGATGCATGACTTTCCTGACGAATTTGCTTTGCTCAAAGGAGGAAAAGACATTTCTGTGCATAGCCGACTCATTAAGCTTGCTCCTGAGTATGACAAAGAACTAGACTTGATTAAAGTAGGAGGACGACTTCGTAAGTGCCATGGATTGAGTGATGCAGTTCTACACCCTATTGTTCTGTCACAAGATAATCCAGTAGTTAAGCTCCTAATCAAGCATTATAATGATCAACTGCACCACCCGGGGGCTGGCAGGGTGTATGCTGAGCTGCGGCGTAAGTTTTGGATTTTGCGAGGAAGAGAGGCGATTAAAAGACATCAGCATCACTGTCTTGATTGTAATAAATGGAGAGGCAAACCAAAGATTCCTAGAATGTCAGACTTACCCACATCAAGTCTGAGGCTATGAAGACCTCCTTTTTACTCCATTGGAGTAGATTGTTTTGGACCACTGTTAGTGAAGGTTGCCCGCCGTACTGAGAAAAGGTGGGGTGTCGTATACAAGTGCCTCACTACTCGAGCTGTACATCTTGATTTGCTGGATCACATGGATGGAGATTCATTCCTGCTGTCTCTCAGGCGTTTCATTGCCCGAAGAGGGAAACCCTATGAGATTCTCTCTGATCAGGGAACAAATTTCCGAGGTGGATGTAAAGAGCTGGAGGACATCTTCTCCCAGATGCAGACCAGCATTAGAGACCAGCTAGCAAAAGAACAAATCAGATTCCGGTTTAATCCACCCAGTGCACCTCATTTCGGCGGCTCATGGGAAAGAGAGGTGAGGTCTGTAAAGACGCACGCGCTGATATTCACCATATAATTCCAGCAACTTCTGAAGCGATCACACAACATGGTCCTTCGAGCCGGATATCTGATCTCACGCTATTTTCTCCAAACTCGCGAGACTTCCGATTAAACTCCGCCCACTCAACAGGCGCAACACTTGAACAGAATACTGAACAACTATAATATTAAAATAAATGTAGCTTGACCATGGCCTTTTGCACAGTGCTCATTCCCATTGGTATGTCTTTATTGAATCAATGCAGTAACACAGCATTTGATGTTGATCTCTGTTCAAATCAGCAATTAACATTTTTCCTAGAATGAACAAATCATCAGTGCATCATTTGGGCAGAAAATGACTGAATATGATGAGTACTGACACCTGCACCTGTATTTACCAAAACTGTTTTTGTTATGGACTTATAGTTTTTGATTTTTTTAAAGGAGGACAAGTAATTTGATGAAGAAAGGAAGAATGAGGCATGTTGTATATGAACACATCAGATGTAAAAGCCTTTAAGTTCTATCTGAAATGTTCTTCTAAGAAGAATTTTAGAAGAACATGTCAGAGAGATCTTAGAGGCCTTTGCATCTCAAATCTTCACATGTACTACAAGTTTTCAATACATTACTGATTTGCTATGACTGCTTGTATTATGTTCTACTTGTGCAGTCACTGCAGCCTGAAACTGTGAAGACTGCATTCCCAAACAGCTCTTTGACAGCACAGATGTTTCGCCCATAAAATAAACTTCACAAGTGAGAGCCCATACCTCCAACAACCTTCAGCAGGAATCAATGGTATGTCCATTACAACAATTCTAAATAATAAAACTAGTAAAACCACACACACACACACACACACACACGCACACACACACGCACACACGCACACACACACACGCACACACACACACACACACACACCCTCATATATGCACTGCACTCTATCAGTTAGGCTGACTGGACTCTGACTAACTATTATTCTTCTCCCTGACATTCTGTTCGCACTAATTCATACCATACTGCACTGCAAAGGTATATGTACAGTGATTGTTGTTTATTATTGTTTTCATTCTCTGTATAGTATAATATTGCACTATATATTATTTTTCTACCTATATTGAGCCCTTATGTATACTGTGTATATTTTTAATACTGTATATGTGTTGCAAATATATTCAGTACTTGTCATGCTGCAGAGTTTGCACAAAAGCATTTTACCACCTATATACTTGCATTCATGGTATTGTGATAAAGTGATTTGATTTGAATTGGTCACATGACTTGTTCATCAGTTGTACTGTTGTGCTGCATAACAATTGCAAATTGTTTATGACGCTGAAGAAGATTATGATAGGGACATGGATTTCAAGAAAACCAGGAGAGCGCTGATAAGGAAACTGGATGTGATTCTTTGGTGCTCAAGACATTTCACCATGCTTTCATCTGGGTTTCTTCATCTGATTAAAATAATATACTTTTAACATAACCCATATAGTGTTGGGCGATATGGTCATTTTTTAAATCGTCATATCGTCAGCCCGTGAGATCGACGATACAGAATATTATCGAGCATGGGTGGAGCAAGAGAGAGACTCTTTGTTCTTGTCATAGCATAACTATTGGGTGTTTTAAACCACGCAGGTGCGAGAGAGAGAGCCTATGGAGTCACCAATAATAATAAAAAAAAATACTTTCAAACATACTGACTGATTTAACTAACGTTAAATATAAAAATACTGTATTTAAAACAGCTAGTTCATACATAGTCGGACGCAACTGTCATATCGCACGTCCGCATCTGCGCAGGGAAGTTATCAGTCTAAATGTTCTGCAAAATCAAAAACGGTGAAAATCAATAGTAGATTTAATTTAAAGTTCAACATTTTAACACTTATATTGGGCATAAACGAACATTTAAATATAAAGTATTTAAAACAGGTAAGTTGATATATTTGTAGTAAAGTTGAATTGAACTGATGCATCAGTCATACACCGCTCCGGACCGCGCGCCTGACGCACCGCCACAGAAACAAGAATGAGATGCAGTCTAACATAACTGTGGCATTAAACTCAGTTAGTGAGGGCTCGTTTAATATATTGCACATACAGTATATAGGCCGTTTAGTTTACTTGTTAAAGTGCAATGAAATACCTTATATCTGCAGACGATGTAGGCTACGTCTGTTTGTGGATGGAGACTTTGTAACGGCCAAAACTGTGTATTTTACATGCATCACATTATAGTGCGGTGTGCATGAAAATAATAACAAGGCGGCAGATTGAACTTATTATCCGTGGTTCTCACGTAGTCCTTCTACGTCATCACCACATAGTGTGTTTTATAAGTTAAGTGATCAGTCTTTAAGAAAAGGACTACGTGAGAACCATGCACTATGGATGATAAATTCGCTCTGCCGCCTTGTTAATTATTTTGTTTTACTTTATTTGTGACACCAAGAAAGGGTTAATCTCTCATGTATGAGAAGAGTGCGTTGCCGTAAACCAGCCATTAAATGTGTGGGACACCAACTCGTCGTTTTCTATCTCTTTCATTTCATGGATTTAACGAATTATCCGAGTCAAAGCGTTACAACTTCACCGACTACATGCTGTAATCCTCCTGCGCGTGCGAGGTGTGTGTGTGAAATGCGGGCAGTGAAATTAAGTGAAATAGCTGGGCAGTTTAAAAGCCGAATTATAATAAGCAGCCTAATAAAAATACAAATAATAGTTATTATTACTATAATCTAATACATTAATAGGAAAATGAGCCTAATATCGTCTTGACTATCGACAGAGAATTCTGCTTATGTCGATATCTCTGACGATCGTCGATACACGATACTATCGTCTATCGGCACAACCCTATAACCCATTTTATATCACTTGAATATCGTTTGTCTTAATATGCTACTTTATTTATGCTGCATGATATTTGGATTTTTCCTCAGAGTCTGCATGAATGAGAAAAGTAAGTATATCTGCTGCATTACTCGTGATGTTGTATTTGTCACCTGTTATTTCTGATATTCGATATGGATGAGAGTTAGTAGTTTAAAGGTCGCTACACTATGGAGCTAGACGAGTCTCAAAAAAGATAAATGCACACACTACAACATACGCACACACAGGACTCATACATGCACACACATGATTCATAAATACACACACAGGATACACAAATGCACACAAAATTCACAAATGCACACACAAAATGTAAAAAGCACAGAAGATTCACAAATGCATACAAAATTCACAAATGCACACGAAATTCATAAATACACACACAATTCAGAAATGCAAACAACATTTACAAATGCACTCAAGATTTACCAATGCACAGGACAAGATTCAGAAATGTATTTCTGATGCACACACAAATATACCTTGATTTACAAACTGCTTGCGGTCTGTGAACTTCACTGCATTTGTGTGTGAATTTTGAGACTCCCCTGACTTGGCTCGACACACAAATGCATTTTTTTAAACGGAGAATGATCAGCAACCAATCAGATATCTCCCTTGTTTTAGCCAATCACAAGAACGCACCCCACGCGAGGGATTGTTTACTTCTAAGCCAATCACATGAACGAGTTCACACAGCGCGATATGCCTATGTCGCGAGCGCGAGCTAGCGCGGTGGAGTTCTGTCTTTCAGTTGGTTGAGACCTCAACATGGCTTCTAGCAACGACAGGGGAGCGGTATAATTTAAAGTGTTTAGCTAGTTATCTCCTTGTTGTGAGATGTTGTTTAATTGTTAATGTTAACCGGTTTAATTGTGCAACTATCAACATAAGCTAGCGAGCTGGCTAGGGTCAGGCTAGTATCTTTCCATAAAGTTGACATTCTTGTGAATTAAGTGACTGACAGGGTCTGTCGCCCCAATCCGAGGTAGCAGCTCGGGCTTTTGTGCAGTTATTGGCCCCAATTTTGTGTTGTAATGTTAACTTATGTGAAACAGGTGTTTCTAATTCTGACTCCCATCGCGTGCACGCGCATGGCGTCATACAATGGTGCCAGTTGCGAAAACAGACAGTCGTAAGTAATACATTGCAATTTTTGTATTGGTGTTTGATCGTGTATTTAACTAAACGTATCTGATTTACAGCTTGGACTGTCTAGCTGTGTTTTTGTTGTTTGTGTGTTTTACTGCAGTAAAAAAAAAAAAAAAAAACACTGCTCGTTTTCTCTATTGCAATATTCCTTTTCATGAAACAAAATGTGTTTGTTAGAGAGCATAGCAATTTCAGGAGTTTTGTTAAATCTGCCTTAATTACTCTGCCCTAATGTTGATACACTAAGTAGACATCCAAAAGGCCCTTTTTTATCGCCACACGTACCGCCGCGGCGGCGGTATAAAGTGCATTTGCAGCCTTTGACCACTGAGTGGCGCTTTAACCACAAGTTATCAAACAAGCGCATCAAAGCACATTATCGCTAATAGACGTCAGTTTTGCCTCACTGATGTGTTAGATTTGATGGCTTCAGTCAGGGAAAATGAAAGAAAAACACTGTAGTTAAAATATTTAATATTTAATATCCACAGACGAAAGTTAGGTACTTATGAAGTTATGTGCATTTCTTAGAACGAATTCAAGCAGGATGTCAAGCCTGTGCCTGAACCTGTGATTATATTTTCTCTAATCTACATGGTATTAAACCATATTTTAGATTTGACACATTTAAAAGGTGTGCAGTATTATTTATATTATATTATGGGTTATATTATTCAAAATAAATTTTGGTTTACTTTGCATTGGAGCATTAAAAGTGGTAGCCTATTTTAGGGGGGTTGGCTACATGGATTAATATGCAAAATGTCAATATAAGGATTACTTTATCACAGAATATCTGTTTTCGGTGGCACTTGTTTAGTTTAAAAGTAGACATGTCAAGCTTTCTATAGATATCTCTCTCATGTATTTTCATTGAGTATTCACGGAGTTACAGTTCATTTTAATGACGTGTTTGTAAATGAAGATCGGCGCAGACAAAGGCTGCAGACAGCACACCTTGTTTGTTATCTTTATTTTATAAGTGCACAAAGTTTTGTTGTTATTATGTCTGTATCCAAAAAAAATGACTCATAACGCGTATCCGCGTTAATCGACTCCAGAGGGTTAATAAAACAACATGCATTTTTGTTATTCATTACCTGTCCTTTAACTTATTGGGAAAAAGACATTTGTCCGTAAACTGATTAAGAAATTGTTGCATGTTTAAATGTGAAGCACTGTATAATGTCGTTCCCATTATTTAGGCCTAATTTGCCTAAAACAAGAAACGAAATAAAATTAAACCGGCATGATTAAATCTTTGAAACTCTAAAGAATTAATAAAACGTCCTCACAATTAAACTCAAGTTCTCTCATTATAATCAACAACATTCACACGAAGTAAAAAAAAAAAGCTTTAGTAATTGACATTGACAACTAAAGTAATTTTAAAGGGAACCTTCTTTACTTGTTTTTAAAGTAGGGTAATATCATATAGCTTAAAAATTAAAATTAAGTTTTAATATAGTTCTTTATCATTCATTTAGCAGTCAAATTTATAACTGATGATACAACAAGATGAACAAGATGATAAAAAAACAGTACTGTTATTACCTTAATGCTGGAAAGATGCTATTTTTTTTAATACTAGCCCATCATGCATCTAACCATCCACTCAGCTTTAAGAGCTGTTCAGATTAAAACTGCCAGCTCCGCTGTGAGTCAGTGTCATGGACGGAGGACCTGTTAATATTTTTTCTAGTTTATATTTCCATCTCGTTATGCCACTGGTGTAGATTTTTTATTTTTATTTTTTTTGTCTTATAGAACTTATTTGTAAATAGAGCAGTCACTGTCTGTGTCTACACCGGACGCGTCACGCGAGAGTTGTCATCTGTGCCCCATAGCGAAAAGTGTGTCTAAACTTGATGACATCACACTATAGTGTCAAATCATCTGAACACAGTGTCAGAACATTTCATCATAAACAGAACGAGCATCAGTTCACTGATGGGGATCGAGTCCAGTGCATCCATCACTGGGTTCTGTTGTCTTTTGTTGGATCGTTCCACTTGTGTCCGGTGTAGACCTGGCATGCGTTTTTTTATTGTTTTATTTTACAGCCCTGCTTGTTTTAATGTTTTTATTAAATATCTGTATTGACTGCATGGTCATATTATCGAATTATTCACTGCCATGATGCGACCTACAAAAGTAAAGCTTGGCGAGTCGATGAACGAGCATTGCTGCAGGTTGATTTTCGGCGGATGTGCTGTGCTTGTGTTCGCGCGGTCGTCTTCATTTCGTCGGGTGAAACATCTCTCTCACTTGCAGCAGAGTCTGTGAGAAGCAACAACTTCCCCTCCACGCGCTCTGATACCAGAAACATAACATAGCATATAAAATTATAATAATAATAATAAAAAAATAACTGGAGAGTTTCAAAGTGGCTTAAGCTATTTTGTGTTAACTGTTTCCCCTATAGCCTATCACATGCCAAACTAATAACATTGTAAGCATTACATCTTTAATTGCTGCTTTCTGCTGTGAAAATTTTGTTTGTGATGAAAATAACAGTATATTTTTGTCCGTTTTTTTTTATCTAAACAGATCGATTAACTTCAAGATTTCAAAATCAGATAGCATGCTGATACTGTAGCACTGTAAGATTACATTTGTTTGAACGCATTATTGCAAAAGCGATTGAGTGTGAATCTGTTTAAATCATGCTTTAACCCGAAAATAATCAGTAAAAGAAACAGACAAACTCTTAACATCCAACAACGCTGTACTCTTGCAGTCAACCTTCTGATCAAGCTAAATATGTTGGCTGTTGGCATGAATTTTACTCGTGATAAGAAGCTCATATTCAAGTGTTTGTGCAAAAATTATTAATGTGCATTAATGACAGGGAGGCGCCGTCTCATCACTTTAATTTTTCATGATAATGAATGCATAATTTTTTAATTAACATAATATCGTTGTGTCTCACATAGGTACATTAAAAATATATCTACTGAAAGCTTGAAATGTTTTTAGACGAAAAGGAATAGTGTAATGTGTGAATGTTGCATTTCTCTCGTCGGAGAGAACCAGCACTGTGAATATAGCCAAAACAACAGTCATATATAAACCGGTTCAGCAAGTGAAAGCCTCTGTCCATATGAAAGAGCAGTTCACACTTTTATCTCGACCCCCACAAACCATGAATAACTACCCAAAACCCAACCCCCTCCAGCTGAACAGAATTCGGTCTGTGTTTTGGTTCTGAGGAACGGTGTGTTACTGGGATGCCTGCACTCAGCAGTAGGCTACTCTTTGTATTCATAATTTTCTCGCAGCCCATATTATTATTTTCACAAGACCATAATGATAATAACAAATCATCAATTAATAATTAATCATTATTTTACGAAAATCATTGTTATTTGTGATCGTGGATGTTTGCGGGAGGCTTTAAGACCAAGCGGAATCCTCTGTTCCCGCCTCACAGCGCAACCCAGTCTCATATAAAAACGTACCCTGACTACGTTGGTCCAAAGTGCAAAACGTAGAGGGGTTACAATAATAGCCCTTGAATTGTATGACTGTTACGTTTTTTTTTGCCTATTCTTTTGCGTCCAAGTCACGTGACTTTCAAGATTCCGACCGTGGGAACAAAAAACATGGCAGACATTTCTCTTATTTTTTGTGAAAAAAAATCAATATTTAGTTAGTTAGTTTCTGCATAAAAATACGTTTTGATTACATTTCTAGCGAGAAATATATATTTTATTTTCATAATATTCACTCAGTGAATGTACATAATCACTCGCTTGTTCGTTGTTGCGAAGATTTTTCAGATCTCGCCAGAATAACGTGAAACTGCAACGTTTTGGTTGCTATGGACGCTGCTATCGCCTAGCATAGCTGTGGCCCCAGATTCCACATACTCTTCCTTGCGATTTCGCTCCGTCTGACGGATCAAACCCCTGCCCACTATATGCGATTCGTCTTGAGGTTGATTTGCTGATCAACACATTAATCCGTGGCAGCTGGAGAAACTAATGTTGACAAAGTGACGAGTTACAAAAAAGAAGAAGTACTTTTGGTTTGGAATCATTGTTAGTCCAAGAATATGGACTGGCGTGTTATTTGTGGTATTACTCAATATCGAGCGTGATATTTCAATAAATATCCAGGCAGTGTTCCACTGATGTGATGACGTTTATGACATATTCAGTGCTGCCACCACGTGTCTGGTCTTAGTAATACCTGATCTATATTATATATATTATAGATCAGTGGTAATAACTCATTTCTGGTGTATTATCAAGTTTTTCTCTGCATGGAGGTGAATTAATTGTATCTATATTATTTGAAGTATGCAATATCTATCTATCTATCATCTATGTGTGAAGGAGAGAGATGATCTGTCAAGCTTTTGTAAACACAGCATGTGTTCTCTGGTTTGCTACAAAGTGGGAGTCTTTCAGGCTTTTTAATTTTTTTTAATATACTGTAAACAACATACACATAGCTTATGGAACAAAACAATGGGATTGAACATTTCCTTAATTTGTGGTGTTCTCCTCCGTCACCCACTGTGGCGGCCAAGTTTTCCCACTGTAATAAAAAGAGATTGTTATTAATTTAGGTCTATACATCAGCCATGAATTAAATTCAAAACAAACATGACAAGGTTAAGGGCAATGAGGAACAGCACGCCACCCCTTCATTCAGTAGGTTTATAAACTTACAGTAATCTGATAACAGTAAATTACCTGCCTATGGTAATATTTTGGATAAGGTTTGTATATGCATTACCTACGGTGTAGCCGTTTATTTGAAATCATATACCTCTGCTCTGAAGGTATCCATTGTAAAAGACCTCTGCAATTTGCTGCACAATATTAGTCTTGAAAATTTGGTCATGAAAGACCTCCCCTTTTGCTCAGAATAAATTGGTTCTTATGTCCAATATATGTCTCTCAATTATGGCAGTCAGGTTTATCTGCCTTAAAGGTCCCATGGCATGGATTATTTCATTGGCTGACATGCTTGCATGTGAAATAGCCAGCATTAGATGTGAAACTCTCTCGAAGAGTGCCCAAGGACACTTCGACACACTGAGCCACAGCCACCCACAAATACAAGCCAAGGCTATTACTTTAAGTTTTAAAGTACTAAGAATTAGGCTATTCCAATCAAAACTATGATAAATTGTACATACCAGAGTGAACAGGGCTCCCATTCCACCAACTTCATTCGGATCCCCTGAAAAAACATCAAAGTTAGGGGGTTAAGGGGTTTCCAGTTGGGGTGCTGCAATTCCACTGAGTACATCTAAGACTTTTAAATATTGTAAAGCTAACCTTCTGCATTTTGCAGCGGATCACCCTCTTCACTGGGTAGTAAGGTTCCCCTTCTAAGATCCCATGGTTACATTCTAAAAGAGCAAAAAAAAGTACATGAGTTTGACCTCATACATCTTCATCAATGAATTAAAAAATGATTTTGACAGGCAACACATGATATATTTATGACTTACGTATATCTGGCTAAGGCAAAATAATCACTTTATTTGAAGTCTGATTTGAAATGGTGAAATGTAAATCTAGGAAAGCTTAATAACCTTTGGGTGATTTTTTTCCCCCTCAGTTTCTTCCTTGTAGACATGTCTGAGGCTGCAGAATTCTTCTGCTTCTTTTTATTGTTTGCAGACATATCTGTTGAGATTAAGGAAATGTATCTGTGAAGAGCTGTTATTACAATGAATACTGGTCTAAATACCTTTATTCCGATAACAAATATATAATATCACATTACAATTGGAAAGATATAGATTGTAATCTTTTGCAGGGCACTCATTGAAATGCATGGAAATTGTTTAACCATATGCTGTACGGTCACTTCTTCGCTCTACCAAGGGTTATAGACTACAAGATGTACACACAGGTGACCAATTGAAGGAAAAGCCTGGAAGATGAGGGGAAAAACAATGAATGTAGTTCCTCCTACACATATTACCTTTATCCTATAACCTCAATATTGATGGGAGATGTGTCTTCCAGACTTCCATTCACAGAGCACAGTGTCTCACAGAATGATTTACTAAGTATGAAGATTTTGTCAATCTGATTCAATGAATTTTACAAACCCCAATTTCAATGAAGCTGGGTCAACTATAAAACGAAAATAAAAACATAATACAATGATTTGCACATCATTTTCAACCTATATTAAATTGAATACTCTACAAAGACAAACTGAAAAACTTTATTGTTTTTAGCAAATATTAACTCATTTTGAATTTGAAGCCTGCAACATACTCCTAAAAACCTGGGACAGGATCAAGACTGGGAATGTATGGAACATTCCACAGGTGAACAGGTTTCATTGGAAATACGTGAGTGTCATGATTAGGCATAAAAGGGGCATCCCCGGAATTCATTCACAAGCAAGTCATCATGTGACGGTGAGAATCACTACTGTAAAGGATATTAACGTGGGCTTAGGAACACATTGGAAAACAATTGTCAGTTAACACAGTTTGTCGCCACTACAAGTGCTACGAGTGCTGTCCACATTTGAAATAGATTTTGGAAATCATGGACGTCGTGTTCCTCGGGATAAAGAGGAAAAGGATCACCCAGATTGTTATCAGCGCTAAGTTCAAAAGCCATGGGGGTGTGTTAGTGTCCATGGCATACCCATGCCCCATGACATTCAAAATGAGTGAATCTTTGCAAACAAACAATAAAGCTTTTCAGTTTGAACATTAAATATATTGTCTTCATTGTATATTCATTGAACATAGGAACTTCACTGGAATAGGGGTTTTTATGATCATCAGGGGCCTATTTTATAAGTGTATAAACACATATAAACAAACTGAGAAATAAGAAACTGATTACGATGACAGGAATCCACGCTCCCCACAGAATATGAAAGCTTGCGAAGTTACACCATATTTTGAGTTGATTATCATTTATTATTACATGGCTTGGTTAAATTCTAATGTAGAATGCGGTCTGTTATTTCTTGATAACAGACCACTGCTAAGTATAACACACCGCTGCCATGAAAAACAGAGCGTTCCCATGGACACGGTGTTCTTTAACGGAAGCAATACAATCATTTTAAAATCAATAAACTCCTTTTTAAATCAATATTTTGTGTAAAATTATTGATTTATTTGGTAGGTAGCCTTGTAATAACTGGGATAATGTATAGAGAGGCGGTTGTTATAGTGAATACAACCCCTTCAGGCTGATTCAAGTCCCGATCAGCCTGTCGTGGTAGTATTCGCTATAACAACCACCTAGAACAAACCAGCACAGGATGGGAATTGTTACAGCCATGTATTTTGATGTGTGTGTGTGCACATACTGAGCTTGTCCATATACACAGTAGACTAAATGAATTCTATACAGCTAAAAATGAGGCACCAAACACCTACAGCAGACTTTGGATGTGCAACAGTGCTCTCCATCATCATCAGTTCCTATATAGATTGAAGCTGTTCTAGTGGCACATTGTGGCAGATACCACCTCAGTAATTCACTTGCCAAAAGTTTGTTTTTGCTTCAGCATCTGTCAATCATCCTGTCAGAATTTTAAAAATGTTATATTTCCCTTTAGTAATATTTGAAAGGCAAGTTATCCAGACCTACATATTACAGTAGTTACTGGTATAACACCTCAGAAGTCACCTCACACTAATCAGTCACTTGTATTTTTTTTTTTCAAATTTAAATACATTTCCTTATTTAGAGTATTATTTCAGTTTAAGAAGGAGAGATAGATTAAATGTTTAACATGGTTATCATGTATACCGTGATTAAACAACATATGAAAAAAAAAACTTACTGCGTTTCTGCTGAGGTGGTTCAGTGATGGGTAGGATGGGAGGACTGGTGGTGAGTTGGATGGTGGACTGGATGGGAGGAGGACTGGTGATGGGCTGGATGGGAGGAGGACTGGTGATGGACTGGATGGTGGACTGGATGGGAGGAGGACTGGTGATGGACTGGATGGTGGACTGGATGGGAGGAGGACTGGTGATGGACTGAATGGGAGGAGGACTGGTGATGGGCTGGATGGGAGGAGGACTGGTGATGGGCTGGATGGGAGGAGGACTGGTGATGGGTTGGATGGGAGGAGGACAGGTGATGGGCTGGATGGGAGGAGGACTGGTGATGGGCTGGATGGGAGGAGGACAGGTGATGGGCTGGATGGGAGGAGGACTGGTGATGGGTTGGATGGGAGGAGGACTGGTGATGGGCTGGATGGTGGACTGGATGGGAGGAGGAGGAGGACTGGTGGTGGACTGGATGGGAGGACTGGATGGGGGGCTGCTGGTTAGTACAACCTAAATGGTACAAAAAGAGGAAATTATTCACCTCCTGTAATAAGAACAAATGTCCCCTTTTTTCTAACAGGGACTGTGCTCCATAAGGAAACATCCAGTACATTTGTATATATATATATATGAAAGTGAAGTGACATTCAGCCAAGTATGGTGACCCATACTCAGAATTCGCTCTGCATTTAACCCATCCGAAGTGCACACACACCACAGTGAACACACACACACACACACACGCTGTGAACACACACCCGGAGCAGTGGGCAGTCATTTATGCTGCAGCACCCAGGGAGCAGTTGGGGGTTCGATGCCTTGCTCAAGGGCATCTAAATCGTGGTATTGAGGGTGGAGACAGCACTGTACATGCACTCCCCCCACCTACAATTCCTGCCGGCCCGAGACTCAAACTCACAACCTTTCGATTGCGAGTCCGACTCTCTAACCATTAGGCCACGACTTCCCCTATATATTCATATGTAAGACTCTGAAAGCAGAGAATTTTTTTATTAAACAATTATCAAAATTGTTGGTGATTAATTGTATAATTGATTAATAATCTCAAATATCAATTAATTGTCGCAGCTCTAAAAGAAACACCTATTGGATAAAGCAAAGACCAAATTTGATGAAGCAACAGATGAATAGCTATTTTTGGCCCACTGTGGTTTGGCCTGTGACAGCGGTACCAAGAAAATCCCCAACTGTAATTGCTGTCACATTTATTTTTATGTTGACTGTGGAGTAAGATTTTAAATAATCGCACACACTTACCATTAATTAACAGTTCATAAAGAGCCTTCATCCTGTCAAGGCATTTTTCAGACTGGTCTGATAGCTGCCATTTTGGCTGGAGGACTTGTGCGGACCAGGTTTTCTGCTTCTTTGTTTTCTTTCCAATGAAGACTATGGCCTTGTACCCCAATGTGTTTAACTTTTCGACCTGAAAATAAAGATATATAGATATATATAGAGATATATAATATAATATAATATAATATATATGTATATATATACATACAGAAATATAAGCAATTATAAATGTCTTAAACATTGTGGGCTACAGTACAGACGTTAAACACATACCAAGACAGATGCCTCATCAATAACATGAGAGGTGGTTTGGTTTTTGTTTTGGTTTTTTAACCAGTTCTCCTTTCTGTCCTCAAATTTCTTAAGTTTTTTTGCCAGTCTTTGCTTTCTTGGCTGTACAGACTGGCAATATTTGCAGGTCTTGGTGGCCACACCAATAGCTGCTTTGCAGCCCACACAGGTTGTTATTGTTGACCCTCGTGGCATCTTAAAACTAGAATATAAAACAATCAACATTTAATAACCAAAGAGACAAAGGAACTGCCTTATTTAAGTGTTACATTACAAATGTTTGTAATTTGGACTATTTCAGCATTATCAGTAGGCTAGTGTCAGATATCAACACTTCATGTGTGTTTCATATTTTCAAACGCGATACAGCACGAGATATCGTTAAGTTTATTTGGTGTTTAAGTGACTATACATTTCTGCCCTTGAGCCATTTAAATGACCTGTGTGTCAGCTATTGCAGTGCATTTTGGGATTTGTAGTATGAGTGAGTGGTGGGAGTGCGATTTACCGCGGACCATTAATAAAAGACGTATGAAATTATCCGTCCACGGAAAAAATATCGATATATGACTTTTAGTCCATATCGCACGGCCCTACTACAGAGTCTATGCAACAATTACCAGTACTCCATTGTTTCATATACCTCCAAGTTGATTTCTGCTGCAGTGACGTGAATTTGGAATCAATAAAGTTTTCAATTTATCATTCTGACCTCGATTAGCACATTGCCGCCAACTGCAGCTAACGTTAAATGCGGTGGCTAATATACGTTAATGCTGGATAAACCCCTATGTCATTGGACACATCCCTATAAATTCATGGTGATAAATAATTAACGAATAATGGCTTAGACAGCGCTAACTAACTTTATTATTCAGGTTCCGTTAGCCTATGTTGATATCACTACGTGTATTCATTACCTACCTTTGAGGATGTACAGTATGAATTAGTGATGGGTCGTTCGCGAATGAGTCGACTCTAAGAGCCGGCTCTTGTAGGTGAACGACGGGAGCTGGCTCGCATATCTGAAGAGCCGACTCTATTTAAAAAAAATTATATAGCCTATAGAAAATAAATCA
Organism: Carassius carassius; assembly: GCF_963082965.1. Classification (NCBI taxonomy): domain Eukaryota; kingdom Metazoa; phylum Chordata; class Actinopteri; order Cypriniformes; family Cyprinidae; genus Carassius; species Carassius carassius. Next base: position 6,502,489 of record NC_081803.1, read on the forward strand.
TTATGTAATAATTAAATAATGGATGCATTTTATTTTATTTAAAATAATTGACTAATTCAACCAAAAATATATATATATATATATTTCGACTGTCTGATCAGCCTCACATTCTGTTCCTGTCAATCATACACGAGGTGTCAACCAATTATACGGCATGAGGGAGGGGCCAAGACATCACACAATCACACACACAGTGTCAAACTCGGAGGAGAGGAAATAAAAGGAAAAACACAACAGCTTTTGAAAACAAAACAAAAGCAGGAAAGTGAGTCGGAAGCACAGCAGCATTTGGAATCATTTTAATGATCATCAGCCCCTTGCATTTCTGAATTCAAATCTCTCATAAAATTAAAATATGATCAGCATTGTGTGTGTGTGTGTGTGTTCATGCTAGTTATACAAAACATAACTAGTGAGATAGTTCATGCTGACTATATAACATGCCAAAAAAGTGGGACCAGTTTAATCCTTTCAGTTATTTATTTTTCTTTAATATGGGTTCTATTATGTTGTTCAGATTCAGATTGTATTTGTTTTGTAATGTTGTTTTCTATACATTCAAAAGTTTAATAATAATTTAAATGCAAATGTTTAATAGTATTCTTTTTTCATAACAAATCAATGCATTTTTAAAGAAATTGTGAGTATGATTTCATTTAATAATTTAATTAGAATTGTTTTTCATAGTCAAAACATTATTGTTTTTTAAAGAGCCGTTTGTGAGCCAAAAGAGCCGGCTCTTTTCAGTGAGCGGAGTCAAACGAGCCGGCTCACGAAAAAGAGCCGAAATGCCCATCACTTGTATGAATGGTGGGTGGCGGAGACAGTGGACACCCCCTCACTCACTTGTCAATCTGCTGACCTCTGTGCCTCTGTGATAGGGCAACCCACGTGTCAATCAATGACCTCTCACAGCTACGTTGCCCACACTTAAAAACGTGATGCCACTTTTGTGACAGTTATACATTTAACCATTGTATGGTGTTCGGGTCTGTTGGACCCGTTTTCATTTTTTATCAAAAGAAAAATGATACGATTAATTATTTGTTCAAACTCCGACACTTTGACCTTGGCTCATTTTCTGTGAAGAATATATATTTATTTCATCATTTAACATACGCTTTTGTCCAAAGCGACTTATAAATAAATACAATATTTACAATAGAAAATATATCTGAACACATTTTCAATGACCACACACTGTACACCACATTTATATTATACACAGGATATTCGGGTCCACTGGACTAATAGAAGACCGGGGCTGATAAAAGTGTGGAAATTGTAGGTCCTGTGTACCTTTACTCTGTCCCCTCCTGTCAGGGCCTGCTGTTAGTGTGTGTGTTTTTGTATATGGTTTATGAGAACACAAATTTGCATAATGACATGGGTATTACAACGAAAACATGGTTTGTGAGGACATCTGTGTCCTCATAAACCATACCTCTTAAAAAAATCAATACTAAATTGTGTTTTTAAAAAACAAAAATGTGAAAAGTTTTTTTGTGATTGTTAGGTTTAGGGGTAGACTTAGTGTAGGGGGATAGATACAGTTTGTACATTAGAAAAACCATTACGCCTATAGAGAGAGCCCCCGTAAACCACATATCCAAGTGTGTGTGTGTGTGTGTGTGCCCGCGCGTGCGTGTGTGAGAGAGAGATTGTGTGTAAATCTAAATCTAACTATATCTAACTATATCATTAGATGCATTGTGTAGCCTATTTGCTGTGGCAGATATAAATGATTTGAATGACTGATTTGAATGACTGTGTTCATCCTGGCATAAAACCCTCCAAAATCATAAAGATATCCAGGTAAAATAAAATATATTCCAGACTTTTCAAGGGCCCTCTCTTCCTTTGGGGCCCTGGTAATCAGTACTGGTTTTACCCCCAGTCCGATGCCCCTGCACACACACACACACTTGAAGCCCTCAAAGTGCTCTCTGAACCAGAGCCTGTTAGGGCACATGTCCAAAATGTGAAATTTTTAAAACTTTGTCATAGAGCTTAACCAAATACATCTCTGGAAAGGTCTTGACCTGGAGAGTAACATATTTCAATCTGAAGGTTCTATATTATTCCTGCTTTGAGATATTGACCTTTGAACCTTAATCACAGGGCATATTTGAAGGCTTATAATTATGGGACAAAAAGGGTTACATACATGAGACCAACTGTAATAGAAAGGTGTTGACATGGGTTATAAGTTCAGCATAGTCACCAAAGGGTGCGGTGGGGGGGGGGGGGGGGGGGTTGGGAGGCTATGGCGTAAAAATAAAAATCCCCCATTGAACAAGACAATATTTAAAGTCTGATGCCAAAAATGTGTTTGACATCCCCTAAACCCCCTGGAATGCCACCAATTAAGTATTTACAACTTCCAATTTTAAGGAAAACCCAGGGTTTAAAAAAAAAAACTACAACTCCCTAGACCCCTCTTCAGTACTTGTGTAGACATCAGCACCCCAGTTGTAGTTCCTCCATATTAGGGTTTTCCTAGGGTTGTGAAAACATATATCTACCCAATATATAAAATATCACAAACTGTCTAATAAATAATTATACTGCATGTATATGATCTATGCTAAGAGAAGACAAAAATGTTTGTTTAATGACGATAGTTTAACTAAAACATGAGACCAGCGCGCCAACTGCTCTGCTCACTTGACGCAAAGCGGACTGTCCTAATCTCCATAGTAACGGCCACGGCCAATGTTGCTACTTCCGCTATTAAAAATGTAAAAAAAAACACACATTTATTTTTCATAACTGAAGGCGTGATTATTAAAACCGTCATATTTGATGTCAATCTAGTGTAGTGCTGAATTATAAAACACAAATATAATTAAGACAAGAGATATTTAATTTTCCACTTAATGTCCGCCGTTTTTGTTTTCCCGACAGGAACCTCGAGAGTCACATGATTGAGACACAAAACAAAATTTTTTGAAAGTTTAACAATCACACAGTTTGTGAAGGAATTGACATTTACCCTATGACATTTCCGCTTGACAGCTGTTATGTCTGCCTGAAGCGCCTGCAGTCCTAGCCTGGATGTCAATCAGTTCGCTGTGATTGGCCGCCTCGTCCAGCGGCAGTCACCTTCCCCACGTGAGCAGTTGACAGCCTCATGAATATGAAGCCTAAAATATCGTTTTGGCCCTAGTGGCTTGCTATCGTACAGGTAATATGAGTAAGTTAACACTGACAAAGGCTAAATAATATATAATAATATCTCATAATATATGTCTAATAATATATTACTTATAGGATACAATATTCATTTTAATTTTACAAGAGTGTCTGGCCCTGATAGTGTCTGCTGAGAAATGGTTTGGCCCTCAGACAAGTCTAGTTGATGACCCCTGCCTTAGAATATAGGCCTAATACTACAGACTTAGTTGAAAGGAACAACTCACACAATGGGATAAAACAGTTAACTGACTTAAATGAAAACTATTCATGAATCAAACAAAAGAGACATGACTATAGTTGAAACAACAGTTCACTTTACTGGGTGAAATTAATAAAGTAGGCTTTCTAGAGCTAAGAGACTATGCCCTGTACAAAATAAAGACTATATATATTTACATAGGTAGGGGTGTGTGTGTGTGCGCGTGTGTTTACGAGAGAGTGAGAGTGTGTTTAAGAGTGAGTGTATGTATGTATGTATTTGTGTGTGAGTGAGTGTGTGTGTGTGTGTGTGTGTGTGTGTGTGTGTGTGTGTGTGTGTGTGTGTGTGTGTGTGTGTGTGTGTGTGTGTGTGTGTGAGCGAGTGAGTGTGTGAAAGTGAGTGAGTATTGATATACTAACGTGGAAACATAAGCTGGAATACCACACTGTTGGAGACAGTAACAATACAATAGGCTACGTAAACTACAGTAGGTACAATATATACAAACTATAGTGAAGCTACAGTATGTAGGGATGCGCAATACATTTTGACCAAAAATGTAATGCTAAAAAAACCAAGGTAATTTGTCATGTTTGACAGTTGTGAATCACCAGTGATTGGGTTGGGGCAGAGGGTGGGGACTAATGGGCTAACATAATGGGTTTTTACAGTTTCAGAGGAATTTGCAGTACATGCTCTAAACACAAACAAATCTTACAACAGCAGTAAAATAACCTCAGGTTTCACATACAAGTTATTACAGCACTGACGTTTGGGTTCAACACAATGTAAACACATCATCTCCCTAATAACTACTCTCCCAGTTCCTCATCAGTTGAGGAAGTATTCTCTGAGTCTTCCTCTTCGGAAAACTCATCTAAGGGCAATGTTTGCAGTCCAAGAATACTTTTGTATGTTGTGCGTGCTTTAGCCAGTTGTGCTTCAACTTCACGCAATCTTCTCTTCAGCACACAGAGTAGTCCCTCACGTCCTTTCTCCATTAAGCCCTCTGTACTGCCTGAGAATGTGACATTAAAATATAAAGAATTGAGCCAATGGTTACCAGAGAAGCAAATAGAAGAAAGAGACTTCCTATGTGTTGTCCTTACATTTCCCACTGGTGTCTTCAGTGAGCTGAAAGGTAAACTCTTCAATCAGTCCAGCAACACTCCTCATGTACTCCATGTGCTGCTTGACTTCGCGAACCACAATAAATTCTTCTTCTTTCAGTCTAGCCAGCAGCATTACCTTGTCAAAAACATTTTTTTTCCGCTCCATATCACCATGACCTGCAATACATTACATCAAGGTGTTATCTTACAACCTCCTATAAAAATATTGGGACAGAAGATATTTTGCATGCTGTACTACTACAATAGAGAAATAAACCCTGACAGGATGAGATAGAACATCAGCTCTTTGCGAAGGGGTTCGATCACATCCATTTACAAATTACTGCATTCTTTTTTTTTGCATATTGCCCAGTGTCTTAACATTTTTTTTTCATCGGATTCCATATTTACATCAAGATGTGTGCATCAAACAATTTGTATTCTGTACATTTCAGAGGAAGTACTTACATTCCCATGGCCAGGAGTAGTTATCCACAGCCAGGAGTTCATTGGGAGGAGGCAGTTTTTCAACTTCCCCCACAGTAGCATTGTGGTCATTGATGGCAACTTCCAAGGCTTTCTTCTCAACAGCAATCTTTCTTCTCAGTTGATGCCTTCGCTTGTTCCCACCTACAATGAGAAACACAAAATGAGTGTACATTCACACAATCACTACACAAAAGCACCATACAAAATAAGACTTCACAATATGTGTGTATGTTTTATGATTATTGTGACAGATGTTTTGTGATAATTTTTGCATCACAAGTTCCATAATCATTTGAAAAATTGTGAAAAAACTTGGGACATTTCTTTCAGAATCTATATATTTTTTTAAAATAGAGGAAAAAATTGGTAGGTCAAGACATCTCTGCACTATGCAGAAATATTGGAAATATTTGGATATTGCACTCAACCTTATTATGATTTTCACAGTTTTTCAGTATGCTGCCCTGACTTGTAGTAAACCTATTTCAAAAGATGTTTTTTTTTTTTTTTTTAATAAAAGGCTTTGCTATTTTTACTATGTATAAATCAGTAGTGAATTCATTTTTTCACAAAACTGCATTACTAGCGGCCTTTTCTGCTCTCACCAGACTGACGATACAGCTGAACTTTTCGCTGTTTGATGCCCAGATATAGCCCCTCGATGGTTCTCTGCAGGTCATTTTGGATTGTTGCTCCTTTGGATGACAACAAACAAATTGATTAATGCCAATTTCAGTTTACAATCAGCCTCTTTTCAGATGGCCCTGTACAAGAGCAGAGCCTATGATTCTTAAAATATCCCATCAAATAATTTTTTCAAAGTACCTGAGGTCCACTGCTGAACATCAGACACCCACTGCTGGACTGTGTCTTGCTGTAGAGATAACTCATCTGTGAGTTTCTCCAGGTCCTTTGTTGCCTCTGCAATCCTTTGTACAGTCTGTCCAAAAGAAATATCCTTGTTAACAAATGCTGAGAATTTAAAAACAAAAATGTTATTATACATATTTTCCTAGTTGTACCTTGATGTATCTTTTGGCCAGTGTCCGGTCAAGGTTTTCTGCCTTTCGCTTGTTCCAGCCACTTGCCTGGATTGTTAGCATGCCTGTGCGAACTTGACACACAATGTATGTGCAGTAATTTAGGTTCACAGTGAGGACCACAGGTCAGATACTACATTGATCATTCTCTAATATTGTCACATAAACCTGGAAATAATCATACAATTAATTAACGTGTCAGAAGTTAAATTATTATTAAGAGAATCCTGATCAGCGTAAAAGTGCTGACTAGACAGTTGTTTTCTAAGGGAGCACCTATGCATGGAACTCTAAAATGCAAAGGCCGAGCATCAGTGTTAAAACCACTTGGTCTCAATTTGGACACAACTTTACATGAAAAATGCTTACCGGCTTTTGACATGTACTTGGAACATATGGCTGCTCGAGAGAGGAAGCTGTTAACCTGTTCAACCTCCTCCCCGATTGTTGTTCCAGCTCCTTCTTGATTGCGTCCCCCCCATTTTAAACTGTAACACATTTAAATGAATGTAATAATTTGGAAAACAACAAGTAGGGGCAGAGGACAGACAATCACGTGTGGTGCAAATGGTAAGTAATACATCTAATTGTCATTATTACCTCACACATCCATGAATGCGCTTTTGCATGCATGATGGAGAGAAATGGGCGCATGTTCAGCAAGTCCTCCAACTCTGGACAGTGGTCCACAACTTTCTGCAGATATGGCCAATATTTGCAGACCACATCAGAGCAAAAAAACTGGACGGTCTGTGAAGCTAGCTGTTTCTGGAGATATAATGGGTATGCAAATATTTCTCCACGGAACATATTCAGTCCCTTCAGCAAAACCCCATGACGGCAGACAGCAACTTCAACACCTTCCTCGTCTAGTTTGCTTCCAGACTTGTTGGCAGACTCTCGTGCTGCGGTCCACTGACCCGCACCACATCTCCCTTTCCCTGGATTCTTAAACAGATGGCAAATACAGACATTTACACAGTTACATTTTACAAAATAAGCTGTAAATCATGGTATTATGGCATTTGATGCAAACCATTTTTGTTTAAATTTTGGGGGAAAAACTGGCAAGAATTCATAAAAATTTAAATTGTGGTGTTACACATGAAGAAATATAAATTTAGCTTACATGTCCAGTTGTTCGATGGATGTAATCAACAAAGGAGGACACCTCAGCATCATTGGCCAAAAAAACTCCATCAAAAAACCCATCAGGTCTTGAAAGAAATATATAGATGTGGGTTAAAATTACTGTATAAAAGTAATTTATGGCTCACTAGCATTTCATTGTACATGAATGTTACACACCCTGGTTGGCTTTTGAAACGATATAATTTGCGGTTCCCATCCACTGCAACTGCCAACATGGAGGGTGTGCATGCAGGGCACTGAAAATGCTGGACCTGAGACAGCTTGTCAACCTCAAATTTGGCATAGGCCCATTCGAGGAAGGCCCTCTGCATTGTGTCCCCACAAATCTTACCACTCTTAGAGCAAAAGTGAAAAAACAAAACAGTAAGTAACTGTTTCGAAGGTTGGCTTTAGACTGTGGTCATGACGAAGAAAGGGCTCTGTCAAGAAATATGTGCTGAAACTTTGGGGATTGTAACAACAAGTCCTAACAATGAATCTGTTATTTAAAAGGTGAGCCAAACAAGATAACTAAATGATGAGTCCACTCACTCGCCCGAAGAGTTTGGTACGACACTCGAGCATGCTGACAAAAGCTTGTCTCGACATCCCTGGGGCAGTGATTTTTAGATCCTCATACGTGGTGAACAAGTCCACCAAGTACAAGGTCTCAAAATTGACAGTTGCTGGCCAGTAACCACTTTCAACCAGATCACTTATGGTCACTGGCAAGGTTTTTCCACAGGAGCAGTTTACTGATGGAAGGAAGAGGTTGTACCTTCCTGAAATTTCAGACAAAAACAATTATCTCTTGTTCACAAGAAACAAAAAACACAATATGAAGAAATAATAAAAAAAAAATGTTACCATTCATTCCAATTAAAATAACTGGCTTTCCCTTGGAAAAGCTTGTTTGCCCAGTGGAGCAGTCGCAGCAGGGAGGAACGATTGGTAACATGCAATCTAAAAAGCAGAATTAGTTTACATATTAGAGTAAATGAAACCAAAAACTCAACAGAGAGGGTGTTGTTTCTATCAAACACAACTTCATCCAGCATGTTTGTTGGAGTAAACCAAGATTTGTGTAAAATGTAAAACAGCCTATATGACCTGAGACTTAAAAAACTACCTTTTTCATGATAGGAGAATTTCCCTTCCTCGTGCTGCTGAACAAAAGTGGATGGCGGCAGGTGTCTGAAGAACCCCTCCACCATGGATGCTCTGTTATGAAGCACCAGGGCCTCATGTGTGGAAAGGTCACAGGCTGAGCAGTAGAGTGATCGCGGTAAACAGTCCCTACACATCACTACTGCAGCATTGTGTCCACAGTGATGGCAAACCCCCTCCTTGGGCTTCTCAGATGACAACATATTGTTCACCATGAAGGGCCTCATTACTGTCCAATTCTCCAGAGAGGTAGATTGCCTGTTCCTCCAGTCTGAGGGGAAAGGTTGTTCAACACCACTTCCCAAGAGGTCTCGGACATCTTGAATGAGAGAGTCTGAAAATGAAAAGGGAAGAAGGCAATGTTAAATCTGGGCAATTACCACATAACAAATGAGGAAACAAGTATTAAGGGAAAAAAACCAAAATTTTCGATGATCACAGTGTCTTCAGTTGTGCTGGTAGACGGAGCACAGGACACGCTTTTAACGCTTGCTGAAGAAACTGCAAAAATATAAATATCAATTTAGAACTTGCTCAATGGATAATGAATGCAACTAATGATGAAAAAACAAACAAAAAACCAACCAGTAGCTGAATCTCGCTTTCGTTTCTCTCCAGCTCTACATCTTTTCGGCAGAGGTTGACCATCTTTGTCCTCATCAGGCCAAACACACAGATTTTTGGATTGTTTTGACCCTCCTTTAGTTTGTCTATGCTGATCCACCTAAATAAACAATTAAGCCACAGAATAAACCACCACCCACCAAGGTTATCACCACCTATAAACATCTCATTATAAAACCAATGTTATAATATTACATTGTAAAAATTCAGTCTAATGGTTGTGTCCCTGTCTAGAAAACCCGTTCTACATTGAAAAATAGAAAAGAAAGTTAAACGTTTTGACAGAATATTGAATTAAACTCTCACTGGCTCTAACGTGTGAACTCAGCTCAGCTCAGAACTATAGCTTGCATTTGAATAAAGACATTGAACCTGGTACTGTATGGTTGCACTTTGTTTGGAGTGTTGCAGTTTTGCACCTTGATACTTCTTCCCTGCTATACCTCAGAGCCTATTATGGTCTTAGACCTTGTAATTAGCATGTAATTCGTATGCTTTTTCCAAAACTGAGATAATGTTATTTACCTTGCACTCATCCAGGAACGCATCAACCAGGAATATGGCATCTTCGGGGTCAAGGTTATTCATTTTCAACTTGGTCAAGTTATTTTTCCAAGCTTCCTTTTCCTCCTTGTTTACCTTTTCCTGCTTATTTTCCCTCGTTTTCTTCTTCTTCTTCTTCTTCTTCGTGGGGCCTTGACGCGTCAACACCCACCCATCAATGAGATCGCACCACACATGAAGTTAAATACACGGAGGTTCCGGTAGATGGCAAAATTAAAAACAGCGGACTGATCGTAACTCGTCACTTTGTCAACATTAGTTTCTCCCGCTGCCACGGATTAATGTGTTGATCAGCAAATCAACCTCAAGACGAATCGCATATAGTGGGCAGGGGTTTGATCCGTCAGACGGAGCGAAATCGCAAGGAAGAGTATGTGGAATCTGGGGCCACAGCTATGCTAGGCGATAGCAGCGTCCATAGCAACCAAAACGTTGCAGTTTCACGTTATTCTGGCGAGATCTGAAAAATCTTCGCAACAACGAACAAGCGAGTGATTATGTACATTCACTGAGTGAATATTATGAAAATAAAATATATATTTCTCGCTAGAAATGTAATCAAAACGTATTTTTATGCAGAAACTAACTCAAAATATTGATTTTTTCACAAAAAATGAGAGAAATGTCTGCCATGTTTTTTGTTCCCACGGTCGGAATCTTGAAAGTCACGTGACTTGGACGCAAAACAATAGGAAAAGAATAGGCAGAAAAAACGTAACAGTCATACAATTCAAGGGCCATTATTGTAACCCCTCTACGTTTTGCACTTTGGACCAACGTAGTCAGGGTACGTTTTTATATGAGACTGGGTTGCACAGCGCACGGGTCTCGAGGCTTCACTGTCTGCGGTTTGACTTTACTGAATCAGATAGAGGCCAATACAACTTATTGATCATGAGCCCAGGGCCAGCGCAAGCTCAAATGCCGCTATAGGCAGAGGCAGAGCACGATCGTGCCGCCCCCCTCACATTCACAATTACGGATCCTTAAGATGCATGTAAACAATTTTTTTTTAATCTATGAAATTACACGTAAATAAAAACGTGCAAGCATGTTTTCAGAGTTTTTAATTTTTTCATTCTGCAAAAAGGTGAAAAGGGTAGCCTACACAATGCAACAGCTAAGTATAAATTCTGTTTTATAGGCTAATAGATAGTGTACAGAATGAAACTAAACATGTGCACTCAACTTTTTAGCTCACAAAACTGGAGTTTTCGATTGTTTTCTTGACTGATACACACATTCACACACCTTCATTTCAGAAGCGTGCGCGTCGGGCTTTCGCAGCGGCAAAAGCTTTGATTGGGTCCTCGAGTTTAACTTGTACTTCGGAGATCATTTTTATCAGTTTAAGCTTTGAGAAACTGCGTTCTCCATAGCTCACAGTGACGGGGAGAGTGAGAAGCACTCTCAATGCTACAAAAACATTTGGAAAATTGTTTTCCATCCCTTTTTCACAGATGAATTTAACCGCATCCAGTGGTTTAGATCCAGCAACCATGCAGGCGTCTGCCCAAAGCAGTCAGCTCTTCAAACAATTCATGCCCATCAACATTTCGCGAGTCATCCTTGAGTCAGGGCCTTTTCCAGTCCTAAGCAATCCTGAAGGCTATTCTATTCTCCTTTTCTTTGAGAGATGCGATGTCATCTAAAAATCCAAATACGCGCCCATGGTCTCTAAGCAGCGAAAAGCGCTCTTCCACGGAGGCGATTACTCATGACCAGATAAACTTATTCGGTTTGACATTTTTTAATATACATTAAAGTATTTTGCATACATGTAGACCTACTAATAGGGCGCTGCCGTGCGGGAATTTTTATTCGAAATGTAAAGTTTTTTTTATTTATTTATAGCTTTTATTTTATTTATACCTAATGTGAAACAAACAAATTAATTATTCTCTCTCTCTCGCCTTCTCTCTCTCCGCCCTAGGCGGCTGCCTAGTTCGCCTATAGGCACGCGCCGGCCCTGCATGAGCTCAACATTTAGCAAGGCAGGAAAATTCTAACGGGAGGAAGACGTATATCATTGAGCTAATGCTGTTAAACAGAGAGAGAGAGAGAGAAACTAGTCTAGGGCTATTCTTAAACTTGGAGCTCATTATATTGAAGTAGCCTACAAATCCAAACACCAGAAACCTTATGCATTTTATGAATAATGAAATGTTATGAAAATTATGCATTTTATTTATTCACACTGTATGGTTGAAATAATATTTTAGTTCACAACTTTAAGTTCCGTTGTTTAAAAAATGCTTTATTGGCTAATGTTTCATAAACCTTCGGTTGCTCTAAAATGCCATTGTTAATTTCTAAAATGTTATGCCATTATTAATTTCACAGTATTTTTACCACCTAAATGACTAATCTTTAAAGTCACAATTCTATAATGGTCAAAATTACTCAGGCCAATGGAATTTTTTTAACGACATTATTTTATTATTATTATTATTATTATTATTTGAATAATTGTAGCTTACATAAATAAAGCAAAACAAATATTAGGATTGTCCCTTATTTTTTCCCTTGTTTTCCTAAAGAATAAACACATATTTTTACAAGAACAAACATGATAACATATTATTAATTAATAAAAAATAATTAAACTTGAATTTAAATACTATTAAACTAACTTTAAATTCTCAAGAAGTTTATAAGTAAAAAAAAGTTCTAAATGAACTTGTTAACAATATAATTAGAACTAACAATATAATTCGATTTTTTAAAATGAACAATTCCTGTATAAAATGGGACAGCAACCTTTATATCAGTGGTTCTCAAACTTTTTTTCCAGCGGGCCGCACTATGGTCTGAGTGTAAGTCTACGCATATAATTTAAATATTACGTCCGCAATACAAGCCAACCTGATTTATAATATTATAGCCTAACTATTATGATATATAATCTATCACATTCATTGAAATAAACAATTCTACTCCCCATAAATAAAACACCTGATGTTGTCGGGAGCTGACCAATTTTGTGAGATTCAGCTTGAAAGCAATAACACAAAGAAGTTGCGATTGTAACGCCTGTGTCAGTATACTTTGCGCATGAGCAATCCGGATGCAGACACGGCCAGCGCGGACGCAGACTTCTTCAATTTATACTTCTGAATGCGCAGGCTGATGGTCCGCTCTGCAATTGCCCATAATTATTGCACATCTGACTGTCTTTATATTCTTTTACTGACGGATTGCACAGGTTCGAGTAGCAATGAGCTTCTTCACTCTGCCTGTGTTACCGGCCTCAGACCTAGGGGATATCTGGGCTGGCAGCAAAGGACACACAGGCAGTGAAGCACTGTGTATCTGTGAAAACACTGTGAATAAATAAAGAGACAGACAAAATGAGTGTCGTTCCTTTGGTGCGTCAGTTTACTTCTGAGATCTTAAAACTTTAGTAACTGTAAACACTTCTTTAGTTACATACAAAAATAACTTCATCTGCACATGAACTTATGGTGTACACATAAGAAATATGAATACATACACAAAGGCAATATATAATTTACATAGTGTGTGGAAAGAAGAGTGTACAAAATAAATCAATAAATATTCACATAAATTTCACTCTCATTACTAGAAAGATGACAAATGTGTCACTTAAACACACAGAATGTATAAACTAAAATCCAACACCATTTTACATACACCACTTCACCCAGATTGACTCGTGTCATTCATTAAGCGTGTGCGCAAAGCACTCAAAATGGCGACTGAATTGTTAATGCAACAGATTTACAGTACTCAACTACTTAATTAAAACACAAAAATAACACGAACCTTTGCACTGCCAATGCACTCAAACATCACAATGCTGTATAACAATACTTTTGAATGCATTTACTAAACAATAAATCGTTTGCATTTAAGAACCTCGAGTTAATTCAATTTGTATAAAACACAATAGAGCATGACAAAGTTACTCAAAACACTTCACAATTACGTTCCTAAACCTTCCTATAGTCATGTGAACAATCAGAAGAATGTTTAAAGTGCATATTATTTTACCTGTGAATAAATAAAGAGACAGACAAAATGAGTGTCGTTCCTTTGGTGCGTCAGTTTACTTCTGAGATCGCACCCCGGGAAAAAGCTAGTCTCTATAGTGTGCTTCACAGGAGCGCTCAAGCGCCATCCGCTGGCGTGGCGGTGAACTGATTCTGAACTGTTGGTGTTCACATTTAAAAAAAATAGGGAGGTTTCAGTTTTCAATTAATTATTGAATAAACATTTTAACACCCTTTACACTCTCCCCTGCTTTAAAAGATGCCTCCGGGCATCCAGAACTAACCCAACAGAATAGAAGAACGTTTTTTTTTTCCTGAAGATAAGAGAAAAGAGCTATCAGTCTGATCAAAGGATAGGCAAGTATTTGAATGTCAACAGTCCTGCCTCATTTGTCCTCTCTTAAGTCTAATATGCCCACACAAGTGGAGAAGGATAGTGAGAGGCATCAGGTATGACAGGGTAAGTATGAATATGGTACAGTACACAGGTGTGCATTGCATTCGCTCCTGGTCTCCAAGGTAGGTATGTGGGTTGTCCCATCTGATTATATGTGAACCTGTATATCTCCTTTGGCTTTACTGCCCGTGCAGACCTCCGCAGGGTGATGTCTTCCCTATTCATTTGCTGTGCAACCGGCTCCACTTCCAGGTCAGTATCCTCATTACTTCTTCCAGCTATGCAGTCGTCTACTTGTTCCTGAGTTTCCAGAGATGGCAACAGGTCAGCCAGTACTTGCTCTGATTCTGGTGTCACAAACCGGAGTGGTTGCTCATATGTTTGAGGGTTATCTGGCTCAGCTCTATGGTGTTCCGGATGAAACTCTGGTGCCGCTACTCGCAGATCACTACCTGGCTCATGATGGGAATGTTTGAGAGTGGCTTTTCCCCTTTCATATACTGGGACTGGTCCGGGATTACAAGCATATTCTTCCTCGTCCCCTGAATCACCGGAGTCGTGCTCTAAGGTATCAGACCTGTGATGTCGGCTGTTCTTGTGATGTTGCCTCTGCCTTTGTTGTTTCCGTGTCCGATTGTCCTCTCCATTATGTTCAATGGGCAGATCATTCACAGGCAAAAGAAGATTACGGTGCAAGACACGTAGAGTGCGATCACCAGTTTCGGCTTGAATTCGATACACAGGACCAACTCCCATCCTCTCAACAACACGGTGAACCTTGTTCTCCCAGTAAGGACGGAGTTTGCCGGGCCCGCCCCTCTCTGATAGGTTGCGTACAAACACACGATCACCTGGCTGAAGCACAATTCGTCTGACACCACGATCATAGTATTTTTTTCCTTTTGCAGAGCTCTTTTTACTATGTTCAGAGGCGATCTTGTATGCCTCCTGCATCCGGGAAGCCCACTTCTGTGCAAATTCCTGACGGGTTTCAGTCTGTGGCTCAGGATCCAGGTTAAAAAGCAAATCAATGGGTAACTGTGGGGCCCTTCCAAAGAGGAGAAAGAATGGTGAATACCCTGTGGCTTCATGCCTCGAACAATTGTATGCATGCACTATGTGTGGTAAGTGGTCTTTCCATTCAGATTTCTTTTCCTCTGACAGTGTCCGTAGCATCTGAAGAAGTGTTCTATTCAAGCGCTCCACAGGGTTCCCCTGTGGATGATAGGGTGTCGTTCGAGAATGGGTAATGCCAGCCAGTTGCTGAAGCCGCTGGAATAAGTTATTCTCAAATTCGCGACCCTGATCATGGTGAAGCTTTTGTGGATACCCAAAGCGTGGTATAAAGTCAAAGAAAATCTTTTCAGCAGCCGTTTTTCCAGATTTGTTCTGCGTTGGGTAAGCCTGGGCGAAACGAGTAAAGTGATCTACAAGAACCAAGATATACTCGTAGCCACCCTTACTCGGTTCAAGATGCAGATAATCAACAGACAGTAGCTCAAATGGTACACTCGTTGTAATTGAACCCATTGGTGCCTTTTCAGGAACAGCAGGCCGCTTCTGCTTAATACATGGGCACTGGCGGATGACATAATCTTCTATGTCACGCTGCATGAAAGGCCAATAAAATCTTTGCCTTGCCAGGTGGGTAACTTTGTCAGTGCCGACATGCCCCATGTCATCATGAATGTGTTTGAGCACAAGAGACTTCAGAGACTCAGGGAGAACCAGCTGTCTGTGTTGTCCGGTTTGTCTGTATAAAATTCCCTGTTCAAGTCGAAGTTTATTCCATTCGTGTATGAGTCGTTGTGTGGTGGGTCCCATTTGTCTCTTGTCTTTGTCATTGGGGTTCCATCCTTTCTCTTTCAATGCAATCACGTCAACGATGGAAGCATCTCCTTGTTGGGCAGCTCGAATGTCTTCTGGAGGAAACAAGGGTATACTGGCCGGAAGCATATTATCATCAGTGGAGCCCAGCTGAAGAGCCGCAACCCACGGTACTTCTCTTTCTCTCTGGGCTTTATCTCCCTGCCATATGGCAGACACAACATCTGGAGGTAAAACCTCAGAGTACTCTCTGATGTGGTCCTGGAGCTTCACTGGGAACCGTGATAGGGTGTCAGCGTCAGTGTTTGTCTTGCCTGGTCTATATTCTATGGTGAAATGAGAGTCGGCCAATTCACCCACCCAACGATGCCCAACAGCATTCAACTTGGCAGTACTCAGGATATAGGTAAGGGGATTATTATCTGTGAATACGGTGAACGTGGGGGAGTAGTAAAGGTAATCCCGGAATTTATCGCAAATGGCTCACTTTAAGGCAAGGAACTCAAGCTTGTTAGAATGAAGGTGATAATTCTTCTCAGCGGGTGTGAGTGTCCTCGAGCCATAGGCGATAACACGTAGTTTACCCCCTTGCTCCTGATAGAGTACCGCCCCCAGACCTTCATTGGATGCGTCGGTGTGAAGGACAAAAGGTAAATTACAGTCTGGGTATGCCAAGATAGGAAAGGTGGTCAACATGTCGACAAGGGAAGCAACCACAGCACGGTGTTCAGGGGTCCACTGGACTGGTGTCTTGGATGGCAGCTGACCCTTTTTTATACATTGCTTAGTTGTCCTAGTTTTGACAGATTTCTCTCCAGACGACTCGGGACTCTCTTGAAGCTTAAACAGTGGTCGGGCTATTCTGGAAAAATCCTGAATGAAGGACTGATAGTAGCCCAAAAATCCCAAAAGAGCTCTTACTTCTCCAACATTCTTTGGTTCCCGCTCCTTCCATTGCATCACTGCTTCCAAGTCCTTGGGATCGACTTGAATGCCTTCACTTGTAACTAGGCGCCCAACATACCGCACTTGCCGTTTAAATAATTCACACTTCTTTGGTCGTAATCTTACACCATGCTCCCGTAAGCGGCAAAAGACTCTCTTCAAATCTTTGACGTGGTCCTGAAAGGATTTGGAAAAGCAGAGAACATCGTCTAAGTAGGGAAAACAGCATTCATCCCTCAGACCACTCAACACACCTTCCATACATCTTTGGAAAGCCGCCGGTGCATTGGAAAGGCCAAAAGGAAGACGGATCCACTCATACAATCCCCAAGGCGTGCTGAAAGCTGTCAGGTGCCTGGAGTTCTCCTCAACAAAGCCCTGGTGATATGCACTGCCCTGGTCAAGTATGGAAAACCATGAGTAACCTCCTAGGCTATCTAATAGGTCCTGAATACGTGGAAGGGGGTGACGGTCGGGGATAGTTTTGCTGTTAAGTCCACGAAAATCAACACAAAGGCGTAGGCTCATATCTTTTTTCCTTACGCAGACCACGGGAGAGGAATAAGGTGATACAGACTTTCTAATCCATCCATGATCTAGCAGCTTTTGAACATGTTCCTTAACCTCTCTATACAAGGGCTTTGGGACTGCGTTGTAGGACCTTTGGACTGGTGTATCATCTTTTAAGTAGATTTTGAGTTGTAAGTCAGAAATGCAACCAATATCGGTGTCATCTTCAGCAAAGACATCTGACTGGTCGAATAACATACATTTCGCAATCTCCTGCTCTTCCTCAGCTAGATGAGACAAGTCAACAGGAGGATGCCATTTGTCTTTGGTCATGTGTGTGGGTTTATGCATTTCTTTTTTTCTCAAAGTCTGCTCATGAGTACACAATTGAGCTGCACACAAGTGGGCTGTATTCTGAGGCGTTGGCTCACAGTTTATGGAGGAATGAGGGATTGGTTTAAGATCAAGTATATCTTCAAGAGTACCAAGAACGGTTTTCTTTGCAAGATAGATGTCATGTTTTGTCGAGTTCTGAATCGGGATTTTGATGCGCTTGGATGAGCAAACAGGAATATCAACTAAAGCTGGGAACAATTCTAGACCGTCCAGGCAATGATTCTCAGGGCTCTGCTGAAACATCATCGTACCTCCACTGTTCCATCCTTGAATTCTACACTGGACTTCACGGATCTTGCCTGAAGGGATATTTACACCTTTCTTGCCAAGGCGTACATTACACTGTGGCATCTCCGTGGGTCTAATGGTCTGGAGAGTGAAGACTAATGCTTCCACGGTACTGTCACTGACACTCAAAGCTTCTTTCAGTATTTCAGTTACATTAACAATATCGTCCTGATCAATGTTTGCTTTGATCATCTCCGCAATGACATTACTACCTAAAAGAGGGTAATTGCAGTCACGACTGATAAGCAGTGGCACTCTGATTGTCAGGCGCCCATGACGCTGGCTGCATATCTGAAGATCAATCTCTGCCCATCCATCAAGGGGAACCTGAGTATTATTAGCAGCAGAAATTTCAAGGGAATTATCAAATAACGATCCAAGTGGCTGTATTTTTATACAGGGTAGTGCTTGTTCAATCCACGATTTGCTCACCATGGTCACTTGTGCCCCTGGATCAAGCAGCATCTGAAGAGGTACCCCATTGATGGAACATGAGACCATGCATCGCTTACCAATGAGTTGAGCTACTCTTTTCTTTGGGTCTGACTGGTACTGTAAGTTTGACTGTGAGTGTTTAAGCGTTTTGACCTTTTCTCGGGGCTCATCACTGCTTAGGATCACTGGCTGCCCCTCTCCAGCGACCTCTTCCCGTTTCCCGACAACCTTCGTTGGAGACAGCCAATGGCGCGATGTCCTGCCTGGCCACAAACAAAGCAGTGAACACAGTTGGTATTGTTTTTTTGTACACAGTCATTGCATTTACCTCTGGTCTCAGACCATGGTGGTTGTGTGCGGTCATTAGGTGAGCGGCAGTCTTTCAGCTTCACAGCCTCAGTGGGGGTGGACATCTGGGCTAGATGCTTGGTTAGAGAAGAAATTTGAGCAGTTAATTCTTTGATAGCATCACGGTTTGCTTGCAACTCAGCGTCAACTTTTGTTGGGGTGTTCAGTTCACTTTGGGAGTGCTGAGCTGCGCTTACAGTAACTGGTCTGCTTTTACCTACTGAACCCAGTCTTTTCAATCGCTCTTCTTCTTCAGCTGTTGATTTTGTTATTTCTTCCAAGAGCAAGTCGTCACTAACCTGCATGTCTGAGAGAAAAGGTTTAAGATCACATCTGACATGGCTGTTCCTCTCATTTAACCCCTGGTAAAGTGTGTGAATGAAAGTGCCCTGAATGAGCTCTTTGTTATAGCTAAAACCTACACCAGGTGGTTGTGACTCAAAAAGAACACGCTGCTTCAGGCCCATTATTCGGTAAAGAAATTGTTGTGGGCTTTCTTTGTCATTTTGTCTAGCACTAGTTAGCTCTTGAAAAAGTTCAGTTACATTTTTGTCTCTAATGTGGGAGCGCAGAAATCTTTTCAACCCATCAGTAGTGAGGTCATCCTTATTAACCAACATCTCTCTGAATGTACCAGGTTTTGTTATCTTAAGGACTGCTCTGATAATCTCAGACTCACTGAAACCCTCTAGCAACCCTTGATCCATTTGCTTACAGAGACAATTGAAAGACATGTCACAGCCTGTATCACAAATTTGACCACCATGCAACTTAAACTCTCTACGTGGAAACAAAGCTGAAACATCAGACAATCTTACAACATGGTCAGAAATGTTAGATGAGTTCATCCTACCCAAAGGAGCAGCACCAATTTGGTCTGGCATACCAGGCGTTGAAGAGGTGACTTCTCTGGTAAGTGCATAGGTGTCTCTGCCCTGAAATGATGAGTGCATGCCAGTCTCTCTGTTCATGTGTAACGATTGTGTGTGAGTTTCTCTGTCCATGTGTAACGATTGTGTGCGAGTGTATCTGTCCATGTGTAACGGTTGTGTGCAAACTTCTCCATCGTCATCAGTTGGAGTGTGACCCTGGTGCTGTGTTGGTGAATCTTCCATCAAGGCAGGTGCCACATTACCAGATTCAGCGGCTCTGGTTCCTGGAGCTGATAGCACGTCATTAAGTAGGTCAGAAAGGAGGAGAAGTTGAGTCATTCCCTCATTTTCTGCAGCTTTTAACTCATCACTTCTGATGTAGTCGACAATTAGGTCATAAAGTTCGGGTTCACTTAGATCTGCTACATGGTAAGGTTTACGACCGTCATCTATCGAACTTGCAACAGTCTGCAGCTGACTAAAACTCAAATCTGAAAGCTTCTTTTGGATCTTGAAGAGCAGCACTCGCCGTGGGCTTAAAGTAGTCATGCTGATGCATCACCTGTCGCAGTTGTTCTCTGGATGACACTTGGCGAAGTAGTCTTCCCTGAAACACTGGGTGCAGGATTCCCACGTTACTATGACAACCGTCCCAGGCGAGATGTGCTAATCCCGGACGCAGCCCCCAATTGTTACCGGCCTCAGACCTAGGGGATATCTGGGCTTGCAGCAAAGGACACACAGGCAGTGAAGCACTGTGTATCTGTGAAAACACTGTGAATAAATAAAGAGACAGACAAAATGAGTGTCGTTCCTTTGGTGCGTCAGTTTACTTCTGAGATCTTAAAACTTTAGTAACTGTAAACACTTCTTTAGTTACATACAAAAAATAACTTCATCTGCACATTAACTTATGGTGTACACATAAGAAATATGAATACATTCACACCCGTATTCCATAGCCTGTTTCACATAAAGGCAATATATAATTTACATATTGTGTGGAAAGAAGAGTGTACAAAATAAATCAATAAAGATTCACATAAATGTCACTCTCATTACTAGAAAGATGAAAAATGTGTCACTTAAACACACAGAATGTATAAACTAAAATCCAACACCATTTTACATACACCACTTCACCCAGATTGACTTGTGTCATTCATTAAGCGTGTGCGCAAAGCACTCAAAATGGCGACTGAATTGTTAATGCAACAGATATACAGTACTCAACTACTCAATTAAAACACAAAAATAACACGAACCTTTGCACTGCCAATGCAGTCAAACATCACAATGCTGTATAACAATACTTTTGAATGCATTTACTAAACAATAAATCATTTGCATTTAAGACCCTCGAGTTAATTCAATTTGTATAAAACACATTAGAGCATGACAAAGTTACTCAAAACACTTCACAATTACGTTCCTAAACCTTCCTATTGTCATGTGAACAATCAGAAGAATGTTTAAAGTGCATATTATTTTACCTGTGATTAAATAAAGAGACAGACAAAATGAGTGTCGTTCCTTTGGTGCGTCAGATACAGACTTTCTAATCCATCCATGATCTAGCAGCTTTTGAACATGTTCCTTAACCTCTCTATACAAGGACTTTGGGACTGCGTTGTAGGACCTTTGGACTGGTGTATCATCTTTTAAGTAGATTTTGAGTTGTAAGTCAGAAATGCAACCAATATCGGTGTCATCTTCAGCAAAGACATCTGACTGGTCGAATAACATACATTTCGCAATCTCCTGCTCTTCTTCAGCTAGATGAGACAAGTCAACAGGGGGATGCCATTTGTCTTTGGTCATGTGTGTGGGTTTATGCATTTCTTTTTTTCTCAAAGTCTGCTCATGAGTACACAATTGAGCTGCACACAAGTGGGCTGTATTCTGAGGCGTTGGCTCACAGTTTATGGAGGAATGAGGGATTGGTTTAAGATCAAGTATATCTTCAAGAGTACCAAGAACGGTTTTCTTTGCAAGATAGATGTCATGTTTTGTCGAGTTCTGAATCGGGATTTTGATGCGCTTGGATGAGCCAACAGGAATATCAACTAAAGCTGGGAACAATTCTAGACCGTCCAGGCAATGATTCTCAGGGCTCGGCTGAAACATCATCGTACCTCCACTGTTCCATCCTTGAATTCTACACTGGACTTCACGGATCTTGCCTGAAGGGATATTTACACCTTTCTTGCCAAGGCGTACATTACACTGTGGCATCTCCGTGGGTCTAATGGTCTGGAGAGTGAAGACTAATGCTTCCACGGTACTGTCACTGACACTCAAAGCTTCTTTCAGTATTTCAGTTACATTAACAATATCGTCCTGATCAATGTTTGCTTTGATCATCTCCGCAATGACATTACTACCTAAAAGAGGGTAATTGCAGTCACGACTGATAAGCAGTGGCACTCTGATTGTCAGGCGCCCATGACGCTGGCTGCATATCTGAAGATCAATCTCTGCCCATCCATCAAGGGGAACCTGAGTATTATTAGCAGCAGAAATTTCAAGGGAATTATCAAATAACGATCCAAGTGGCTGTATTTTTATACAGGGTAGTGCTTGTTCAATCCACGATTTGCTCACCATGGTCACTTGTGCCCCTGAATCAAGCAGCATCTGAAGAGGTACCCCATTGATGGAACATGAGACCATGCATCGCTTACCAATGAGTTGAGCTACTCTTTTCTTTGGGTCTGACTGGTACTGTAAGTTTGACTGTGAGTGTTTAGGCGTTTTGACCTTTTCTCGGGGCTCATCACTGCTTAGGATCACTGGCTGCCCCTCTCCAGCGACCTCTTCCCGTTTCCCGACAACCTTCGTTGGGACCAACTACTCAATTAAAACACAAAAATAACACGAACCTTTGCACTGCCAATGCACTCAAACATCACAATGCTGTATAACAATACTTTTGAATGCATTTACTAAACAATAAATCGTTTGCATTTAAGACCCTCGAGTTAATTCAATTTGTATAAAACACATTAGGGCATGACAAAGTTACTCAAAACACTTCCCAATTACGTTCCTAAACCTTCCTATAGTCATGTGAACAATCAGAAGAATGTTTAAAGTGCATATTATTTTACCTGTGAATAAATAAAGAGACAGACAAAATGAGTGTCATTCCTTTGGTGCGTCAGTTTACTTCTGAGATCGCACCCGGGAAAAAGCTAGTCTCTATAGTGTGCTTCACAGGAGCGCTCAAGCGCCATCCGCTGGCGTGGCGGTGAACTGATTCTGAACTGTTGGTGTTCACATTAAAAAAAAATAGGGAGGTATCAGTTTTCAATTAATTATTGAATAAACATTTTAACACCCTTTACACTAGGGAGGTATCAGTTTTCAATTAATTATTGAATAAACATTTTAACACCCTTTACACCTGCACATGTGCAATTTTGCTTTGGAAGCCTACTGACCACGCGCACCTGTCCGCGCGGTCGTCTGCTCGTGAGCCTCGGCACACACTCTCCAATGACGATTAGGATTGTTACGTAGTGTATGGTGTTTTCCATTTATCTGAACTTCTTCAGGTGAGTTGCGGAGCAAAAAAAACGTCTCTAGGTTACGTATGTAACCCTAGTTCCTCGAGGGATCGAGACGCTGCGTCGAAGCGCTTTGGGGGAACGCGTTCAGCGTACGCGACTCTGAATATCGTGTGTAATCAGTCCAATGGAAGGGCGTGACGTCACCGACGTGGTGACGTAAGCGACCAGGAAGCTATAAAAGCACGTGCCACGCAGCTGGCGTCAGCTTCGAGTACCAGCAAGGGCCGGCAGGGGTGCCGGGGGTATGGCTCCGAGACGCAGCGTCTCGTTCCCTCGAGGAACTAGGGTTACATACGTAACCTAGAGACGTTCCTCTTCAGGAACTCGAGCTGCGTCGAAGCGCTTTGGGGAACGAGTCCTAACGCCGCCAGACTACCAAACCTCTGCCTGGTGTGTATCCGAAGAGCACAGCTCAGGACAGGAGGACAGAAGCGCCTGGAGTGACTGGCATATCTAGGCCATAGAACCTAACAAATGTAGAGGGCGTGGACCACCCCGCAGCGTTGCAGATGTCCAGCATGGATACACCTGCTAAGAAGGCCTTAGAGGCCGCCATACCCCGAGTAGAGTGAGCCTTGGCTCCCGACAGCGGGGGACGACCAGAAGACTCATAGGTGACGTTGATAGCCTCGACTATCCAACGACTAATAGTCTGCTTAGAAGCAGGAGAACCCCTCTTGGGGGGACCGTAGCACACAAGCAATTGGTCAGTTTTTCTCCACAGGGCAGCTCTGTGGACGTATGCGTCCAGTGCTCGAACCGGACACATACAGTTTAGCTTCGCCTGGTCGGGCTCCCGAAAGGGAGGAGGACAGAAGGCCTGCAGCACTACAGGTCGTGGTGTAACAGAGGGAACCTTGGGAACATATCCCGCTCGAGGGTATATGAACGCTTTAGTCATGCCTGGTGCAAACTCAAGATAAGAAGGGGCCACCGAGAGGGTCTGAAGATCTCCTACTCTCCGCAGAGAGGTAATAGCCAACAGAAAAGAGGTTTTAAGTGTGAGATGTCTGTCTGAGATATCTTGAATAGGTTCAAACGGGGGTTTGCACATAGCCTCTAACACCACAACCAAGTCCCACGGGGGAATACGGGACCGTACTGGAGGTCTCAGCCTCAGTGCACCGCGGAGGAAACGTGTAACTAGGGGGTGTCTTCCCAGAGACTGACCGTCGAGAAGGGTGTGGTAGGCCGCAATGGCCGCCACGTAGACCTTCAGAGTAGAGTGGGTCAACCCTGCAGAGAGCCTAGCCTGTAGAAACTCCAGAACTGTACCAACTGGGCAGTTTTCTGGGTCTAGCTGGCGGTCTCTGCACCATGAAGTGAAAAGCTTCCACTTCAGGGCGTACAGTTTCCTCGTAGAGGGAGCTCTGGATTGGAGTAGGGTCTCCACAACCTCAGTTGAGAGACCAGCGGCTACCAGTTGTGCCCCCTCAGGGGCCACACCCACAGTTTCCACAACTCCGGGCGAGGGTGAATTATCGTGCCCTGCGCCTGTAAGAGTAGGTCTGTCCTGATCGGTATCTCCCACGGAGAGCCGTCGAGGAGCGAGACTAGATCTGAGAACCATACTCGGCCCGGCCAGAACGGGGCTACTAATAACAGACGGACCCCGTCCCGGCGTACTCTCGCCAGAACTCCCGGAAGCGGAGCGATATATACTGCTCTTAATGAGAGGAGTTTGTTCTGGGACCACACCAGGATCTGGTGCGCCAGCTTGTACAAAGGGCGCGAACGCAGACCGCCCTGGTGGTTGATGTAAGAGACCACTGATGTGTTGTCGGTGCGCACCAACACATGGTGACCTCTCAGGTCTGGGAGGAAGTGCTTCAGTGCACGATAAACTGCTAGCATTTCTAGACAATTGATATGCCACGTTAGATGGCGATCGCTCCACAGACCACGGGCAGGGTGGCCACTCATGACCGCACCCCAGCCGGTGAGGGACGCGTCCGTCGCTAGTGTCACATGGCGACAAGGAGCTCCCAGCACCAGGCCCTGATTCAAGAACCAAGGTTTCTTACACATGTCTAAGGCACGGAGGCAGCGCCGCGTGACCTTGATAGTGCGAAGCGGATTGCCCCTCGGGGAAAATCCTTTGGTCTTGAGCCACCACTGTAGGGGTCTCATGTACAGCAGGCCAAGAGGTATCACGTTGGACGCAGCTGCCATCAGACCCAACAATCTCTGAAATTGTTTGACAGTGAGTGACTGGCCTTCTCTGACTCTCTTGACTGAGATGAGGATCGACTCGATACGAGCAGGGGACAATCGTGCCTGCATCGCGGTCGAATCCCATACTACGCCTAGATAGGTGGTTCTCTGAGCCGGAGAAAGTACACTCTTCTTGGCGTTCAGTCTCAAACCCAGCTGTCTTTGAGATCTATCGTGACAAACCAGTCCTCGGACCTGATCTGAGCTACAACATGCTTGATTGTGAGCATTCTGAACTTCAGTCTCATAACTGAACGATTTAAGACCCTCAAGTCTATAATCAGACGCAGCCCCCCGTCCTTCTTTGGAACTATGAAATACCGGCTGTAAAATCCGGACTCCCTGTCCTGAGGAGGGACCACCTCGATGGCCCCCTTCTCTAATAGGGTTTTCACTTCCTGTTCCATAACCAGACCCTGCCCGGGGCCCACTATCGTGTGAACGACCCCGTTGAATATAGGCGGCACGGAGCCGAACTGAATGCGGTAGCCTTTTTCTACTATATGCAGGACCCAACGAGATACATTTGGCAGTAGTTTCCATGCTGCTAAATAATCTACTAAGGGAATCAGTCTCTCGAGACTGACCTCTGGTGTAAGAGACCCCCGCAGGGGCGGCGAGCGTCCCAGCCCCGCTACGCGCACGGGCGGAGGATACTGAGAACGATGCTCGCCCGGGGCAGCTGCGCCCTGGAGCACTGGCAGGGTTGGCAGAACGACCCCTAGAGGGCACTGAGGTGGGACGGGCACCGTGGACTGCGGTGTGTACCGTTCTACCCCAGCGGAGGCTGCCCCCTGAAACCCCGGGCCATTGGCGTCAGGGTTTCTTGGCCGAGGACTTCTTAGCTTCGATAACCGCCCTTAAATCTAATTTGGGCTTAGAAGACCTCGGCCTAGAGCGGAGACGCGGAGGAGCACGAGAGGCGACGCTCTGTTTCTGGGCCTCGCGGTGTGAGGAGCTAGGGTGCGGCATCTCCTTCCCAGATGCCCCGAGGGAGCGACGAGGGAGGAACCTATGGAACGCTGCCGCCTGTTTGCGGGCCTCCTGGAACCTGTCGACGACAGAATTAACTGCGTCGCCGAACAGGCCAGTCGGCTGGATCGGGGCGTCCATGAGGCAGACCCTGTCCCGTTCTTTCATATCGGACAGGGTCAACCATAAGTGCCTCTCCGCGGCCACCATAGCTGCCATGGACCGCCCAATCGCTCGGGCGGTCTCCTTGGTGGCGCGGAGGGAGAGATCAGCGGTCCTTCTTAATTCAGAAATATCATGGGACTTGATCTCCTCTCCCTCGTCTAGCTCCTTGAGCAGACGCCATGGTGTGCAGACACGCACCAGCCTGACCTGCAGCCGCATACCCTTTGCCCACCAAAGCCGAAGTTGTTCTTAGTGGCTTTGAGGGCAATGCCGGGGCCTTCAGAGACGATGCCGCGCCAGGGGACAGATAGCTCGCAAGCGTCTGTTCCACCCGGGGCATCGCTCTATAACCGTGCTCTCCCATCCCCACTACATTTCCGTAGTAATCAGACGAGGGGATGTAGAGGCGGGCCGAGAATGGACGTTTCCACGACCTGGCGATCTCATCATGCAGGTCGGGAAAGAATGGAAGGCCCCGGCTGGGAGGTGGCTGACTCGCGCGCAGGAAGCGTTCATCCAGCGTTCATCCAGCGTTCATCCAGCTTGCTTCTCTGCGATTCGGTAGACTTTTCGGCGGGCCAATCGATACTTAATTTGGCCACCGCGCGAGTAACCACCTCTAAGAGCTCCTCATACTGTAGCGAGTGGGGTGGCGAATCCCTATCGAGCGACTCCACATCGACCTCCTCGGAGGAAGAGAGGCGGAGCGTCGATCCCTCACCCTGAGTGGAAGGAACCGCTGTGCGTGCTTCCGACTCTAGGGATTGGGTGCCGGATCTGGCAGAAGTGGAAGGAGATAGGGACTGGCCCATCTCCATTCCCTCTACCAGATCGACTTGCGAACCCCACGAGTGCAGCCGCCGTTCTGCCTCGGCAGAAGCGGGACCAGCACCGCGGGGAACGCTGGCGAAGGCCCCCTCCTCGAAGAGGGCCCTCCGGGAACGAAGCAGCCGCACCGACATTCACTCACAGTGCGGGCAGTCGGCCCCCTCGAGAGCCGACTCAGCGTGCTTCGAACCCAGGCAAACCACGCACAGGTTGTGTGTATCCCCACCCGTTATATATCTCGGGCAGGGAGGAACACACAGCCTATAACGCGATTTGGAATCGCCATCTGAGTGCTTAACTTTCGCCTTGCTTTTTGGCATGTCTAGGAGCTCTTTTAACTGGACAGACAACAGTAAATAAGACTCACAAGACAGACAAATGACATTCACACACAGAGCGCTTGCTGAAAGACGCGAAGCTGACGCCAGCTGCGTGGCACGTGCTTTTATAGCTTCCTGGTCGCTTACGTCACCACGTCGGTGACGTCACGCCCTTCCATTGGACTGATTACACACGATATTCAGAGTCGCGTACGCTGAACGCGTTCCCCCAAAGCGCTTCGACGCAGCTCGAGTTCCTGAAGAGGAACTGATTTCATTTTAACGGATCAATCACCTATTTTCGTTTGCTGCATGTTTTTTTTAAACACGCTAAAAAATAAATCAGAGTTTGTGAGAGGAAAAAATAGGCTATAAGAAAATATTTTACAACAAATCCTTTAAATTTAACAAATTTACCAGAACAAAACAATAATTAAAAATATATAATTCCAATGGATAAATATAATTGCAGTATATAATAATATAGGCTTAGTAATAAAACAAAAAAAACAAAATAATAATAATTTAAAGCTAAGCATAAGGTAAGGTTTGGCTTTCTCAATCGGGAGAAATCAAACGTTTCCATATTTGTAATGTTGCCCATTTGAAGCTTAACTATTATTCATGAGGTAAATATATAGAGTTAGAATAATGCCAAAACCTAACACACACACAAAACTTGTTTTACTCACACCCAACGATTCACAAACAAACTCAGTGTGGTTTGCAAATACAAAACATCACTCACAAACTAATGCATTTTGTTCTGCAAATAAAAAACGTAGCTATCAAACAAATACAGTACGTTTTACATATACAAAGAAACGTATTTCTTCAATGACAAAAATATCCTCCAAGTACAAACTAAAATCTTTCAAGTATAAAAATAAAATCTTTCAATTAAAAAAAAATCCTTCAAGTACAAAACAAAATTCTACAAGTACGGAAAAATGTCACGTGATTTTTGGCACAAATTTTTCGCCTTGCTGATCCACACGCATATGCCTTCAGATCCACACGGATGCTAGTTAACTGTCATGTAATTGGCACTCCACAACAGCAGGTGGCGCTGTTGGCGACTTGCTTGGCGCCGCCACCGACATGGAAACAGAAGAGAAGAAGAAACGCTAGTGTGAGGGATGTTTTGAACCGAACACGATGAGCGGCCAACAGGTGAGTTTGCAGTCATTTCTGGTGAAAAATCAGCCTGAAGGGGTTGTTATTCGCCATAACAACCGCCTCGCTATACATGATCCCGCTTATTACATTGCTACCTACAAATAAATAATTTGACTCAAAATATTGATTTAAAAATGAGTTTATTGATTTTAAAAACGATTGTATTGCTTCCGCTAAAGAAAATAGTCCGTTCCGCGTCCATAGCAACGGTCTATTTTCATGGCAAGGGTGTGTTTGGACCTCCAAATCAACCCTGGTCTTCTCCTGCTAGTGTCTAATAGAATATAGAGGCTTCATTCCATGTCAAATCATTCAGAATCCTGGAAAGTGGTTGCAGCAACATCTCGGATGAAGAGTTTTTCTATATTATGTTTGGGTCCCAAAACTAAGGCCTGTAAAAATATTCATATTTTTTGTCAGTCCTTGAGATTGTCATTCTTATAGCATCAAAACACTATCAGAAAACCATGTTTGGGCATTAATATCTTAAAGTGTTATTCATAGCCTCACCAAACTTTCCAGGATGGAAGACAAACATGTTCTTAGTATAACTGAACCAAAGTTTGTACTGCATGCCTATTGAGATTCTGCAAGGCCCTAGATTTGGGTAAATGGCTAAACCCCTGATACTTATGGGATTATAAACTCATTTTCTGCATCTGTATGATATCAATCATTACATTTTCTTTAAGCACAATCTTGTATTAATCGTGTGTCAATATTTGAGGTCTCTATCACTAATGGTCATGAAGATATTAAGAATAAAGCAAAGTGTAGTTTTTGGTCATTTTACTGGTCCTGTTCAGTTACACCAGTATTTTTGACCTCATACATTTTTCCTCTTTTCCCCTCTCTCTAGGAACTGCTTGCACAAACAATGTTAGAGAGAATCCACACACGGCTCCAGCATATTGTCAGTCAGCAACACTTGACCTGGATTACCTTGAATTTGTGTGTTTTCAGGAGGCTGTTCTTTTCAGTGCTGCCTCTAACCAGGTTCTCATCCCAAAATGCATTTTAGATGCACTCACAGAGCTGCACAAGTTGGTTAAGAAAGAGAAAACCAGGTCCCCATAGGAAAAAAAAAGAGAGAAAGATGTTGTATTTTTTTGGTTTTTCCAACCCCCCAGATGTTTTAAGATTGTATTCACACTACAATAAAAAATAATACAATCTACATGTGTTTGGTTTGAACATTCATTACGACATTAAGAGAGCTGAAAGTCTTAAAGTCCGCTGCTAGCACTGCTTGAGGAAAGCTATGCTTCCTGCTGCCGCTGGCAGTCCTAACACGGGGCATGTCTGCTGGTCTGATTTGATTAAACAGAGAAAAATCAAATATTAGACCACCTCACTGATTCAGAAATATTTATTTGTGTAACTGTAACATCTTACAAACCAGTTATTAGCAGGGGCACTGTTCTGTAAATAAGTGTTCTTTTTGTATTTGTGCTACAATTGCATTGAATCAGGTCCTTTGCTGAGTACGTTTTACTGTAAGAAATTACTTAAGTTAAGTTAAACTCCAGAAATACACAATATTAATTCTGAGACTGATTAACATTACTTTTTTTTTGTCAATGTATGTTCAAATTAATGTCAATGGGATGCATTTTTGGTGAAATTTATAAAGACATTTGTGGAAAAATAGTCAATTTCTAGAAAAAGTCAGAATTAAAAAGTTGTGTGTGTGTATTTTTATATACCCCCCCCCCCCCGAACCTCCCTCAAGGACCACTGCCAAACCCATTGCCAAGTTTATTCTTAAAACTGATTGAATATACTTTAATTCAAATAAAATCTTCGCACATACTTCATGCATATAGTTCTTTTTAGCAAGGGTTAAACAAGCAGGTTATGTCCTAATTTTCAGCATTAAAAAAATGCAGCACCCATGTATAGTGACAGCCTGCTGCTGTGATATGGATGCAGAAAATAAGTTTATAATACCCTCAGTATCAGGGGTTTAGCCATTTACCCAAATCTAGGGCCTTGCAGAATCTCAATAGGCATGCAGTACAAACTTTGGTTCAGTTATACTAAGAACATGTTTGTCTTCCATCCTGGAAAGTTTGGTGAGGCTATGAATAAAACTAAGATATTAATGCCCAAACATGGTTCTCTGATCGTGTTTTGATGCTATAAAAATGACAATCTCAAGGACTGACAAAAATATGAATATTTTTACAGGCCTTGGTTTTGGGACCCAAATATAATATAGAAAAACTCTTCATCTGAGATGTTGCTGCAACCACTTTCCTGGATTCTGACTGATTTGACATGGAATGAAGCCTCTATATTCTATTAGACACTAGCAGGAGAAGACCAGGGTTGATTTGGAGGTCCAAACACACCCTTGCCATGAAAACAGACCGTTGCTATGGACGCGGAACGGACTATTTTCTTTAGCGGAAGCAATACAATCGTTTTTAAAATCAATAAACTCATTTTTAAATCAATATTTTGTGCAATGTAATAAGCGGGATCATGTATAGCGAGCCGGTTGTTATAGCGAATAACAACCCCTTCAGGCTGATTTTTCACCAGAAATGACTGCAAACTCACCTGTTGGCCGCTCATCGTGTTCGGTTCAAAACGTCCCTCACACTAGCGTTTCTTCTTCTCTTCTGTTTCCATGTCAGTGGCGGCACCAAGCAAGTCGCCAACAGCGCCACCTGCTGTTGTGGAGTGCCAATTACATGACAGTTTACTAGCATGCGTGTGGATCTGAAGGCATATGCGTGTGGATCAGCAAGGCGAAAAATTAGTGCCAAAAGTCACGTGACATTTTTCCGTACTTGTAGAATTTTGTTTTGTACTTGAAGGATTTTGTTTTGTACTTGAAGGATTTTTTTTTTAACTGTAGGATTTTATTTTTATACTTGAAAGATTTTAGTTTGTACTTGGAGGATATTTTTGTCATTGAAGAAATACGTTTCTTTGTATATGTAAAACGTAGCTACTGTATTTGTTTGATAGCTACGTTTTTTATTTGCAGAACAAAATGCATTAGTTTGTGAGTGATGTTTTGTATTTGCAAACCACGCTGAGTTTGTTTGTGAATCGTAGGGTATGAGTAAAACACGTTTTGTGTGTGTGTGAGGTTTTGGCATTATTTTCACTCTATATAAATAGGCTGTGTGCGTTTCAGTATCAAGCAAAAAAAAAAATCATAATTAACAATGTCAAAGTGCTCACGCCGAATGTCTGGTGAACGACTGCTGTTTCCAGTGAATATGTGCGCGAGGCACCAGCACGCTCAAACTGCTGAAACAAATAATACTTAATTTTTGGTCACACATAAGGCATAATTCAAAAATGCTGGTAGTTTGAAAAATCAAGAATAATAACAGAGTTAATACTAATTATTGCTAAATGCTGGACCGTTCCCATTTCGCTCTGCATATGGAACCTGAAGATTTTTTTAAACCAAGAATGAACTGAAATGAAAATGAAATTAAAACATTTAGCTTATATATATATATATATATATATATATATATATATATAAATATATATATATATATATATATATAGGCCTTATATTTATTTACTGTTTAATAAAAATAGCATGCATATGATCCTTTGTGTTAAGGTCTTCTTTTAATTTTTGTTTAGTAGACTGTAGCCTAAGACTATCCTACATTTTAAAAATTAACAAATTGTAAAAAAAAAATATGTTTTTTTTTAAATGTTACAATGTTATATCATAATGTTATTGTTGTTTTACTTCCTTCTTTTATCTCATTTTACAGTTACATTCATTTCGCAATCCGTCCCTTTGCAGCACCTGGCGGTAGTTTCGCGAATGATTTTAACACGCGACTGAATTACAGTTACCACCGCGGCACCGCCGTGGCGGTACACGCGGCGGTAAGCCCCAGATAGGATGGCCACCTACTGTAACATTGAAAAGCTGTGAAGACCTTGTGCTTATACATCGAGCGTATCAATAGAATGCCATATGAATTCAGCGAATTCATACTTCCCTTCATTAAATGCTTATTATTGAATCTAAACACTTTTTTGCAAATATTCTACAGGATGAGATGTGTCTCCAGAATGAGTTTATTTGGCCCCTGACCTAGTAAACTTGATGCTTTATTATTTCTTTTATAGTTTTATTTGAAAATATTATGTTTGCTTATTGTAATTTCTATTTGATTGTAAAACTGTTTAAACTGTAAATAAAAACACTTTATGATTTTCCCATCTCATGTTATTCACAACAGAACTGTGAAATCATAATAAAAATATGATGAAAAGGTGGTACTAAAAGTACATTTATTGGATAACTGCCAACAGAAGAGTAACATAACATGAATTGGGGTTGTGTAAATGGTTCTGTGATGGACAGTATCAGTGTTAGTAGCAAATAAAACAGCTTTTGCCTGAAAACAATTCTAAATAGTTAAATATTTTATAAGGGTCAACAGGACACTACAGTCTATAGTCAGAGGTAGCTGAAAGACCTTTATTGCCAAATATGTTTGTAAAGATAATTAAATAATTTCTTGTAACAGAAAGCGCTTTCAAGTACACAGATACAAAAACAGCAGTACACTGAACCAATTATAGTACAGTAAATTAAAATACACAGATAGTATGTACATGTTTGTATGCACGTGTGCTTTATACAGCATAACAATATAATTGACATGAAATACATTATTTGACATTTGTCAACTGCCAAATTCATAAATAAACTCATTCTTGAGACACATCTCATCCTCAACACCATCAAACACCAATACACAAATTGCAATGCATTACTTACGAATGTCTGTTTTCGCAACTGGCGCCATTGTATGACGCCATGCACGTGCACGTGAGGGGAGTCAGAATTAGAAACACCTGTTTCACACAAGTTAACGTTACAACACAAAATTGGGGCCAATAACTGCACAAAAGCCCGAGCTGCTACCTTGGATTGGGGCGACAGACCCTGTCAGTCACTTAATTCACAAGAATGTCAACTTTATGGAAAGATACTAGCCTGACCCTAGCCAGCTCGCTAGCTTATGTTGATAGTTGCACAATTAAACCGGTTAACATTAACAATTAAACAACATATCACAACAAGGAGATAACTAGCTAAACACTTTAAGTTATACCGCTCCCCTGTCGTTGCCAGAAGCCATGTTGAGGTCTCAACCAAATGAAAGACAGAACTCCACCGCGCTAGCTCGCGCTCACGACACAGGCATATCGCGCTGTGTGAACGCGTTCATGTGATTGGCTTAGAAGTAAACAATCCCCCGCGTGGGGTGCGTTCTTGTGATTGGCTAAAACAAGGGGGAGATATCTGATTGGTTGCTGATCATTCCCCGTTAAAAAAAAAATGCATTTGTGTGTCGAGCCAAGTCAGGGGAGTCTCAAAATTCACACACAAATGCAGTGAAGTTCACAGACCGCAAGCAGTTTGTAAATCAAGGTATATTTGTGTGTGCATCAGAAATACATTTCTGAATCTTGTCCTGTGCATTTCTAAATCTTGAGTGCATTTGTAAATATTGTTTGCATTTCTGAATTGTGTGAGTATTTATGAATTTTGTGTGCATTTGTAAATTTTGTATGCATTTGTGAATCTTCTGTGCTTCTTACATTTTGTGTGTGCATTTGTGAATTTTGTGCGCATTTGTGTATCCTGTGTGTGTATTTATGAATCATGTGTGCATGTATGAATCTTGTGTGTGCAAATGTAAATGTAGTTTGTGCATTTATCTTTTTTCAGACTCATCTAGCTCCATACTACACGACCGTTGTGTTAATTATATCCATGTTCGTATGTTACTTTCTAGCTTAGGTCCACCTAATTCAGTACGTCGGGTTCAAATCTGTCACATCGCGTGAAGACATGTTTTAATTTATTCAATACTTGCTGTTAAGAATGTTAAGTACTTTTTGGATGAGTAAAATATGAAGTGGTGTTAACCCTTACAAAACAAAAATATATTGCAATATACTAGAATTTATATTGCAATACATTAGAAAATATATTTCAATGTATCAGAAACTTCCTCATATATCTGAAAATATATAGCAATATATGGATGGACAACCTATTGCTATATATTGATTCATATAATAAAATACATTGATATACAAACAAAACTGTATTACATTATTGCATGTATGTTTATTGAAACAAAGTATTTTTTATGAGTTAAGCAAGCTCATGGATAGGTTTACAGAGAGGTTGATTAACAATAGTCCAAATCAAATTTTTGCATTCACATTCATTATATTTTACATTATATATCCATATGGATGGACCATATATGGCTATGTATTGATTCATATATTGTAAAATGTAGATGAGAGTATTATAAAATAAATTATCATTAACAGCAGCAATTACAACATTTTTTTTTTTTTGAGTCCACTTTTTATTCTCCCACATGACATTTCATCCTCAACATTTTATTCCTCCACATGACATTTCATCATCAACATGACATTTCAGTCCTCCACACTGCAACGTGGAGGTATACATGCATAAAGGTTGGCATAATGTGGCAGATCAACTAACATACATTTCCTGTTGAATTGCATCACATCTAAAACCTTTTTCCTGCCCTGTAACTCTTTTCAAGCCAACTACATTTTCTAAATTTAGCACTGAACTGTGTGATTTGTCATACTGTCTTCCAACAGCAAAACATTTTCTGTCATCAAGTCTCTCTACCATAATGTAATAATATACAGTGATTATGTGTCCATTATCCAACAAAACAGTGAAGCGGTTCCTTTTCATTACTCTAGTGAACTGCTCCGAGTAATACAGTTCTCCTTTGACGAAAGTTCTACTGAATATTTTCACAATTGTATCCGTGGTGACTGAAAGTTTCTCTCTCATAGCCAGTATCTCTTCGTTAGTAAGTTTTCGTACATAGTGTAAACCAAGGGTCACAACTTGATCTGCTACTCTTTCAAACTGTTTCAGCTTTTTTTCACCAGTCAAGTTGTTATACAGCTGTATACATCTAGGCACAGCATTTCTCAGTGCATTGTTTTTCAAAAGAGGCAACACTTGTCTATATGTGAATTGTTTCATTATTTGTAAGGGAACACACTGGGTGCCATGAAACATCTTCAGTATCTCCCCATTAAAAGACTCAAAAATATATCCTGAATGTGCCCACAAAGGTCCCCAATTTCTCACAGAGTCCGGCAAATGAAGACATAAATGTACGTTAAATGACACATTTTCCTTTCCATACAGTGTTTCAAACTGTTTGACAAACTCAACTAGTTTTTCACATCTTTTTAACCCCTCTGATGTGACAGTGTCCTTACGTAGCAAGAACATGAAGGTGACAAGGATTAACCAGTGCTGGTAAAATGCATGGGTTAGTATTCTCTTTAGCACAAAGATGCTATAAAAAAAAAAGTAACCAGTTCTGCCATTCACTGGCTTTCCAAAACTTGAAAACTTGAAAACTGCTGAAAAGAGCAGGGCACTCTTGTGATATTGCAAGGTGGTTTAATTCTCAAGAGTTGTTTGTCGAGCTCAGGAACACTATTACCAATATAGTATGGCTCCTCATGGTGTTCACTATCCAGCCACATGCTTGTTATTTGCCGAACAACTCCAAGATGTACATTATGCATATGGTCAGGAGGCATTCCAGATATGAGGTCAAAGTGTGGGATGTTGACAAGACATGTGGGCCCTTTAATGCCCCTCACAGATTGTGTGGTACGCACAGCCTCCCTTGCATCATTTAGGGTTGAAGCATGATCCCTTTTGGGAACTTCTTTGTATGGATAAACCCTAACAGTTCCATTTCCCTTTGGAACTTGTTCACCAGGATGTAGGCAGAGGCGGCACCCATAATGACCATTAAATTGGGTCATGTTTTGCAGAATGGGCCTGGCAACTGAATCACACATCATAACAGCTGCTATCACTCTACAATGATTCACAATGTTGTTGCTGTGTAACTTGAAGCCAACAGTTGACAATGACTGACACTCTTTTGTGAATGGTTTTAAAAATGTATTAACATTTGGCTTTTTAGTACCAAACCATAGGCCAAAAAGTAAAACATTCTCTTTACGGACAAGATAAGGAAGCTCGTTTACCATCCCTTGTAATGGCCAAATTCCATACTGGGATGATTTGAATACTGGAACTCCATCACAATTTAATGTTAAGGAGAATGCATGAGGACTATCTAGTGGGCCGCCATCTTTGTTCAGATTATGATACATTTTACCACAACATATGTCATCATAATCGTCTGAATTACATGTGCCATTTCCTGACTTAAGACAAGATGCAATATCTTCTCTTTGAAGAAGATGTTCCAGTTGCGTTTGGATGGGTAAATATAGGAAGAAATTTCCATTCTTCAGTGAGCTGTTTCTATCCCATGTAGAGTTACATATAGAACACTGCCCTTCAGTGACTTGGTCGCCGATGTAATATTCACAGTTGGGACAGTATATGTGACATTCTAGGTGACCTTGTATTGGTTTAAGCTCTTTTAAGAACAGATGCTTTGAAGTTAGAACATTTTCTGGACAGTGGATATTAATCAAATCTAAAAGATCAGACAGGCCCACACCAGTAAGTCAGCATATGAAAGGATAAGTAAAAAACTCTGAGCTTTGGTTAGTTGTGAGCCTGTGTAAAGTGGCTCATCATTTACTGGAGGAAACCTTTCATTAATGCCTACTCCCAAATGTGATTCTTTATTTACTGACTTGTCAGTGCTGTCTTCCATGGGAAATTCTTCTCCACTGCCAATGGATTCAGAGTCAGTAAAAGACTGCCATAGTGGTTCAAACACACCAAAATCAACACTGTCCTCAAAACTGAAGATTGATGACTCTGTTGTTTGGCTCAAATTTGGTGGTAGTTCATTGGATTCAGGGTCTGCGTGCAGGCTCTGTAATGGGAAAATACATTAAGTCCAAGGCATAGTTGACAAGCATAAACACTAGGAATTTTGCACAAAATTAAAACTTGACAAAAATATTAAAGCTGTGGCATTGTTGTATACAGGGTAAAATAAGGCTTAGGTTAATTTTAAAAAAGGCTAGGAAAGCGAAATAGTTAAAGTTTGAAGACACGAAAATCAGATCATTGCACTGATAAAATTACTTACTGTAGTGTCATCAACATCATGTGCATTTTCAGATCTGTTGTCATAGGAATCCTGATCCAGGTTCTGCTGTGTAAGAATAGAGAAGTCTTAGAGGAAGTGCTTTCAGTGAAATAGTCAAACACAGAAAACAGTAGATTAGTAGTAGTAGCAAATATTAGTAGATTACTTACAGTAATCCCACCACCATCATGTGCGTCTTCTGAGCCACTGTAGTGTCGTGGTCGGAGGAATCCTGATCCAGGTCCTGCTGTGTAAGAATAGCAATTGCAATTGGGTTAATGTTATCTGATTTGTCCTTACCCAATTCAGACAACAAAACTTTGCTTTTACTGATATTTACTGAGAAGCACAAAAAACCCCCATCATTTTGGAATATTTTTGAAAATGGAAATATAGTGTTTTGGAAAATAACTCTTCATATATTATATATATATATATATATATATTCTGCTGGTGTATGTTTGATATGCATTATAATTAGGCTGTATTTCATATATCAATATTTCATAAATCCTAGCAAAAATGTACTCTAAGGAACTCTCCTAAAAAAGGGAAGACGATAAGTGTCCAATGCTGACCGCCTGCAAAGTGGATGGCAAGATAAGATTTTTCCACCAAATGCCTCAAATGGAGGGCTTTCCAATTATCCCACTCAACATTTGGTCTGACCCAGGACTACTTATTTGCTCAATTTTCTTAACAGATAGTAATCAAGAAGGATTACATTTCAATGAACTGGTTATAAAATGTGGCCATTTAGTGCAGCGTACTGTCTAGGTCTACAAAATACACACAAAAGGTCATGTTCATGACTCACCGTTTCCTGGTTTGACTGATGCATGTTGTCAGTCTTATCAGTTTCCTGCGATAAGAATGAAAAAATGTCCTTATTTTAAATAATATCTATTGTCAGAGGCTGTCAAGGGCGTAGGGTGTGGCAAGCATTTTTTAATTTACATACATATATATTTTTTCTACCTCACTATAATTTCGTTATTTTATTTCGCGACATACTCAAACTCAGCTTGTACTGAATCGTTTCAGAGACTTTGACATGTTTCCCAAATGACATCAGAATAATATCTGAAATTTCACTCACCAAAGCGACATTATCATATAGTCATTTAAAGGAATAGTTCACTTTAAAATGAAAATTCTGAATCATTCTCACCCTCATGTTGTTTCAAACCTGTATGAATTTCTTTCTTCTGCTGAACAGAAAGGAAGATATTTAGAAGAATATCAGTAACCAGACAGTTTCTGTCCCATTGACTTCCATAGTATTCCTACAGGTTTGAAACTCATACAGGTTTGAAACAACATGACAGAATTTTCATTTTAAAGTGAACTATCCCTTTAAGGAAGATTGTTCACGGCGCTTCCTCTGACTTTCACTTCACTTCTCTCTCTCCGATGACAACACTCCAGATAACGCATCCAAAGTCCAACTTTCCAAGAAATGCTCCGTGCTGCTGCCAGCTGTTTCATCAGATCTGCTCTCATCTGACTCTCTACCCTGCTCACACTGACAGCGGCGCAGGCGCGATCTGAATGCGCCACTTCTTCTATTGGATCTTACGGGTATCAGACAGTCAATACAGCACAATCAGTGATTGGTTCGGATCATTTTACTGACTCGGATCTTTAAATCTCGTTCAGCAAAATTAACGAATCTTTTTTCAAGTCATTTCGTTCATTATTGCTGGATATAAATAAAATGTTACACGATACATTCCCCAACACATCTAGTACCTACCTATGCAAATGTTGATTTATATATATATATATATATATATATATATATATTTAAAAAAAACTATTATGAGAAACAGAAATAATGAATTGCTTGGCTGGGTCTTAAGGCTGCAGATTAGGCCTAACGTAACTTAGTTCACCTCTCGTGTCATCGGGTGATATCGACGTTGATATCGTCCATCGGCACAACCCTATTTGCGAGCCAGTGTGCAACATGCTAGCTACGTTTAGCTAAGCCGCAAGCTTGTAAAAGCCCACACGAAACTACAACAGTAAATACAGAACAACTGTTTAATAACGTAACTTAACTACGCTGGAGTAAAACACAAACCTCCTTTTCCAGTATCTCCTTGTTCTTGATGGAATCTCATATTCTGAACCAGGGGCAGTGTATTTTCTTCTCCTTCCGTCCATGCCTCTCTTCTTCTGGAACGGAACCCTCGATCAATGTCGGTACCACTTTTCTGCTTGCACGATCCGTTATGCGCATGCGCAGAGATGATAATCCGGTTTACGACACTGCACGATCCCACGCTTGCGCGCCTTTGCACCGCGCGAACATATTGCGCATGCGCATAACCACCGCTATTCTGCGTCTGTGCGTACGTGCCTCAGCGGTGAGAGGAGAAAAAAAAATGATGAAGTTTGCGCTAGTGAGCTGGTCAAAGGGGAAGGATAAAGATGCTCTCAGTATAGTCCCCGTAAATTGGATTGTAGACTTCGATCCTGAAAACTCTAAAAAGGAGTATCTTATCGAGTGCCGCAGCATCGGTGGCAAGAGGCCTACAAATGGGTGGCTGGTTGAAACCGCACACATTTTGCAGTTGGCAGGCAAGTACAGTGCTTTTTTATATTGTTTTACTTGGTTAGTCATGCAACATTATTGATAGCAATTATCCTGTTGAGGTTTTGCATTATTGGCCAAGTAACGTTCGCTGTAGGCTAGTAGCTAGCTTCGGGACAGTGACGAGCTAGCTAACGGCCGTCACGTGAGTCCCGCGCTTAAACTTCCAAAGGGCCATAGTCACACGAGTATGAATTTTTATTTAGAAGTGAAACATTAATTAAACATATACTTTAAAAGTCCTAAATTGAAGATTGTCAGCTGAGATTTGGGTTAATTATAATACGTAACTGTCAACATTGTCAGGGAAATTCAGTTTAGCGGCTGTAAGTTACATGACAGCAAAATTTAACGTGTTAAAATGAACAGTCTAAACTAAGGGGGAAAACGATACAAAAAAACTGTAAAAACAGCACAAAATTTGACAGTAAAATACAGTATTTGATGTAATGTAAGCCACATAGTTTTGTTTCTAGCCATTAAATTCTGTCTTGCTACTACTTACTAACAGAAAAGGAGTCTACACTTAAGGTTGCTGAGCAGAAACTCTTGCAAGAGGACCTACCAAAAAGCAAGAAGAGAAAGAGGGTACCCAACAAACTTTACCTTGACACACAGGAAGAAACTGTAGCACAAGTTCCAAAAAAGGTAATAGGGTTCTTTTCATGACAGCTATTTTGATAATATATTTTTACATTTCTGACAATGGTTTGCACTGTCGCCTCACAGCAAGAGCCCAGCAAGCAATTTTGTGTTTAAAAGACGTCTTATAGCCATCCAAACACAGCCCAGACGTCTAGGCTAAAACAAGGCAAAATTTGGGCTGTCAGTGAAAATTTAATAGACCAAATGAAACCAAACACCTTGTAATCACTGTTGACTTTGCGTACATAATGGAATATCATACATATCACAAGTTATTTTGGCAGAAGCGACATGTAACCAAATTCAAGGTTATTTTGCCTAGAAGTGTTTATCATTGCCGGACTATATTGGGTCTATAGTTAACCTAGACGGTGAAATGACGGCTATTGCTTGCTGGGAGGGTTCTGGGTTCAAACCCACTGGCTGGCTGGGGCCTTTCTGTGTGGAGTTTGCTATTCTCTCTGGGTACTCTAGCTTCATCCCACAGGCCAAGGGTTGCATGCATGTTAGGTTAATTGGTGACTCTAAATTGCCCATAGGTGTTTGTGTGTCTGTATATGTTAGCGCTGCTGGGTTGTACAAGAACGTTCCTGGCAAAAAAAAAAAAAAGGAACTATAGTACTACAGCTATGAATTTAAACAGAGTCTATCCATTGAACCTATTAAACTTAATGATTCATTTTAATCAGTTTTTGGTTTCATTTTCCTAACTTTTGTGTGTATTGTTTCATACATAATTGATTTGATCATTTTTACCCAACAGAAAAACTACAGACTCATAGCTGCAAGACAGTCTGAATTAGAGGTTTTTCCTCAAGAAGAACCTATCCTCAGCCCAGTGGGGACTGCTTTAGAGGCACTTGAGGAGGAGATCAGGGCCCTCAGGGAAGAGAATGAAAGACTGCAGGACCAGCAGAGTGTAGGATCTTCTGCAGCCAGTAAAGATCTTGAGACCCAAGTCAAGGCTTTACATAAGGAGAACGCCAGGCTACGCAAAATGGCAGTTAAAGGCAACTATCTCTTGTAGATTAAAATAGTGATTCTTTTAGATTGAATAAATCTCTGTCTCCTTATTTTTGTTGTTATTGTTAGAGATGTAACATTTTTAAGGGATATCTACTGATGTAGTATAGGGTTTCCTGTAGGAAAAATTTAGCCTAGGGCTAAACACTGTAGCGCCACTGAGGCAAAATTGGTCTGGCAGAAACCCTGTAATGCTTTCAGAATTCCTCACTAACTCATTTTGCTACACTTTGAGACACCAAAAAATGAGCGGAGGTGTATTTAGATTTTTACAGGTTATGTACTTACAACTTGTTTGGAGTCCTGTTGTGGTAAATTCGGTGGGCCATATTTTCCAGAAATTCCATCACTCTTAGCAGCTGTGAGGACCCTCATTTCGGACAAGATCACAGAGAGCTCAAGCAATGGAGGTGAAAGCGAATTTGAGGCCAGAGTTGCTCTACCATCACCTCCTCAACCCACATCTCCCAAACCAACATTAGTAAGTACATTTTTGTAATGGTCAATTAAAAACATAAAACATTGTGTCACTGGTGATTTTCTTTGTTTTTATTCTGGTTTGTCTTTCCTTCTTACAATTAATTAGGTGCCACTAGGGAATGATGACTCCACCAGAGTGTCTGCCCATTGTTGGGAGACTGCAAGAGCACAACCTACAGCGAAAGGAATGGCCCGCACCCTCCTGCTGGGCCTGTTCAGCATTGATGTCCTACTGAAGTCCAACCTGACGGGAGGGGTCAACAAGGTCGATCCATCTGCAGAGAGACGCCAGCCTCTGGACCCCAAGAAGCTTACAGCTTTACTCAGTAAGACGATAAGTATTTATTTTTAATGGATTAATATATTTTGCAAAGTTATTGTAAAGGGTAACGAACACTTTAGGACTGAAATGTACACAACTAATAGCAAAACAGATGGACGAATAAAAAGCTTTAACAGCTTTGATATTCTTTTAGATATAAAGCGATTTCTCTATCTAGTCAGAACACATCAAACATTTTTTAGCATTAAAATAGATCCCCTGTAGCAGCTTTAAAATCCCAGCACCAATTCACCTCCCATAGGCATACGCTTGGCTACGGCAAAGTTCAGTTGCTTTCACTGACCACAATACTTCCTGGAAAACAAAGTGGATACAGTAGTATAACCTCCTCGCTCTAAAAGCCCCTTGGAGAACCTTCCTAACTCCTTCCTTGGTTCCTTGAGAAGCCAATTCTGATTTCAGACTGAACTATTTACAGGTAACCCACTGAAGAGCGAGGACTAGGCATATAAGAAAAATATTACCAGTATTGGGATCCACCTCATCTTTTGCAACAATCAGAGGCTAACATTATGGATGTCTTTCTTATTTTCAGATGCAGTTGTTCAGCAACACCCAGGGGCGAAGATTCCAGACATACGAACGGCCATAAACAAAAGGATCTGTGAGTTAAGACACCAGGAGAAGAAAAAGTCCAT
The DNA here is from genome assembly GCF_963082965.1 of Carassius carassius. Classification (NCBI taxonomy): domain Eukaryota; kingdom Metazoa; phylum Chordata; class Actinopteri; order Cypriniformes; family Cyprinidae; genus Carassius; species Carassius carassius. Next base: position 6,546,138 of record NC_081803.1, read on the forward strand.
GGACAACTGAAGGACTGGCCAAGGCTGGCCAATCAGAGTGGGTCTTGATAAGTTAGCATGCGGGATCCATAACACTGCACTAAAGGATTGTTGTCCTGTTTTTTTCCACTGAGGGATTGTTCTGTTTTTGTTGCACTGAAGATTGCACTTTATTTTATTACAATGAAGAACAGTTGTCCTTTAGGAAATGTTTTATTAATTCTTTTAAGTATTTTTGTTCATTTATAGTTGTTGTCTATTGGATCTATTCACATAAAAAAAAAAGTATAGCCTGGAACTAATTATGATATGGCATATATGGCACATCCCTACCAGCAAACCAGCTTGCCATTTGTCAAGCACATTATGTACAGATGGAACCATGGTGACATGCCTTTCATTCTGTTTGTTCTCAGGTCTTTTGAAATAAACCTCATTCAGTTAATGTGAACTATATTGATGTCTTATTCAATCTATTATATTTTAAAATATATGACAGACATTGTACATTAGATTATTTCATATTTACCATGTATACAATATATAATATGATAATTATATATAATATATTAGGTAATATAAATCAGTATATTTTTCAACATAGTTAAGACATGTTCCCATATAAATCTGATTATATTATCTTGTACATTGAGGTATATTATCCCATATAATTTTTTTTATATATATTTACATATACATATATAATGCCTCTTCCAATATATAATTTCATATAATGTGGGATATATTTCAATATACATAATATATTAAATAGTACAATAATATGCATTTATTCAATATATGAAAACGGCAATAATTGCAGTATTGTCCCATATATTGCAATATATAACTTGCATAGAATATATTATTATATAATATCATATGATATATTACTATGTAAATTTCACAATATATGGAGACACATGAAATATATTGTCACGTAATATATTGAGAAATATTTTTGTTGCGTAAGGGAAATATCATTATCTGGACTGCTATTGAGGATTTAAAGTATACCATAGACAACAGTAAGTTCTATCTACGTTATTGGTAACTTAATGCATGTTAGAAAATCTGAGAAGTGTTTGAATCCTTTTTCTCTTCTTACATTTAGAGTTTAAGAGAAATATAGTCATATTCTGACTATATTCTATATTCTATAATGTGTATTAGTGCTTAAGGAGGAATGAGTGTATGCATATGTTCTTTTATTCAGTTGTATTTATTTCTCTCTTTATAGAAACCAGACTCGAAATTACACGCATCTTTAAACTCACTCATACAAGAAAGAGGAAGGAATAAACAATAGTTTACCTGGTAATAAACCCAGAATTAGCACCTAGACTGAGTGTCTACTAGGGGTGTAACGATACGCGTATTCTTATTGAACCGTTCGGTACGAGGCTTTTGGTTCGGTACGCGGTACGCATTATGGACCGAGCGGTTCGTTGGACTAAATTATATTTGGAAAATAAAAAAGAATGTGAAATATAATGATATGCGTTCAACAAGGTAGCCCAATAACCCAAACGACGTAACAGGCAACGCCCCTGACACCCCTGAAGAAGAAAACAACACCAACTTATGTTTATGTTAGGCTACTCAGTCAGGCGCTCGCTCACTCAGTAATACACGCTGAAGGCTCGTTGCAAAATGGCCAATGAGTTTAACAGACCAGAAATAGAAGATCCTCCAATAACCAACAGGTCTGGTGTTTAGGTGCTTTGGATTCCCTGTAAGCTATAATGGTGATGGCAAGAGAGTGGTGGATATAAAAAAAAAAAAACAAAAAAAAAAAACAACGATATGTCGCATCTAGGGTACACCAGCGGGAATACAAAAAAAAAAAATACCAGCGGGAATACTTGAAACATGTCGACTCATTTACGCCGACATCACCTTAGTGTGTCATTATCTGGGAAAAGACGGAAAAAGGAGAAACATACACGCAACAAACTACCCCCTCAGCATTTAGACAGACATTTCCAATGGATTCAAACAGGGCAAAAGACATCACCACGGCGATTGGTAGGCTACATTTACATTATAGCCGCGGATATGAGACTTTACTATTTACCATTCATTCTATCATCACCATTATAGCTTACAGGGAATCCAAAGTGGACCCAAACACAGGACCTGTTGGTTATTGAAGGATCTTCTATTTCTGGTCTGTTAAACGCATTAGTCATTTTGCAACGAGCCTTCAGCGCATACTGAGTGAGCGAGCGCCTAGGTTTTAAGAACATGCTTATTGTAATTGAGCTCCGTCACAATATTCCTTCACGAGCCCATTTCAGACAGACCGTAATTCCTGCTTTGTTCCAAAAAACATAAGCCCTATAGAGAACCAATTGAGTAAAAACACTCAATATAAAGAGTTATAGAGTTCCATATAAAAAGTTACATCTTTGTATTTGTTCATAACCAATATAACATTCATTTTTTTTTATAAGGAGCTGTTTTTGTTTTATACAGTATGCTGCTAAGAAAACACCATAGAAGATGGGTAAAGAATAGCTCCATCATTGTTCAATGTAAAAAAAAAAACATACTTTGTTAGTTTTAATAAATAAAACATTTTTTAAAAATCAAGGAAATCTGCCAATTTTTTTCTTTTTGCTGTATGTAAAACATACCGAACCAAACCGTGACACCAGTGTATTGTATCGAACCGAACCGTGAATTTTGTGAACCGTTACACCCCTAGTGTCTACCCATTATCTTCACTTCAACACTTAACTAAATGTCTTCAACATTACCCGTTAAGTGTTGAACCTGTGAAGGACTTCAGCTTCCCTGACAACTTCTTCAAGTTCAGCTTGAGCTTCGAGTTCAAGTTCCCTGTTAATACTAGCAGCTTTCTGACAGAACTGATCCAAATCTGATTCTGAGCTTTTTAAAATATGCCATGATCAACAAGAGAAAGAAAGAAACATGTGTGACTGAATTATGAATTACAGTTCAGAGAGAGAGAGAGAGAGAGAGAGAGAGAGAGAGAGAGAGAGAGAGAGAGAGAGAGAGAGAGAGAGAGAGAGAGAATATATATATATATATATGCTGGACACTGAATGTTGTAGGAGCAGGAGATTTGTGGGATATGATGAAACTGCAAAACAGACAAAAAAAAAAACACTGAATAAACCATAAAATAGTTTACACACCTGGGCCCATATTCATAAAGATTCTAAGAATCCTCTCAGAAAACTCTTAATTTAGCTTAAAAACTTTTACGTAGGAGTCTTAGCTTAAGAGCGATTCGGGACTGATCTGAGAGCAACTCTGAGTAAGGAAAAGACAAAAACTTTCATCTTAGTAAGGAGGCGGGGTTGACCCCGTTGCTATGTATGACACAATCTTTTGAAGACTGTGATTGGTTGGTTGTCCAAGAAGGGAAAAAAAGAGTGATTTTAAGTATAGGGTATGTTCTAATTCTCACTTTGAATTTACATGCGTAATTTTTCCTATTTGATCGTTCTCTCTCTCTCTCTCTCACACACACACATTATATGTGTGTATATAAATCCTTTGATTTTGAAAAAAGTTTGATTTCTAACATTATTCTATCAACGGACATTTGCATCGATAGTCTAGTGTTATAATTGATTTGCGTTTGGTGCACTGTGGAGCGGGTAAAACGGTTTTTAATGGCTGGCTAACATATACCCATTGACTCGCGCTAGCCTAGCATCGGCCATCTATCCAAATATAAAGACTGGATAATTTTTTTTTTTAAATGTCTCCACTGATGAACAACAACCAGGCTGACCTAAAAATGAGATCCGATGTCAAAAATCCCGAACCACCCCTTTAAGCACACTCTGAAACACATAGCTTCCCCAACAGTCAGATTTACATTCACTGTATCCTCTTCAAGCTTCTCGAATGTTTAGAAGATAAAATCAATTCCCTTATCTTTCTCTCTCCCTTCCCAGCGCAGATCCAATTGATAAATCAGTCCAGCAAATTCCCACAGGCGAACTCGGTTCCAGCAGACTTCAATGGGCGGCCTTCACCCCAAAGAGGCTTCACCACAGCCCAGTACACTCCTAATGCAGACATCTTCAATAGGGAACATTTTCCCCGGAGACTCCATCAGGAAACCTACACATCCCCATAACTTCCCCGAGCAAGCTTGTGCCCAACTCTGCTCCTGAAAAAAAAAAAAAACAACTCCCCAAAACTTCTCTGAATAGCCCTTTTATCTTTGGCTTGTAAAGCAGGAAGCCTATGTGAACGCCGCTCCTCTCTCTCTCGCACCTTCTTCTTCTTCTTCTTCTAGGATTTAATGGCGGTTGGCAAACCAACTTAAAAGGTGCATTCCCGCCACCTACTGATATGGAGTGTGAAGCGCATATTTGGAAAGGAAGTTTAAACTAGATCTACTCTTTTAAAAAAAAAAAAAAAAAAAAAAAAAAAAAATTATATATATATATCCATATAAAATTTACACATAATGGAGTTTTAAATCCTATTAAATAATCCTGTTTCCTTTAAAAATATAAATAACTCATGATAAACTCTTGATTGTTTAGCACCTTGTCCTAGGAGAACCTGAAGTGTCAACTCATTGATTCCTACACTTCTTAAAGCATGTCTTAACTGGGACCGCTCTCTTTCATAAGCTTCGCATTCTAAAAGGACATGCTCTATATTTTCAACTAACCCACATTTGTCACAATTTCCATTCTCATGTTTACCAATTCTTTGTAAGCTTTGATTTAATAAACAATGTCCAATACGCATTCTTGTTATTAAAACATCCTCTTTCCGGTTTCCGAATCTTCTTCTCTCTGACCCAACTTTTCCTTGAATGCAGTAAAAATGTCTACCTTTCTTTCCTTCATTCCATTCTTTCTGCCAAATTTCCTGTATTTGTTTAGCTATTATCACTTTAATTTCTGTTTTACTTAATGCCACTTCAATGTCAATTTGTGAATGATTTAATGCCTGTTTAGCCTGATTATCAGCCTCCTCATTTCCTTTCACACCCATATGCGATGGAACCCATACAAGATTCACCAGAAGTCCATACTGTCTTGTTCTGTAAAGACTCTGCATTACTTCATTTATCATGTCTTGCCTTGCTGATGATGTTCCACTTTCCAAGCTATTTAGTGCGGATAAAGAATCTGTACATATCACTACCCTTGTTGGTTGGATTTCTTCTATCCACTGAAGCGCTAGACATATTGCAATAATTTCTGCAGAGAATACTGAAAGATAATCTGATATTCTTTTTGCTATTCTAATGTTAAAAAGTGGAATATATACCGCTACTGCTGTTTTCCCAGATTCTGGATCTTTTGAACCATCAGTGTATATTTGAACTGCACTATAATAACTTTGATCAATGTATTGCTGTATATTAAAATTTCCTAATCCATTTGTATTGTTATGCTTTTCTTTAAGCAATTGAGTATCAATCAAAGGCATTGGGAAAAACCAAGGAGGAATTGCTGACCTAGCCACAGTAGGAGCAACATTGAAGTCACTTAATCCCATTCTCCGGGCTTCCTCACTGGCCTTCCATCCAAAACTTGATAACTTTTTATGTCCATATTCCCAACAATCCTCCAACACCATTTTAACTGGGTGACTGTCCAAGTGTCCCTTTATACTTATAAAATACCTCATCTTTAACTTGAGCCTACGAATTACTTGAGGCATTACACCCATCTCTACTTGCACTGCTGTTATTGGAGAGGATCTAAACGCTCCACAACAAACTCGCAAAGCTTGTGACTGAATTGCCTCTATTTTTACGAGTTGTGTTTTGGATGCAGTGCAATATACCATACTGCCATAATCTATTGCTGATCTTATTAGAGCACAATATATTATTTTAAGAGACTGGCGACATGCTCCCCAATCAACTCCTGCTAAACACCTCATGATATTTAATGCTTTTTTGCATTTGTCAACCAGTTTCTGGATATGCATACTAAAATTCAATTTCAAATCCATCCATATACCCAGAAACCTCACAACTGCTGTTTGCTTCACTTCTTGTCCATACAATCTGATGTTAATGGTAGGGTTACTTTTCCTTTTTGCAAAACAAATTACCTGCGTTTTATCTACTGAAAACCGAAATCCCCATTCATTTGCCCAATTTTCTACCATTTTAACGGCGTTCTGCAAACATCTTTCCACATTCTTTACATTACGCCCTCTTTTCCACAGTGCTCCATCATCCGCATATAAAGATCTTCCAATGCCCCTATCAACCTTTGTAAAGATGTCGTTAATCATAATATTAAACAGAATTGGACTACTAACGCTTCCCTGAGGTGTTCCATTCTCTATTGTGTGTATCTGAGAAAAAGCAGTACTTACTCTTACTTGTATAGTTCTGTTAAACAGGAAATCCCTGATCCAGTTATACATTCTTCCTTTAATTTCCATTTTTTCTAACTTAATTAAAAGTCCCTCTTTCCACATCATGTCATAAGCTTTTTCAACATCAAAAAATACCCCAACTAAAGCTTCCTTATTTACCTGAGCCTTTCTTATTTCAGATTCCAGGCACAGTACTGAGTCCATTGTATTACGTCCTTTCCTAAATCCACTTTGATAAGGTGATAAAATATTATCCCTTTCAATGACATATACTAATCTACTCATGACCATACGCTCCATTATTTTGCATAGATTAGACGTTAAAGCTATAGGTCTATAATTATTTGGCTGTGTATGATCTTTGCCTGGTTTTGGAATTGGCACTATGACACCATGCTTCCAGTCATTTGGTAACTTTCCTAACTCCCAAACCTTATTAAAAAGCCTCAAAATTGTCTCTAATGCTGTCTCTGATAAATGTTTTACCATCTCATAACAAATGTCATCTCTGCCTGGAGATGTTTGCTTAACCCCTGCAAGCGCTTTTTTCAATTCGTACAAATTAAACTCTGAATCCATTGTACTTCCTGAAAGTCCCTTTTCCTCCAATAAATGAGGATATTTACTTAGTATCTGGTCCCTAGTTTTCCTCGCATCCTCTGATAAATTCGAATTACTATGAATTTTAACGAATGTTTCTGCAAATACCTCTGCTTTACCGCTTTCAGATATAATTTGTCTATTATTATATTCTAATACAGGTATGTTGTAACCTCTTTGTATCCCTCCCATCTTTCGTATCATATTCCATAACTCACTTATTTCAATGTCTTCCCCTATTCTATTACAAAATTCCCTCCAATAATTTCTTTTAGATGTCCGAATGACTCTTCTCACTATAGCTTGTGCCCTTTTATAACTTATTAAATCATTATAATTAAGTGACCTTCTTACCTTCTTGAGTGCTTTATTTCTCCTTTTTGTTGCCTCACTACACTCCTCGTTCCACCATGGCATAACTTTCTTCCTGCTGCCTGCCTTCCTCTTACCTATTACTTCTACTGCTGTACTCTGAAGAACCTTGCATATTTCATTATTAAAAACATCAACATCTTCTATACATTTACTAATGTCCTTCATTTTGCTTCCACATAACTCCTTATACTTATCCCAATCCGCTGACTTGAACCTCCACCTAGGCATTCTTTCCCCCACTCTTTGTTCTATATCTACTCCAACTTTACTGCAAATAGGAAAATGATCACTTCCTACAGTACTTTGTTTTAGTACTTTCCATTCACATTTACTCGCTAAACTTTCAGATACTATTGTCAAGTCTAATACCGAATGCCTTCCCTTATTCAAATCAATTCTAGTATGACTTCCATCATTAATGCACACTAATCTTCCCCAATCTAGCATATCTTCAATGATCTTACCATTATAATCTGTTTTTGCGCTTCCCCATATTGAACTATGAGCGTTAAAATCACCACACCACACCATTTTTTGACTTTCATTTCCTCCTATACTTTCTAGAATATCCTTGCTTAACCTATCACATGGATTGTAAAAATTAATTACTCTAATACACCTTGATCCTTCCCATATTTCCACCACCACAACTTCTACTTCCCCATCTACCTCAACTGTTTTATACCCGATTCCTTGCTTTATAAAAGTAGCTACTCCACCTCCATTCCCTTGTTGTCTATCCCTCCGAATAGTAGTATATCCATGTATTAGAAAGTTATATTGTGACTTAAGCCAAGTTTCCTGTATACATATAATATCTGGGCCTTTCTCTTGGTCTGCTATAAATTTCTTAAACTCCTGTCCATTTGCAATCAAACTTCTTGCATTCCATTGCAAAATATATAACACCATTAAGATCCACCACATGTTGTCTGACTATTTACTGCTTGACTATTTAATGTTGGAATCTTGAGCCTTTCATTTATCATGTCAACAGTAACATTCCCCAGATCCAAGTACTTTTCTGCAGCTCTGATAATGATTTTAATTCTTTCAGTCCTGCTTTCAGTTTGAGCTGAACAGTTCACTACTTCAGCGATAAATGTTACAAATGCCACTTTATCATCCACTACTACCTTTTCATCTCTTTGTTCTTTACTCTGTTGTTTTGAATGAATTTCTTCATTCATATTTTCATTTGTTTTAGGAATCTGGTTTACTTTCTTCAATGCCTCAGCGTATGTTATTCCTTCTGTCGTTCTAACATTTTGAACCTTGACTGCCTTTTTCCGTACCTGACAACCACCGTATCCTGCACTATGATCCCCACCACAGTTGCAGCATTTAGGATTTACACCTTGCCCACATTTGCCGTACTCATGTTCACCTCCACACCGCGCACATCTCTGCTTACCTCTGCATACTGCCGCTACATGACCGAATTTTTGACACTTATAACATCTTAGCGGCGGAGGAACGTATGGTCTTACTGCATATCTTACAAATCCTAAATAAACTTTCTCTGGCATTTTATTTTCATCAAAGTTTATCATTACTGAGAGGCTATCCATCTTCTCGTTATTTCTAACACACTTGAGCCGTTTAACAAACTTTACTGCTGCTCCCGTGATATTTCTTTTAATCTTCTCCTCCGTGACATCTGTCGGAATCCCTGTTACAACACCTCTAACCCAATTCTTTTCTTCCGGTATCGAGCACAACACCTTATGTCCAATCATCGATTTTATACCCAGAGCTGATTTTTGCTGCCTACTGTCTTTACAAAACAACAACAGATTGCCATCCCTCAAAGTCGTAATGCTTTCAACTGTCCCTATCATTTCTTTCAATGTTTTCGTCAGCTTCAACGGATTAATCGCATTTACAGAGTCAACAAACTTCAACAATACCTTATATTCCTCTTTCCTTCTTCTAGTCTGGAGATTTCCTTTCTCACTACCCGATTCTGAAGATTGTTTCTTTCTTTTCCGATTTTCTACTACACTCCACTTACTACTTCCATTCTCGCCGCCTCCACTATCCACATCCTCCATTTCCGGATCACTTCCGGAATCTACGCTACTTCCTTCCATCATCACTCCACCCTCTCTCGCACCTGCAGTGCATTAGCGCTAATCAGGCCGGACAATGTTTCTGCCACACCCCAGAACCGGAGTAGGAGGTGTTGCACACAAATCGTTCCCTCCAGAAACTCGTGACTTTTCAAGAGGGTTCCGCTCGCTGAGCGTTTTTGTCATCCGTGAGACTTGCTTCATGAAATAAACCTTGATGTAGTTTAAATAATCATGCTGATGGTTATCACATATATTTATTGATGGTTTGGTGTTGATCAGTTTCAATACTGATGTCATTTGTGCAAAAGGATGCATATTCATTTCACTAGGAAATGTAGTTACTTGCTAGCTCAGACAATAAGAAAAGGTAATTGTTTTTATCGCAACCTAATTCAGCATAAAATATATGCCATGCATTTGCAAAAGTATGTACTGCGCAAAAAAAGTAAAAGTTTTGCAAAAAGATATTTATTAAAAGATAGAATTTCAAACTAATGATTTTAATATAAAAATTTGTTTGATAAAAGTAATTAGCATGCTATCCTATTAACACATTTGTATTTAATATAATGTATATTTTGTATAAGGTGGGTGTATAATATCTAATGTAGACATTGCACAAAGGGTATCAGAGTTTTCACAAAACAAGCATCAATTGTCTTTTAACCAGTTTCCCAGGTGAACAATATTTCATATAATTAGTCATCTGTGTTAATTGGAATGGTGAAGGTATATAAAATACACTTACTTCCAGTTGCAGGAATGTTTGGATTTGTTGGTTCTGTGTGGTGGTTTGATAACGTGAACATTGGGTTTTTGGGGTACTTGTGGGTTTTTTGGCTATGGATCAAGGTTGGAAAAGGTCAGTTTGCTCATTCAATCTGTGTTTGTGCACACAAACATTTGCTAATGTGTCTTAAAATTTGTAGGTTACCCTTGCTACTAGTCGTCTTGTTTTGGAGGAATGCTGATGGACTTAAAAGTGAGTCGTGCTCTCTCCCTCTTATTTCAAGGAATGTGCTTAGTGAGACTTGTGTAAAAGCCTTCTGTTTTAATTCTATAGGTGGTGCATATTCAGATGCCCATCGTGGGTGGGGTCAGCCTTCTGATGCTCGTTCCCATCATGCAGTCCAGTCTTCCATGTCAGAGGTCCATGTGACTAGGACTTTGCCTGTTGAAGAAGTGGGCTCCAGATTGTTCCCTGCTAAGCCCCTGAAAAGCAAGTCGAAATGGAATCTACCTCAGTTTGTCAAAGGTGGTTCCAGCAGTTATCCGTCATTGTCCCATGCCCAAACTGCTCCAAGCAGCTCTGTCTCAGTTTCCTTGCCTCTGTCCCGGAATCAACAGTCTTCAAGCAGTTTAGCGTTCTCTGGATCAACTGTTCCAGGTGTTGCTGGGGGACTACGTTTGGAGACCCAATATGCTGCAAGTGGTTCTGGACCAGTTTCTACCCTAAGAGAGAGTAGTAGCTATCCTGCCCAGCTTGGTGTTTCTGGCCAATCCACCAGTGATGCTTTGCATGTGTCAAGCTCCCAAGAAACCCAAAGTGCTTTCAGTCAGTCCACCAGTGTCTTGAGTTCCCAGAAGCAATATAGTGCTGCCTCCCAGGTCAGCTCTGGGGCTCAGCTTGGGGCCTCTACTGGTTTGCTCCCGCAGAGAATGAGCAGCTCTTTCAGTGGTTCTGTCCAGTCTCCAGGTACCACAAGTCAGTTTGCCCTTGGGTCTCCATCCTCATATCCAGGTTTATCCCAGTCCTCACCCCAAGGTGTTGCCAGTCAATCTAGTTCACAGAAGCGGCTTACCTCCATCTACCAGGTCAGCTCTGGGGCTCAGCTTGGGGCCTCTACTGGTGTGCACCCTCAGAGAATGAGCAGCTCTTCCAGTGGTTCTGTCCAGTCTCCAGGTACCACAAGTCTGTCTGCCCCTGGGTCTCCATCCTCATATCCAGGTTTATCCCAGTCCTCACCCCAAGGTGTTGCCAGTCAATCTAGTTCACAGAAGCGGCTTACCTCAATCTACCAGGTGAGCTCTGGGGCTCAGCTTGGGGCCTCTACTGGTGTGCACCCTCAGAGAATGAGCAGCTCTTCCAGTGGTTCTGTCCAGTCTCCAGGTACCACAAGTCAGTTTGCCCTTGGGTCTTCCCCATATGCTGCAAGTGTGTCACTGTCCTCCCCACAAGCTGGTCCATCTACTGTTCCAGGTCCTCAGAAGCAGCTGACTTCTACCTACACTGGCAGCTCTGGCACCCAGGCAGGATCCTCTACTCTCTTCACCTTGCATGGAAGCCCTGCTTATGGATCACGTCAGCCTCAAGGTACCACAAGTCTGTCTGCCCCTGGGTCTCCATCCTCATATCCAGGTTTATCCCAGTCCTCACCCCAAGGTGTTGCCAGTCAATCTAGTTCACAGAAGCGGCTTACCTCCATCTACCAGGTGAGCTCTGGGGCTCAGCTTGGGGCCTCTACTGGTGTGCACCCTCAGAGAATGAGCAGCTCTTCCAGTGGTTCTGTCCAGTCTCCAGGTACCACAAGTCAGTTTGCCCTTGGGTCTTCCCCATATGCTGCAAGTGTGTCACTGTCCTCCCCACAAGCTGGTCCATCTACTGTTCCGGAGCCTCAGAAGCAGCTGACCTCTACCTACACTGGCAGCTCTGGCACCCAGGCAGGATCCTCTACTCTCTTCACCCTGCATGGAAGCCCTGCTTATGGATCACGTCAGCCTCAAGGTACCACAAGTCTGTTTGCCCCTGGGTCTCCATCCTCATATCCAGGTTTATCCCAGTCCTCACCCCAAGGTGTTGCCAGTCAATCTAGTTCACAGAAGCGGCTTACCTCCATCTACCAGGTGAGCTCAGGGGCTCAGCTTGGGGCCTCTACTGGTGTGCACCCTCAGAGAATGAGCAGCTCTTCCAGTGGTTCTGTCCAGTCTCCAGGTACCACAAGTCAGTTTGCCCTTGGGTCTTCCCCATATGCTGCAAGTGTGTCACTGTCCTCCCCACAAGCTGGTCCATCTACTGTTCCGGAGCCTCAGAAGCAGCTGACCTCTACCTACACTGGCAGCTCTGGCACCCAGGCAGGATCCTCTACTCTCTTCACCCTGCATGGAAGCCCTGCTTATGGATCACGTCAGCCTCAAGGTACCACAAGTCTGTTTGCCCCTGGGTCTCCATCCTCATATCCAGGTTTATCCCAGTCCTCACCCCAAGGTGTTGCCAGTCAATCTAGTTCACAGAAGCGGCTTACCTCGATCTACCAGGTGAGCTCTGGGGCTCAGCTTGGGGCCTCTACTGGTGTGCACCCTCAGAGAATGAGCAGCTCTTCCAGTGGTTCTGTCCAGTCTCCAGGTACCACAAGTCAGTTTGCCCTTGGGTCTTCCCCATATGCTGCAAGTGTGTCACTGTCCTCCCCACAAGCTGGTCCATCTACTGTTCAGGGTCCTCAGAAGCAGCTGACCTCTACCTACACTGGCAGCTCTGGCACCCAGGCAGGATCCTCTACTCCCTTCACCCTGCATGGACCACCTGCTTATGGTGGATCAAGTCAACTTCAAGACATGAGTCACTATGCTGCTAGCAGTCCATATGGAAGCTTGTACTGCAAATGTTCATTGTCACCTCAAGGTGTAGACCATCCATCTACTGTTCAGAGTTCACAAAAGCAGTTTACCTCTAGCTATGGAACCCAGTCAGGGTTTTCACCATTTACCCTGCAAGGAAGTGTCACTTTTGATGGCTCACAGCCTCAAGGTGTTGCCAGTCAATCTGTTCGCGGCTCTCTCAAGCAGCTTCCATCCACCTTCGTAGGCAGCTCTGGAACCCAGGCAGGGTCCTCTACTGCTATCCTGCAGGGAGGCACTACTTATGGTGGATCATCTAAGCCTCAAGATACAAGTGAGTTTGTTCCTGGCTCTCAGTCCTCTTATGCAAGTGTATCATGGTCTTCACCTCAAGATGTTGCTTGTTCTGGTACTGCTCTTTCTCAGAAGCAGTTTATCTCTACCTTCACAGGCAACTCTGGTAAACCGGTATGATTCAAGTGCCTTTCAGAATTGAAACTCCAATAAAGGTTGATTTGCCAAGCAGTTTGTGTGTGGGGTGTTGTGTATGGTTTTTTTTCTCTGTAGCAGTTAAAGGGAGCAATGTACAGTTTAACCCCTTCATTGTCAAAGATCAGTAACTACTTCTGCATATGTCCGTCTAACAGCCCTCTTTAATTTATACTCTTACTTGATCTAAATAAACCACATTGTTAGGCTCTAGCTTTATTTGACCTCGGTTTTGATAAAACATTGCAGTGACCATAATTTATGACAGGAGTGAAAAATCTGTCATTTAGAATAGAAATTCACCACACCTTCATATTTTATCACATCTGCTTCCTATTCCTTTTCACTGAATGGTGGCAATGGCTTATTGTCCAAAGATGCATATACAAGGAGAGGTTTGCTCATTGTTTTGTCCTCCTATGCAAGTGTCTCCGTGTCCTCACCTCAAAGCCGTTGCTGGTACTGCTTGGTTTACAGAAGCAGTTTTTCTACCTCCACAGGCAGCTATAGTAAACCGGCATGATGCAGCTGTCTTTCAGAATTGAAACTCCAATAAAGATTGGAAGGCGTGTTTGTCTCTGTCTCTGTCTGTCTCTCTCTGTATGTTAAGGAGTCCCTTTTTTAAATATCAGTGAAATTGGTATCGGTTCAATCATGGTGATAAAATGTCAGTGATCTGTATTCACTACAGTTTTTTTTTTTTATTAGTGCAGCTTTCAGAGTAGTAAAAGCAGAAATTTAAATCTGTGATCTTATGTAGGTACGACTAGGGAATTTGATTTACCACCAGAAACCCATTTAGTGGGTTCACTTTGTAGTTAATTTAATATTTTCAAAAGAATTTCTGAAAACTTTCAAGAGTGTACAAGAAACCGTTCCGGCTCACAGCTTTCACAAAATAGACTGTAAAAAAGGTAAACGTAAAACCAATTATTTTAGAAAAGGGAAACAAAAGTATACACAGAGCTGGAGATGCAATTTTAATCTCACAGCTTTGTATTTCTCAGTGTATAATTATCCTCCCTGCTATACTACGTACTTTTGTTTCATGGTTGCTGTAAGGAAAAAAAACTCTTCAAAACTCTGCACTACAAAAATACAGCCGACACCCAAAACAAAAAAAATGCTATAAAATGTGATACACTACAGAGAAATTACCACTCTAAAAACGCATGTTATTACCAACCTGTTCTCATCTCAGGGCCTCCTATAAGTCCGTTTTGTCACGTCCTTCGGCGATGTATGCCCACGCATATGGTACCCTTTTACGTTTGATGACACGGACATGGCTTTCAACCAACTTCAATGTAAAACCATCTGCAATGTTATTACACTCAGGGCTTCGCCAGTCATCAATTCACCTCATCATTGACTACACGTAACAGACGTTTCCCCCAACAACGACTTACGTTTGATCTATGATTAAGATTGCCTGCACCTGGAGGTCAATGTTTTCCATTATTTATCTTTCAAGAGGAGTCTATTTGACACTTCCAACACCCTTATCGTCTGTGAGAGACGCTCTGCTTAACCACCTCCAATGCAACCCACCCGCGTGTTACAGGATGCAGTTGGACTTTGCCAGCCAATCCAAGTGCGTGATATCAGACGCTTTCAGCAACAGTAGCCTGTTGTAAATTAGCCTGTTGTAGCCTACTCAATTTAAACGTGAATGTGTGCTAGGTATCCTAACTAAAAACACGACAATATAGGTTCCTATTATTCCTTACTATTCAAACATCTTGAAGGTAGTAAAACACACGCAAGGATTTTATTTGTTGATTTTTCATCGGCTTTTAATACAATCCAACCACATATTTTAGTTGATAAGCTCTTAAAGAACTTTGACCTCGATTTTAATATTGTGGGATGGATTCTTGATTTTTTAACCGACAGAACTCAGAGATTGAGGGTGAATGGTTGCTTGTCTGAGGAGATGTCATCATCCACTGGGTGTCCTCAGGGGTGTGTCCTCTCACCTCTCCTTTATATTCTTTATTCTGACGATTGCCGCAGCCAGCATGAAAATAAACATATTTTAAAATTTGCCGATGACTCTGCTATTGTCAGTCTCCTCTCTAATGAGGAAAGTGACCATGGTCCTGTTGTGGATGATTTTGCACTTTGGTGTGATAGGGCATTCCTTCAACTAAATGTTGAAAAGACAAAGGATATGCAGATTGATTTTAGGCGAAAGTCATCAACTCCACAGACCACTATTATAAATGGGAAGAGGGTGGAATTCGTAGAAACATACAAGAATTTAGGCAGTTTGATCGACAATAAGTTAACTTTTACCTCTAACACTGAAATGCTTTGCAAAAGAGGCCAACAAAGACTGTTTTGTCTTCGCAAACTGTCAAAATTTCGTGTTGATAAGACTCTCATGACCCTTTTTTATAAATCATACATTGAGTCTGTTTTAACATTTTCATTAATTTGCTGGTATGGTAGTCTCACTGTCAAGGCCAAAACTGCCCTTTCCAATATAGTGAAGGTCAGTAGTAAAATTATAGGTGTCCAGCAGAGTAGCCTGTCTGTCCTGTATGATAGACAGGTAGTTAGGAAGGCCAACGCAGTTATCTCTGATAGCTCCCACCCCCTTCATTCTGAGTTCCAGATATTGCCTTCCGGGTCTCGGTACAGATTACCTCCAGTGAAGAATAACAGATATAAGCATTCATTCCTCCCGAGAGCCATCTTGTTTATGAATTCAGCCCGGAGGAGTAGACAGACTATAACTATTAAATAGTGATGGGGTTATTATTATTATAATATGTATAGTATTGCTTGTTTTTGATGTTGCTGAAATGGGGATGGTTATGGAAATGTTGCTATACTATGAAATTGTCACATTTTACTTTAACAAGGGCCTGTTACATTAAGTATTTCTTATGTGTTTTTGTATTGTATTTGTGCATCTGTGACTGTTCTGTGTTTATCATGCTGCAAAACCAATTGCCCTATGGGGACAAATAAAGTCTAAAGTCTAAGTCTAAAAGTCTAAGTTCCATCTGCGTATTCAAGCACACATTTGGACTTCGCCAGTCACCCATTCCTAGTACTGTGAAAAATAGACGCTTTCAGTAATAAAGTGCGGACAATTTGCTTTTGTTTTAAATTATGCACTAGCATTACTTAAACATGAATATGTGCTTGGTAGGGCTAATTAAACTCTACCATAATATCCCTTAATAGCCTATAGAGATGTTTCTTGGCCTTTATCATGTGATAGAGATGCTCATGGCTTTCAAACATCTCCAATGCAACCCACATGCATTTTGCAGCTGGACTTCACTAATGAATCCAAGTGCGGAGATACCAGACGCTTTCAGCCACTGCAAGGTGCAGAGTCCTGCAGACAACTTGTTTCATTTTGAGACTGTCCTCCTTCTAAAAATGACCACATAGGTCGTTTGTGCAAGCAGCGTATTATGACCCATTATTAGGTTTTCAAATCAAGCGGCCTTTTACGACAGTCTCGTTTGTCGGGTGTGTCGTCATCAAATGACCTTTGACTGTCGTTACCATGGTTACCACTCACAAAAAGGAGGAGTGACCCAACAGTTCACTGAGCGTTGTTGTCCAGGTGTGTAAACTATTTTATTTTATGGTTTATTTTTTAAGATACTGTTATGATTCTCTGCAATTAATCTGGAAGTAAGTGCAGTTTGACGTTTTCTTTAAAAATCTTTTGCGAACGCCAGTGAACGAATGTGAAATGCCCAGTGACCAAAACACTTACCATATTATTTACCATGATAACTGTTTTCATGTGGTATTTGTAGTTAAAGCAAATTAACCACAGTGCCATGGCTTTAATACCTTTTTTAATGTAATTGTAATTCAGTGTTTTTTTTTCTGTCTTGCAGTTTCTTCATATCACACACATCTCCAGCTCCTACAACAACATTCAGTGTCCAGCAGCTCTTAATGAAGTTCTCTCTCTCTCTCTCTCTCTCTCTGATTTTCCTTCCCTATTTTTCTGAACTGTAATTCATAATTCATTCAAACGTTTCTTCCTTTCTCTTGTTAATCATGGAATATTTTCAAAGCTCAGAATCAGATTTGGATCATTCTGTCAGAAAGCTGCTAGTATTAAGAGGGAACTTGAACTCGAAGCTCAAGCTGAACTTGAAGAATTTGCAAGCTAAGCTGAAGTCCTTCACATTTCACACTTCACAGGTGATGTTGAAGACATTTAGTTATAACTGACTTACTTTAATTTATTAAGTGTTAATAACCTTCCTTATAGTCCTTCCTTTCAAATATTTTGTTCACAGATCATTTCTAGCACACTGTCTCAACATGTATGTATTAAAACAACAACAACATTTCAACTTTTTCTGTATTTAAGTTGAAAAGGAAGACCAAAGGAAGGCCTGTCAAACTCTATTCAGACCCGTCTTGTTTGTGGAGAGGGATGAATTTGACCATCTTGTGTGTTTACGGAGAAGACCAAAAGATGCAAAGGCAAACATTTCCAGTGGTACGTCTTTGTTAGTCTGAGCATCTTGACAGAACTTTACTGCAGTTACATTTTGCACCGAATTTGATGTTTTTTTTTGTTTTTTTTTGTTTTTTACATACCCCACAACCCCATCAGCACGAGCCCTGTGCTACATCAAAGTATTAATAATTGATATTGTATGATATTGTACAAACGTACTCTCCAGTTTTTCCTCCTGCTGTCATTGACCATTGCCTCAACTCTCATGCAGACTGTGCCCATTGTAAGTAGTCAGAGCGTTTATATCCTAAAGAGTCCACTGTATTCTTTATTAGTGCCGTCTCTTCCCATTCTAACAGTACATGATATCTGTCCACACCTCACAGTCTGCCTTTATTTCCATGTTGATTTTAATTGAACACATCTGTCTAAAAGCAAGTGTGGAAATGCTGTTTAACTTGTTATGTGACACATCAGGTCTTCAGTTAATTTGGCCAAATTAGATCATTTAAGATTGTTCACAAGTTAGTAACTACAATAACTATTTTAGCATCCACACCAACAGACAATAAAGTAATGTTTATTATTATAAAAGCTGTAGCGATGTTGTTGTCTGCCACTTTAAATGCCTAAGCTTTTTAAACTCAGGTGCATTCTGATTGGCTGTTTGAATTGTTCATCAGCTAGAAAAGCTGCTCTGTGTCATTAAATGTTAAATAGTTGCGGTATGGACTCATCCTTGGTGTGAAGAGGTCTTTAAACGGCTTACAACAATCCTGCTAGCATGTAATCATGTATAAAATACTTCAGAATAATATAGCTTGAAGATACAGCTTTCTTTCTTATCATTTTGTTAAACTTAAACACAAGATTCTGCCTTTCTCTGCCTGTTTCTCTTCATCTTAGTCCTTTACTCCCTTCACTCACACATTCTCTTTTGCTCTGTTAGGTACAAACAAAAGTTCTCGTCATGATCAGCCCTCTTCAAGTAAGGTTTGTAGAAAATTGTAATCAATATTCATTTAATTCTCTAATCTGTCTTAATTCATATGTTTAACCAGCAACAGTAATTAAACATGGGGTTAATAGACATATTTTTGTTTTACAGCTGAAGAGCAAAAACACAAAGAAAATCAGTCCTGTTGGGGATGAGGAGTGAACATGGCTCTATTGTGCCCAAACAGAAAAGACTGAAAAGGTGCTTGTTGTGTGATCGCTTCAGAAGTTGCTGGAATTATATGGTGAATATCAGCGTGTGCGTCATTGCAGACCGTAAGTGTTTATATCATATTCAGTCCAATAATCATTGTTTGATATGCTGTTAGATGCATCAATAAGATATTTCTTCAGTTATAAAAGAACAGCTATTATATTATGCCCTTATCATATGTTTGCAATGTCTCTCACGTTCAATCATGTGAAGTGATAATGACACAGCACTTTGTTGTACGAATTGTAACAGAGACTAATTGAGTTTATTTGTTTCATTATAGAACCACGCATTTATCCACGTTTGTCCAGCGAACTGTAATCACACAGACCCAACACACACACTGAATATCGTAACACACGAAGCTACAGGCCTCACTGTTATCACCACATCATATTAACCCTATCAGTATCAAACAAAGATCCATACTAACAAACCATCTGTTCGAGTTCCAATGTGATGACATCACGTCTGAGGATCGACGTCTGAAGATATCTGTGCCTTCCTTTCATTACGTGGACATTCTCTGGAAACCTGGGACTTGTTGGGACTGAGTATTCTCAATAACACCTTTTCACTGCCTTATGTCAACATTTTTGTATCTTTTGATTCAAAGAATATTGTGTCATTTACATTGTGTTAACATTGTGAGAAAATAATACATTTTTTCATTAATACATTGAGTGAATTGGACACATGACTCTGGCTTCTTTAATCCTCTCCTAGTTACTGGACATTATTTGTGTAAATAGTCCTCTAAGGTGATTTAGAACCGTAACAGTAATCAGTGCATACTACAGCTTTCAATACATTTAATGGTCCTTCGAGCCGGATACTATAACCACCTTAGCAATGATGTCCAGAAATAGTGAGGGAGTTATAGAGCCAGAGGTTGTACGCCCATGTAGAGTAATAAGAAGGCCAACACATTTGCGTGATTATGAGGTTAGCTATCCTCCAAAACAGCTTGCATTTGCAGATGAGCAGTCTGATATGATCAGTTGTATGCGTGAATTGAGGGAGGAAAATAGGCGAATGAGGCAAGACATGCAACGCATATCTGATATGATTGTTAACTCTTCTGTGTTAGCTTCCCAGGTTTCATTATCTGAGCAACAGCTTTTGAATGAAGGAGCAGTGGTGTCATCTACACCAAAGTCTATTAGTATGCAGGAGTCATTTAAGGGTGATGGAAACTCTAGCCAGACAGAACATACTCCTTTGGTGCCACCTAGAGATGAATCCCTCCTTGCAGTTCGCAGTCGTGAGCAAGAGCTAATTGAAGAGCTTACGGACAGTCTACAGAGAGCAGGTCGGCTTAGTGATAGTCCACATAATTCAGGTATGTCGACCCCTTCGTATAATGATCCACATAGTAGTAAAAATGACTTGCCAAGGTATGATCACTATTATGATACTAATGTTCCTCTGCGGCCACCTCATTCGTCTGATATTCGTCAGCAATATCCAGATGACTCACCAGTGTTGCGGTCCACTATGCCTTCTCATGATGTTTATTATCATCCAGCAACGGATCCTTACCATCGCCGCATAAATGACAGAGAGCGTCTGCAGAAGAATGCTTTCACGGATCATTTCGATCATTCTCCAAATGATTGGAGGCAAGAGTACAGTCGAATGATGGACCGTTACGTACATCTGAACATTCTCACCATTTGCTTGGATATACGGAACTTCCTCGTCCTGTGCATCCACCCCCAATGCAATATCGAGGGCCGACACCTACAATTCCAGATTTCGTTCGGGATGATCCCCGAGAGTTTTCCCGTCTTAAGCTTGCATTAAACAACGTTCTTCCTGAAGACGCTTCTGAGTCGTTTAAGTTCCAAATACTTATGGACCACCTTAAGCTGGAAGACGCTTTACTTGTCGCTGACTCGTATAGTCACAGTCGTACTCCATTCAGTGACACTATGAGAGCGCTCACTGATATGTATGGGCAACCACATCATTTGGCACTGCAAAGGATCACTAATCTGATGGATGGGCCCAATATCAGGAGCGGGGATGTGAAGTCTTTCAAGGCATTTGCCCTTCGTGTCCGAGCACTGGTTGGAATGTTAAATCAGTTAGGTAGCACAGGTTGGACTGAACTGAAATGTGGCTCACATGTTTCTCGTCTCTTAGCTAAATTGCCGTATGACCTAAGAGCTAACTTCAAGAGATTCATTAACCCCCTTCAGACACCTATTCCAACTCTGATTGATTTCGCAGAATGGCTGGAATATGAGGTTTGCGTGCAGGTAGAAGGAACACAGTATGGGTCCTATTTTGAGCATGTGAAACACAGTGTTCACAAAGACAAGCGAACTGGTTTTGTGCCCCGAAAGCCGACTACTGTCCTACATGGTAAAGAGCAGAAAGAAGGATCAGTAGAGCTTCCAAAGACTGAATGCATGGACTCAGAAAGGCCACAGGAGAAGCTGAAAAAGTATTGTCCGTTCTGTAACACAATTCAACACTACATGAATCAGTGCTCTAACTTCAAACTCTTAACTAAAGAGCAAATTGAGAGTTGGATCAGAACAGGACATAGATGTTGGCGTTGCGGACGAGGGCATTCTTCCTCTAAATGCACGTTAAAGGCGAAATGCAAGCGGTGTGAACGGAGGCATCTTGATGTTCTTCATGAAGTCAATGCCAACGCTGATGTGATGAGTAAAAGTAATAACCGGACATCGGAGGAAAGTTCAGTAAGCCCTGCTTCTCAGGCCCTATACTTGGATCAACCTACGAGTAGCAGGCAAGTGCTACTGAAGTTAATTCGAGTAATCATTTGGAATGGGGATAAGTCATTAGAAACCTACGCTGTGCTAGACGACGGATCTGAGCGAACTATTTTGTTGAATGAAGCTGCTCGACGTCTAGGCCTTCAGGGTGAAATTGAAGATCTGGCTCTGCGTACAGTGAGGCAGGATGTCCATACCATTCATGGAAGATCTGTATCTTTCTTCATATCACCTGTTTCACACCCTGACAGATCTTACCCGGTCAAGGGTGCCTTCACAGCAAAAGAGCTAGCCCTGGTTCAGCATACTTACCCCATCTCTGATTTGCAAAGAAGATATCACCATCTCCGTGACTTACCTTTACATGACATCCATGAAGCGCAGCCCTTGGTACTTATCGGCTCAGATTATCCTCACTTGATAACCCCTGTTGAGCCAGTGAGATTGGGTCCTCCTGGAGGTCCAGCGGCGGTTCATACAAAGCTCGGTTGGACATTGCAAGGTCCCTCAAGGCTTATTAAGCCTCACTTGCAGGCTCAAGAATGTTTATTCATTTCTTGTGTTTCTCCTGAAGCTGAGCTATTCCGTCAAGTCGAAAAGCTTTGGCAACTGGATACTCTTCCTTATCAATCTGAGAAAGTGGTCAGTCGATCACGACATGGATGCGGAAGCTATTCGCTTCCTAGAGGAGAAAACCATCAGGATTGATGTGAATGGTGTAAAAAGGTACGCCACGCCTCTACTCTGGAAAGAGTTGCCTCCACCTCTGAACGCACCCAAGGAGGCTGTCATGGCCCTGCTACGCAGCACAGAGCGAAAGTTATCTAAAGAACCTAGTATGGCTGCGTCTTATGAATCAGAAATTCAGAAACTGCTGCAGGCAGGTTACGTCACACCATTGACAGCTGCAGAATGTGATCTGAGTCCCCAGTCATGGTACATACCACATCATATGGTTCATCACAATGCAAAGAACCGTATCGTCTTCAATTGTTCTTTTGAGTACCAGGGTCAGTCTTTGAATGAACATCTTTTGCCCGGTCCTACCTTAAGTGCCAGCTTGTTTGGAGTTCTCCTCCGCTTTCGAGAACATTCTGTGGCCATCTGTAGTGATGTGAAGGGTATGTTCCATCAAATCCATCTCCTTGATGAAGATAAACCCTTCCTTCGCTTTCTGTGGCGTCATGGGATTACATCTGAACCGGCCATCGTGTATCAGTGGCAAGTTCTGCCATTTGGCACTTCTTGTAGCCCTTGTTGTGCTACTTATGCACTTCAGTCCCATGCCAAGGTGGATCTCGAAGGTACTGATGAAGTACGTCAAACGGTGGAGCGTAGCTTCTATGTTGACAATTGTCTTAAGAGTGTCTCTACTGAAGCTCAAGCTGTAGAACTGGTAAACCGATTGCAGTGCCATCTTATGGACGGTGGATTCGAATTGAGGCAATGGGCCAGTAACATCCCTGAAGTTATTCACCACCTTCCTGCTGATTTAAAGTCGAAGAGTGGGGAGATTTGGCTAAGTCAAGAAATGACCAACCCTCAGGAGAATGCTCTTGGACTGATATGGCAATGTAGATCAGACACATTGGTATACAAACCTTACCAGAGAGATGAAGGTGAAATTACCATGCGGAGCATCTATCGCACTTTAGCCAAGCTTTACGACCCCCTTGGATATCTCATACCATATACCACCAGAGCTAAAATTGTTGTGCAATTGTTGTGGGATAAGAAACGAGGATGGGATGATCCTAATTTACCATCGGGCTTACTAGACATTTGGCATCAGTGGGAGAGCGAGCTCCCACAATTGTCTCAGATCCACCTGCCAAGATGCTACAGTTCCAGCCTTCAGTATCCTGTCAAGAGCCGCAGTGTTCATGTGTTTTGTGATGCTTCTGAAAAAGCATACGGCTCTGTAGCATACTTGTGCTCTGAAGACAGTCAGGGTAATATACATGTTGCCTTCATGGCGGCAAGGTCACGTGTCGCTCCACGGAAACAAATCTCCATTGCTCGTTTAGAGCTTTGTGCTGCATTGACAGGAGCACAACTAGGAGACGTCTTGAAGAAAGAGCTGACCCTAGATATCTCCAAATTCGTCTATTGGTCTGACTCCACTGCAGTTCTTTCTTGGCTGCAGTCTGATTCTTGCAGATACCGAGTGTTTGTAGGAGTTAGAGTCACCGAAATTCAAGAGTTGTCTGACTCTGGAGCTTGGCGTTATGTCGATTCAGCAGCCAATCCTGCTGATGATATCACAAGGACCAGCCTTTTTGATGCAGTCTAGCAGTTGTTGGCCTAAGGCACCAAAAGGACAGGCACCTGAAGAAGTTCAGGAACTTAAGAAATCTGTGTTTTGCGGCTCATTGACTGAACATAAACTGCAAGTTGAACCTGATCCCAGTCAATTTAGTAGCTATCCTGAGTTACTAGAGGCTACGGCACAATTTCCTCATGGGGCGGCTGATGACACCAATTCACCCAGTGCAGATGTGTTTCAGAAGGCAGAATTGTCTATCCTTAGACAATGTCAGATGCATGACTTTCCTGACGAATTTGCTTTGCTCAAAGGAGGAAAAGACATTTCTGTACATAGCCGACTCATTAAGCTTGCTCCTGAGTATGACAAAGAACTAGACTTGATTAAAGTAGGAGGACGACTTCGTAAGTGCCATGGATTGAGTGATGCAGTTCTACACCCTATTGTTCTGTCACAAGATAATCCAGTAGTTAAGCTCCTAATCAAGCATTATGATGATCAACTGCACCACCCGGGGGCTGGCAGGGTGTATGCTGAGCTGCGGCGTAAGTTTTGGATTTTGCGAGGAAGAGAGGCGATTAAAAGACATCAGCATCACTGTCTTGATTGTAATAAATGGAGAGGCAAACCAAAGATTCCTAGAATGTCAGACTTACCCACATCAAGTCTGAGGCTATGTAGACCTCCTTTTTACTCCACTGGAGTAGATTGTTTTGGACCACTGTTAGTGAAGGTTGCCCGCCGTACCTCAGAAAAGGTGGGGTGTCGTATACAAGTGCCTCACTATTCGAGCTGTACATCTTGATTTGCTGGATCACATGGATGGAGATTCATTCCTGCTGTCTCTCAGGTGTTTCATTGCCCGAAGAGGGAAACCCTATGAGATTCTCTCTGATCAGGGAACAAATTTCCGAGGTGGATGTAAAGAGCTGGAGGACACCTTCTCCCAGATGCAGACCAGCATTAGAGACCAGCTAGCAAAAGAACAAATCAGATTCCGGTTTAATCCACCCAGTGCACCTCATTTCGGCGGCTCATGGGAAAGAGAGGTGAGGTCTGTAAAGACGCACGCGCTGATATTCACCATATAATTCCAGCAACTTCTGAAGCGATCACACAACATGGTCCTTCGAGCCGGATATCTGATCTCACGCTATTTTCTCCAAACTCGCGAGACTTCCGATTAAACTCCGCCCACTCAACAGGCGCAACACTTGAACAGAATACTGAACAACTATAATATTAAAATAAATGTAGCTTGACCATGGCCTTTTGCACAGTGCTCATTCCCATTGGTATGTCTTTATTCAATCAATGCAGTAACACAGCATTTGATGTTGATCTCTGTTCAAATCAGCAATTAACATTTTTCCTAGAATGAACAAATCATCAGTGCATCATTTCTGGAATTTGGGCAGAAAATGACTGAATATGATGAGTACTGACACCTGCACCTGTATTTACCAAAACTATTTTTGTTATGGACTTATAGTTTTTGATTTTTTTAAAGGAGGACAAGTAAGTTGATGAAGAAAGGAAGAATGAGGCATGTTGTATGAAGACATCAGATGCAAAAGCCTTTAAGTTCTATCTGAAATGTTCTTCTAAGAAGAATTTTAGAAGAACATGTCAGATAGATCTTAGAGGCCTTTGCATCTCAAATCTTCACATGTACTACAAGTTTTCAATACATTACTGATTTGTTATGACTGCTCGTATTATGTTCTACTTGTGCAGTCACTGCAGCCTGAAACTGTGAAGACTGCATTCCCAAACAGCTCTTTGACAGCACAGATGTTTCGCCCATAAAATAAACTTCACAAGTGAGAGCCCATACCTCCAACAACCTTCAGCAGGAATCAATGGTATGTCCATTACAACAATTCTAAATAATAATATTATATACTGTTAATTGATTTACAACACCCAAAATGAGTTTGTCTCTCCAGGAAATCTATGCAAGGTTGTTGTTTTTTTTCTTTTGAGGAAAGCACAGAGGACCGACAGAGACTCCATCTACATGAGCCATGGATTGTTCTCACTGTTATCATCAGACGTAATCACAGAACCAGCACCAGCAGACTGCAAGACAAGTTCCTTCCACAGGCAATCAGACTGAACTGAACTCGTACTAGTAAAACCACACACACACACACACACACACACACCAGCAGCCTCATATATGCACTGCACTCTATCAGTTACGCTGACTGGACTCTGACTAACTATTATTCTTCTCCCTGACATTCTGTTTGCACTAATTCATACCATACTGCACTGCAAAGGTATATGTACAGTGATTGTTGTTTATTATTGTTTTCATTCTCTGTATAGTATAATAGTGCACTATATATTATTTTATACCTATATTGAGCCCTTATGTATACTGTGTATATTTTTAATACTGTATATGTGTTGCAAATATATTCAGTACTTGTCATGCTGCAGAGTTTGCACAAAAGCATTTTACCACCTATATACTTGCATTCATGGTATTGTGATAAAGTGATTTGATTTGAATTGGTCACATGACTTGTTCATCAGTTGTACTGTTGTGCTGCATAACAATTGCAAATTGTTTATGACGCTGAAGATGATTATGATAGGGACATGGATTTCAAGAAAACCAGGAGAGCGCTGATAAGGAAACTGGATGTGATTCTTTGGTGCTCAAGACATTTCACCATGCTTTCATCTGGGTTTCTTCATCTGATTAAAATAATATGCTTTTAACATAACCCATTAGTGTTGGGCGATATGGTCATTTTTTAAATCGTCATATCGTCAGCCCGTGAGATCGACGATACAGAATATTATCGAGCATGGGTGGAGCAAGAGAGAGACTCTTTGTTCTTGTCATAGCATAACTATTGGGTGTTTTAAACCGCGCAGGTGCGAGAGAGAGAGCCTATGGAGTCACCAATAATAATAAAAAAAAATACTTTCAAACATACTGACTGATTTAACTAACGTTAAATATAAAAATACTGTATTTAAAACAGCTAGTTCATACATAGTCGGACGCAACTGTCATATCGCACGTCCGCATCTGCGCAGGGAAGTTATCAGTCTAAATGTTCTGCAAAATCAGTCAACGGTGAAAATCAATAGTAGATTTAATTTAAAGTCCAACATTTTAACACTTATATTGGGCATAAACGAACATTTAAATATAAAGTATTTAAAACAGGTAAGTTGATATATTTGTAGCAAAGTTGAATTGAACTGATGCATCAGTCATACAGCGCTCCGGACCGCACGCCTGACGCACTGTCACAGAAACAAGAATGAGATGCAGTCTAACATAACTGTGGCATTAAACTCAGTTAGTGAGGGCTCGTTTAATATATTGCACATACAGTATATAGGCCGTTTAGTTTACTTGTTAAAATGCAATGAAATACCTTATATCTGCAGACGATGTACGTCTGTTTGTGGATGGAGACTTTGTAACGGCCAAAAATATGTATTTTACATGCATCACATTATAGTGCGGTGTGCATGAAAATAATAACAAGGCGGCAGATTGAACTTATTATCCGTGGTTCTCACGTAGTCCTTCTACGTCATCACCACATAGTGTGTTTTATAAGTTAAGTGATCAGTCTTTAAGAAAAGGACTACGTGAGAACCATGCACTATGGATGATAAATTCGCTCTGCCGCCTTGTTAATTATTTTGTCTTACTTTATTTGTGACACCAAGAAAGGGTTAATCTCTCATGTATGAGAAGAGCGCGTTGCCGTATACCAGCCATTAAATGTGTGGGACACCAACTCGTCGTTTTCTATCTCTTTCATTTCATGGATTTAACGAATTATCCGAGTCAAAGCGTTACAACTTCACCGACTACATGCTGTAATCCTCCTGCGCGTGCGAGGTGTGTGTGTGAAATGCGGGCAGTGAAATTAAGTGAAATAGCTGGGCAGTTTAAAAGCCGAATTATAATAAGCAGCCTAATAAAAATAAAAATAATAGTTATTATTACTATAATCTAATACATTAATAGGAAAATGAGCCTAATATCGTCTTGACTATCGACAGAGAATTCTGCTTATGTCGATATCTCTGACGATCGTCGATACACGATACTATCGTCTATCGGCACAACCCTATAACTCATTTTATACTTGAATATCGTTTGTCTTAATATGCTACTTTATTTATGCTGCATGATATTTGGATTTTTCCTCAGAGTCTGCATGAATGAGAAAAGTAAGTATATCTGCTGCATTACTCGTGATGTTGTATTTGTCACCTGTTATTTCTGATATTCGATATGGATGAGAGTTAGGAGTTTAAGGGTCGCTACACTATGGAGCTAAACGAGTCTCAAAAAAGATAAATGCACACACTACATTCACATACGCACACACAGGATTCATACATGCACACACATGATTCATAAATACACACACAGGATACACAAATGCGCACAAAATTCACAAATGCACACACAAAATGTAAAGAGCACAGAAGATTCACAAATGCATACAAAATTCACAAATGCACTCGAAATTCATAAATACACACACAATTCAGAAATGCAAACAACATTTACAAATGCACTCAAGATTTACCAATGCACAGGACAAGATTCAGAAATGTATTTCTGATGCACACACAAATATACCTTGATTTACAAACTGCTTGCGGTCTGTGAACTTCACTGCATTTGTGTGTGAATTTTGAGACTCCCCTGACTTGGCTCGACACACAAATGCATTTTTTTAAACGGAGAATGATCAGCAACCAATCAGATATCTCCCTTGTTTTAGCCAATCACAAGAACGCACCCCACGCGAGGGATTGTTTACTTCTAAGCCAATCACATGAACGAGTTCACACAGCGCGATATGCCTGTGTCGTGAGCGCGAGCTAGCGCGGTGGAGTTCTGTCTTTCAGTTGGTTGAGACCTCAACATGGCTTCTGGCAACGACAGGGGAGCGGTATAACTTAAAGTGTTTAGCTAGTTATCTCCTTGTTGTGAGATGTTGTTTAATTGTTAATGTTAACCGGTTTAATTGTGCAACTACCAACATAAGCTAGCGAGCTGGCTAGGGTCAGGCTAGTATCTTTCCATAAAGTTGACATTCTTGTGAATTAAGTGACTGACAGGGTCTGTCGCCCCAATCCGAGGTAGCAGCTCAGGCTTTTGTGCAGTTATTGGCCCCAATTTTGTGTTGTAATGTTAACTTATGTGAAACAGGTGTTTCTAATTCTGACTCCCATCGTGTGCACGCACATGGCGTCATACAATGGTGCCAGTTGCGAAAACAGACAGTCGTAAGTAATACATTGCAATTTGTGTATAGGTGTTTGATCGTGTATTTAACTAAACGTATCTGATTTACAGCTTGGACTGTCTAGCTGTGTTTTTGTCGTTTGTGTGTTTTACTGCAGTAAAACAAAAAAAAAACACTGCTCGTTTTCTCTATTGCAATATTCCTTTTCATGAAACAAAATGTGTTTGTTAGAGAGCAGAACAATTTCAGGAGTTTTGTTAAATCTGCCTTAATTACTCTGCCCTTATGTTGATACACTAAGTAGACATCCAAAAGGCCCTTTTTTATCGCCACACGTACCGCCGCGGCGGCGGTATAAAGTGCATTTGCAGCCTTTGACCGCTGAGTGGCGCTTTAACGACAAGTTATCAAACAAGCGCATCAAAGCACATTATCGCTAATAGACGTCAGTTTTGCCTCACTGATGTGTTAGATTTGATGGCTTCAGTCAGGGAAAATGAAAGAAAAACACTGTAGTTAAAATATTTAATATTAAGTATCCACAGACGAAAGTTTGGTACTTATGAAGTTATGTGCATTTCTTAGAACGAATTCAAGCAGGATGTCAAGCCTGTGCCTGTGTCACACACCTGGACTTATTTTGTGTGTTTTTTCCCCTGTGACCCAGTTTCTGTCTTCCGTGTGTGGTTTTGATTAGTTCCCAGGTGTGTCTAGTCATTTCCCCATGTGTTCCATGTCCCTGTTAATTTAGTCATGCCATCCACCTGTGTTTCCCCAATTATCCCTTCTATAAAAGCCTTGTCCTTTCAGTTCTGTTTTGTCGGGTCCACTCGTCTAAATGTCAACTTGTCTACTTGTCACCTATTACTTGCCACTTGCCTCTTGCCACCTGTTATTTACGACTTACCTTGTTTATGTTTTATTTAATAAATCCTTGTTTTGTTTATCCCTCGGCTCCGTGTTCCTTCCAGCAGCATAAGCCGTGACAGAAGACCCGACCACAAAAAGTTAAAAACTGCGTGTTTTCCCTCCGTTTTGTTTTCCGTTTTTTTTCACAGTCTTTTTTCTTTCCGTAGTGTTTCATGGATCCCCTCTATCGCCCCGAATACCTCCTCCTCCTGCTGGAGCAGGAGGGACTGTCTCTCGAGGACCATACCAGACGGTTTCTCTGGCTAGCTAATGCCACCAGCTACCCGGACCACGCGCTCTGCACCTTTTATCACGCCAGCCTGAACCCTAGGTGCAGAGCGTTGTCGCCCGAAGATGGTCCTCGGGAGGATTTCGCCGCATTTATAGAGTGGAATCTGGTGAGAAATGGGTCCCCTCTCACGGTCGGCCCAATGGAGGATCTCGCCAGGTCCACTCTGGACCCAGAGCCCAGCCTACAATCTCCCCACGGTACGAGGCATAAGCCCGAGCCCACCGATGACGGAGAGCCAGAGAGCATCCCGTCACACCAGGTGCGAGAGCCGGCGACACTGCCCACCACGAGGGAGCAAAATATGGAGCGCCAAATGGGTCAAAATGAGGGGGGTTCCAATTCACCTATGCCAGATCCTCTGTTAAGCCCAGGAAGGGCTCCTGATCTTCCGTTAAGCCCAGGACGGGCTCCTGGTCCTCCTGTAAGCCCAGGATGGGCTCCTGATCCTCTGTTAAGCCCAGGAAGGGCTCCTGATTCCCCGTTAAGCCCAGGACGGGCTCCTGTTCCCCCGTTAAGCCCAGGACGGGCTCCTGATCCTCCTGTAAGCCCAGGACAGGCTCCTGATCCTCTGTTAAGCCCAGGAAGGGCTCCTGTTCCCCCGTTAAGCCCAGGACGGGCTCCTGTTCCCCCGTTAAGCCCAGGACGGGCTCCTGATCCTCCTTTAAGCCCAGGACGGGCTCCTGATCCTCCGTTAAGCCCAGGACAGGCTCCTGATCCTCCGTTAAGCCCAGGACGGGCTCCTGATCCTCCTTTAAGCCCAGGACGGGCTCCTGAACCCCCGTTAAGCCCAGGACGGGCTCCTGAACCCCCGTTAAGCCCAGGAAGGGCTCCTGATCTTCCGTTAAGCCCAGGACGGGCTCCTGATCCCCCGTTAAGCCGAGGACGAGCTCCTGAACCCCCGTTAAGCCCAGGACGGGCTCCTGAACCCCCATTAAGCCCAGGACGGGCTCCTGAACCCCCATTAAGCCCAGGACGGGCTCCTGATCCTCCGTTAAGCCCAGGACGGGCTCCTGATCCTCCGTTAAGCCCAGGACGGGCTCCTGATCCTCCGTTAAGCCCAGGACGGGCTCCTGATCCTCCGTTAAGCCCAGGACGGGCTCCTGAACCCCCGTTAAGCCCAGGACGGGCTCCTGAACCCCCGTTAAGCCCAGGAAGGGCTCCTGATCTTCGTTAAGCCCAGGACGGGCTCCTGATCCCCCGTTAAGCCGAGGACGAGCTCCTGAACCCCCGTTAAGCCCAGGACGGGCTCCTGAACCCCCATTAAGCCCAGGACGGGCTCCTGATCCTCCGTTAAGCCCAGGACGGGCTCCTGATCCTCCGTTAAGCCCAGGACGGGCTCCTGATCCTCCGTTAAGCCCAGGACGGGCTCCTGATCCTCCGTTAAGCCCAGGACGGGCTCCTGATCCTCCGTTAAGCCCAGGAAGGGCTCCAGCCCCAGAGCTTACTCCAATGCCTGCTCCTCCAAAATTCCCACCCTCCCACCCACTCCTGCCTCCTCCTCCGCTGTCGTCTGGCTGCCCCTCTGCTCGCCCTCAGCCTACCATCATTGTGGTGCGAGCTCAGCGGGACCGCCATCCTCCAGCGACGCCTTGGTCGGCGTCTCCCTCACCTCCGCCTCCAGCCTCTGAGGCCTGGACTCCGCCTCGGCCCGTTGACCCGTCGGCTCCACCATGGCTCCTAGCTCCTTCCTCTCCGCCGTGGCCCGGCAGTCCGCAGGCTCTGCCTGGCTCCCTCGTCCCTCCGGCTCCGCCTTGGTCTGGCGTCGTCCATCCTATGCCTCGGGACTCCACTCCTCCGGCTTCGCCTCATCCCTCCGTCCCTCCGGCTCCGTCAGGCTCCTTCATCCCCTCGGCTACACCTCAGTCCTCGGTCACTCTGGCCTCACCGCGGCCTTCCGGATCCACATCGCCGCGTCAGTCACCAGAGCCATCTGTTCCGCCTAGGACCTCCGGCTCCTCCCCGTCACCCTGGCTCTTCGGCTCTCCGTCTCCGCCTCGGGCTCCTCCTCCACTTGCTCCGTTGCCGTGGGTCGAGTCCCTGGAGTCAGTGACCATTCCTCCTCCATGGCTCCTTCCACCGTCGGCCCCACCTTGGGCCGTTATGGCTGTGGCCTGGGTCCTGCTGGGTACCTCCTGCTTCAGATCCTTCCTGTCTCCTCCCTGGCTCCTCCCTCCGTCATCTCCTCCCTGGCTCCTTCCTCTGTAGTCCCTGTCTGCTGGCCCCCTCCTGGGAGGCTGTCCTCCACCGGAACCTCCTCCCAAGTTCCCACCCACGCCTCCCTTTGTTGTTTCTACGGTGCGAGGACGCACCTACCGGGAGGGGGGAGTACTGTCACACACCTGGACTTATTTTGTGTGTTTTTTCCCCTGTGACCCAGTTTCTGTCTTAGTGTGTGGTTTTGATTAGTTCCCAGGTGTGTCTAGTCATTTCCCCATGTGTTCCATGTCCCTGTTAATTTAGTCATGCCATCCACCTGTGTTTCCCCAATTATCCCTTCTATAAAAGCCTTGTCCTTTCAGTTCTGTTTTGTCGGGTCCACTCGTCTAAATGTCAACTTGTCTACTTGTCACCTGTTACTTGCCTCTTGCCACCTGTTATTTACGACTTACCTTGTTTATGTTTTATTTAATAAATCCTTGTTTTGTTTATCCCTCGGCTCCGTGTTCCTTCCAGCAGCATAAGCCGTGACAGCCTGAACCTGTGAATATATTTTTTCTAATCTACATGGTATTAAACCATATTTTAGATTTGACACATTTAAAAGTATGCAGTATTATTTATATTATATTATGCGTTATATTATTCAAAATAAATTTTGGTTTACTTTGCATTGGAGCATTAAAAGTGGTAGGGTTGGCTACATGGATTAATATGCAAAATGTCAATATAAGGATTACTTTATCACAGAATATCTGTTTTCGGTGGCACTTGTTTAGTTTAAAAGTAGACATGTCAAGCTTTCTATAGATATCTCTCTCATTTATTTTCGTTGAGTATTCACGGAGTTACAGTTCATTTTAATGACGTGTTTGTAAATGAAGATCGGCGCAGACAAAGGCTGCAGACAGCACACCTTGTTTGTTATGTTTATTTTATAAGTGCACAAAGTTTTGTTATTATTATTACTGTATCCAAAAAAAGGAGACCCTTTACAGATTCGATTGATGTATTGCTCTTATCTGTACGATTAAAACTGAAAGTGTAATTTAAGTTCTTTTCGGGGTTATCAGGAGAAAATGACTCATAACGCGTATCCGCGTTAATCGACTCCAGAGGGTTAATAAAACAACATGCATTTTTGTTATTCATTACCTGTCCTTTAATTTATTGGGAAAAAGACATTTGTCCGTAAACTGATTAAGAAATTGTTGCATGTTTAAATGTGAAGCACTGTATAATGTCGTTCCCATTATTTAGGCCTAATTTGCCTAAAACAAGAAACGAAATAAAATTAAACCGGCATGATTAAATCTTTGAAACTCTAAAGAATTAATAAAACGTCCTCACAATTAAACTCAAGTTCTCTCATTATAATCAACAACATTCACACGAAGTAAAAAAAAAAGCTTTAGTAATTGACAACTAAAGTAATTTTAAAGGGAACCTTCTTTACTTGTTTTTAAAGTAGGGTAATATCATATAGCCTAGAAAAATCCCTGTTTTTTTTTTTATTTCTAGAAAAGAAAATCTGATTTATGATTTAAACCGATTTTTAAATCAATATTCAAATGACGAAGAAATTTTACAAAACAAGTTTTAATATAGTTCTTTATCATTCATTTAGCAGTCAAATTTATAACTGCAACAAGATGATAAAAAAAAACAATACTGTTATTACCTTAATGCTGGAAAGATGCTATTTTTTTTAATACTAGCCCATCATGCATCTAACCATCCACTCAGCTTTAAGAGCTGTTCAGATTAAAACTGCCAGCTCCGCTGTGAGTCAGTGTCATGGACGGAGGACCTGTTAATATTTTTTCTAGTTTATATTTCCATCTCGTTATGCCACTGGTTTAGATTTTTTATTTTTATTTTTATTTTTTTTTCTTATAGAACTTATTTGTAAATAGAGCAGTCACTGTCTGTGTCTACACCGGACGCGTCACACGAGAGTTGTCATCTGTGCCCCACAGCGAAAAGTGTGTCTAAGCTATGGAAGCAGATTAGTCTCAAATATAATTCACCCAAAAAACATGATTCACACATGCGTAGACAATTTTACATGCATGAAACCTAATTCACGTACACACAAAAAATATCCACGTGCGTGAAAAAAAAATATATTCACAAGAAGCAATTCACATGCGCAAAATAAAATTATATACTTGTAAAATACATTTCACAAATGCAAAACACAATTCGTAGATATACAACTGTGCACAAAAACCTTTGAATGTTTAAAATGTATGATTGTATCCTTGCATTTGAATGTGCAAATCGTCATTCACATACGAATCGCCTTAGATATGTGTGTGTGTGTTTTTGAGACTTTCCTGGCAGCATAACACTCATAACACAGAGCAGTCGTACTCTTTAGCCAATCAGATTTAAGCTTATCAATCGACCAATCAGTATCACGTGAGGGCGGGCCTACCTGCATGTTACGTCATCAGGTTTCGACCAGCTCATGGCTGAGCAGAGGTAAGTGCAGTTAATCGTTCATTTCTGTTTAGAAGTTAGAGATCAGTTGAAGCAATAGTTTATGAACTATTAACTGATGTAAGCAAGTGTTGTTGTAATCAGATGTCCCATATCGTGTCAAAAATGAAGAAGATTGATGCTTGTTTTGTTGTATTTTAGCTGAAGGTACAGACAGCTCTCACAGCTACAATCACGCTAATGATTGCAAAACAATCATCTGTGGTCAATACCCATCGAGATTGTTCTTTAAATAGTGAATAGACCTATTTTATGAGCAGCCAGTGTTTTTTTTGCCATTTGTTTGTGATGTTAAATTATTATTAACACTTGTTTCCCTGCATTTTTCAGGATTACTCACCTTTGGTGTGACATCTGGATAGCAGTCACGAACATCTTAATTCATGTTGTTTCTTTATATTCTCTTTTATACTTTTTTTGTATTTATGTCTTAATTGGTAACACTTTATTAAAAAGTTTCATTAGTTAACATGAACTAACAATGAACTGCACGTGAACAGCCTTTATTATTTTTTGTTAATGTTAACATTTACTAATACTTCATTAAAATCTTGTTAACATTAGTAAATGCACTGTAAACCAACACTGAACAGCTGTATTTTTACCTAACGTTAACAAAGATTAACAAACACAGCAACAAATGTATTGCTCATGGTTATTTAATACATGAACTAATGTTAACTAGTTATTGTACCTTATTGTAGACTGTTACCAATATATTCAACATTAATTTCCTTATGCTGTATTGTAATGTCAAGGTTTTTAAATAAGGTTTTTATTGTCATCTTAAGGTCTCACAGGACAATATTGTGAAGCATTCATTTTACTTTGCCTAGTAAAATAGGCAAATCTGATTTTATGCTGATAAGACAAAGGTACTTATCATAGAGAGGCAATTAAGATTATGCGACTAAGATTACTCAGTAAACTCTATTCAAATACCATCACTTAATTTCCCACATCCTCTGTCTGCACCTCTTGTACTATAGGGTTTTAGTACTTTAAATATCAGGACAAAATCTTATATGTCCTAACAGAGAGGTCTACTGATGACCGGACTGAACACAATTCATTTTTTAACTTTTCACTTGATGTATTGCAATTATATTTATATACTTTAAAAGCAAAGTACACTCTGAATGGATCTCACAACTCCTGAAGAGACGTATATTTCTCTGTACTGAATATTGTGCTTCACAGTTTAGACTGTCAGTTCATGATCATATGTAACAGGAACATTAATCATGATCAAGTCATTTTATATATTTTATTCCCAAATGATTCGGAAACTTTCAAATTAATAAAACGTGTACAATTTGAACTATGTCTGAATCTTTTAATTCTTACAAGAACATTTAATAATGCATGCATGGCAAGGATTTATTCCTAAAGCGTGTACATTAAGTCCGCAGGAGACAAATTAATACAATAACAATGCATCACTTGCAACCACTTGTTGAAACAACTGTCAAAATGGATTGCTTGCAACATGACTTTTTATAAAGAATTACAGTAGAAATGGTAAGATCACAGTACTGGTTGTCTGCATCTTCATATATCATCTGTCTTGGAAATCTGAAACAATAAAACTACATAATATATGCAGATCAAAACATGTCTCCTATATGCAAGTCGTTACATACATTATCATCAGTTGAATGTGTGGTGGACAGGACATGAAAATCCATCAGTACTAAAAATAAATGTTTACATTCACATGTCGACTAAACAGCAGTTAATAAACTATTGCTGCAACTGATCTCTAACTTCTAAACAGAAATGAACGATTAACTGCACTTACCCCTGCTCAGCCATGAACTGGTCGAAAGCTGATGACGTAACATGCAGGTAGGCCCGCCCTTACGTGATACTGATTGGTCGATTGATAAGCTTAAATCTGATTGGCTAAAGAGTACGACTGCTCTGTGTTATGAGTGTTATGCTGCCAGGAAAGTCTCAAAAACACACACACACATATCTAAGGCGATTCGTACGTGAATGACGATTTGCACATTCAAATGCAAGGATACACTCTTTTTACACATTCAAAGGTTTTTGTGCACAGTTGTATATCTACGAATTGTGTTTTGCATTTGTGAAATGTATTTTATGAGTATATAATTTTATTTTGCGCATGTGAATTGCTTTTTGTGAATATATTTTTTTTTCACGCACGTGGATATTTTTTTGTGTGTACGTGAATTAGGTTTCATGCATGTAAAATTGTCTACGCATGTGTGAATCATGTTTTTTGCGTGAATTATATTTGAGATTAATCTGCTTCCATACTAAACTTGATGACATCACACTATAGTGTCAAATCATCTGAACACAGTGTCAGAACATTTCATCATAAACAGAACGAGCATCAGTTCACTGATGGGGATCGAGTCCAGTGCATCCATCACTGGGTTCTGTTGTCTTTTGTTGGATCGTTCCACTTGTGTCCGGTGTAGACCTGGCATGTGTTTTTTTATTGTTTTATTTTACAGCCCTGCTTGTTTTAATGTTTTTATTAAATATCTGTATTGACTGCATGGTCATATTATCGAATTATTCACTGCCATGATGCGACCTACAAAAGTAAAGCTTGGCGAGTCGATGAACGAGCATTGCTGCAGGTTGATTTTCGGCGGATGTGCTGTGCTTGTGTTCGCGCGGTCGTCTTCATTTCGTCGGGTGAAACATCTCTCTCACTTGCAGCAGAGTCTGTGAGAAGCAACAACTTCCCCTCCACGCGCTCTGATACCAGAAACATAACATAGCATATAAAATAATAATAATAATAATAATAATAAAATAACTGGAGAGTTTCAAAGTGGCTTAAGCTATTTTGTGTTAACTGTTTCCCCTATAGCCTATCACATGCCAAACTAATAACATTGTAAGCATTACATCTTTAATTGCTGCTTTCTGCTGTGAAAATTTAGTTTGTGATGAAAATAACAGTATATTTTTGTCCGTTTTTTTTTTTATCTAAACAGATCGATTAACTTCAAGATTTCAAAATCAGATAGCATGCTGATAATGTAGCACTGTAAGATTACATTTGTTTGAACGCATTATTGCGAAAGCGATTGAGTGTGAATCTGTTTAAATCATGCTTTAACCCGAAAATAATCAGTAAAAGAAACAGACAAACTCTTAACATCCAACAACGCTGTACTCTTGCAGTCAACCTTCTGATCAAGCTAAATATGTTGGCTGTTGGCATGAATTTTACTCGTGATAAGAAGCTCATATTCAAGTGTTTGTGCAAAAATTATTAATGTGCATTAATGACAGGGAGGCGCCGTCTCATCACTTTAATTTTTCATGATAATGAATGTATAATTTTTTAATTAACATAATATCGTTGTGTCTCACATAGTTACATTAAAAATATACCTACTGAAAGCTTGAAATGTTTTTAGACGAAAAGGAATAGTGTAATGTGTGAATGTTGCATTTCTCTCGTCGGAGAGAACCAGCACTGTGAATATAGGCAAAACAACAGTTGTATATAAACCGGTTCAGCAAGTGAAAGCCTCTGTCCATATGAAAGAGCAATTCACACTTTTATCTCGACCCCCACAAGCCATGAATAACTACCCAAAACCCAACCCCCTCCAGCTGAACAGAATTCGGTCTCCCAGCTAGAAATGCTACGTTCCAAGGACGTTCTCAGAACGTCCCCACTGGTGTCAAGGACGTCGCCTAGTAACGTTCCGGGAACGTTCGGAGACGGTCATGATGTGGAGTTCTTTAAAGGGTCGGGGGACGTTATTTTGCGGACCTTCACAGAACATTCAGGACGTTATCGGAACGTTTAGGGGACCATGTTATATTTGCAAATGTGATGTTCCCAGAACGTTCTCAGAACGTCCCCACTGGTGTCAAGGACGTCGCCTAGTAACGTTCCGGGAACGTTCGTAGACGGTCATGATGTGGAGTTCTTTAAAGGGTTGGGGGACGTTATTTTGAGGACCTTCACAGAACATTCAGGACGTTATGTGAACGTTTTCAGAACGTCCCCACTGGTCTCAAGGACCTGTAGGGAACCAAACTAGAATTTTACTGCAAAAAACACTTGTTCTTTCAGAACTTTAAACAGGAATAAGCATGCACGTTTAACACATTCAAAGATAAAATCAGTCATTTATTTTGTGTGAACAAAAACAGATTATAAATAAATTATATATTACATAAATTATATATATATATATTATACACACACACAAATATTAGGAAACAGTAATAACAAAAAGAACACATATTTATATTCATTTTATGTTGCGTAAATGGTGAACAACAAATAACAAAAACAATAATTTATATTAAATATATACTGTGTGTGTGTGTGTGTGTGTGTGTGTGTGTGTGTGTGTGTGTGTGTGTGTGTGTGTGTGTGTGTGTGTATGTGTATCAGTCACTGTCTCCATCCTCAGGAGGTGCCCGAAGTTCTTCTTCCGCTGCCTGAAAAAATTAAACATTATATTTACCAATCACTTCAACAACTTTTTAATTACTTTTAACTCCACTTTGTTTATAAGTACCGGTACTAAGTAAATAAATCAAAACAGTTATGTTATTCTAGAGAATAGAGAGAGAGAGAGCTCTCAGTGAATAAAACAACTTACAGGTGTTGCGACCAACTTGGGTTTCCCCTATACATGTATCAATTTCCTTTTCTGTGTGTTTCGGAAATTGTTTGGCACAAGCACCTAGAAGAGAAAAAAAAAATGTAACAAAATAAATGTGAAAAGTCTCAGGGCTCAAAACTATGCTGAAAAGTTTTTACAAGAACAATAGTCACAGCTCCACCGAACAAAAATTGAAAAAAGAGACACTTAAACATTTAAAATGGACCATTATTATGACGTTATTGTTATACATTTTTAAATATGTAGACTAGGCTATTATAGGTATTTTTATAGTTTGGATTATTTTATATTTTTATTTTATATTTGTTATAATATCCCATTAGTCCTAATAGATGCGATTTCAACTATTTCTGTAGTACTTTTATAAAGAACAACGCTTTTTCACATAACGCAGTGAAGCAGCCCTGCACGAGAGAATAATTGATTCTAAAATAAGAATTGATCAACCGATTCAGCACCATCGCCTCGGACAGCACCGGGGAACGGCGCGATGTGGAAATAATATTGCTGTTGACGCAATTGCCCTGCTCCCTCCAAAATGGATACAAATGCATATTCTACAAGGGGTTTAAAATAATCTAAATAAATATATGACGATTATCACTATTGACATAAAATGTGAAAATAAATTAAAAGTGTTAAGCCATATTACAGTAGGCAGTTATGACATGCAAAATATGAATTTTTATTTAAGCGTTGAGCATTATAAACAATCAGACACGAATCTGATGAGCTCATGATGCAATAACCAATCATATGAGTTTAGATAAGAATTAAGAAAAAAAAACTGCTGGTTTGCGGGAGTTTTTGCCGCGTTCACGCCAGTGCCGCCTCAGACAGAGACAGACACAATCTGGATTTCACTGAATTCACTCGTGGAAAACTGTATATGTAAGTGAGATATTAATTTATAATCCTATTGTTTTTTTCATGCTACTAAAATAACGACTTGATTTTGTAATCGGAAAAACTAATTAACTAATTCATAAATGGGTCTTGTGATAGTTTACAATAATTTGTATTTGTAATATTGCAAATGTTTTTGTGTTTTCGTGAAATTAAATATAATATAAATTAAATATAAGCATAGGCCTATATGGTGTAGTTTACAGCTAGAGTCCTGCACGGGTTCGGGTACCTGTAGGGGTACCTGTAGGTTTTTGCTCAAACGGATGAAAAATATCCACCTGTGTCGGATACGGGTGCAGGTCGGGTCGGACACGGGGGAAACATGGGTTTAAAACAATCACATGCAAACGTAATGCATATTTTTAGGAACACATCTACAAAAATATGCCTGTATTTCAAGTTGATAAAATAATTTTTTATAAAACAATTTAAATTCCATATCAGTTTATTTGTGTCCACGTGCCACGCCCTCCCAGGAATCTATAACGTTAACTATACTTCCACTTTTAAAAATTCATCATAACCGCGCGCGCTATCTGCTTGCAGTCGTCGAGATGGATTCTGAGGAGTTTAAGAAAAGAATAGCTAGTGGAGGAGTTTGTAAAGTTGTAGACAATACGTCATCAAAAATCAAGTCCAATATGTGGGAGAAATTTGGAGTTAACTGAAGAAAATATTGTGAACGGCTTATTTGCTGCATGCATTTTCGTGTTCGGAAATGTGGAACTTCATTGCTGAGGAAGCACAGATAACTGGTTAAGTGAGGAAGCTCATTAAATAACTTCATATTCATATTTTCTCACAATATTTTGTCACCTATATCACAATGCATCTGTTATTTTCTTATTTTTTAAATTCTCATATTTACATTTACATTTATTTGTTTAGTTTATTGTAATAAAGTTTTGACATCCAAAAGTACACTTTATGAGCAATATGAATAAGTGAATAAGTAAAACTAAAACCATATGAAACATTTATGATTATTAGTGATGAAAACAGTTGTGCTTCTTCACATTTTTGTGTTTTTCAGGGTTATTTGATGAATGAAAGAAAAAAAAGCAGCATTTAT
Source organism: Carassius carassius (assembly GCF_963082965.1). Classification (NCBI taxonomy): domain Eukaryota; kingdom Metazoa; phylum Chordata; class Actinopteri; order Cypriniformes; family Cyprinidae; genus Carassius; species Carassius carassius. The sequence goes on from NC_081803.1 coordinate 6,587,959, forward strand.
TTGAAATGTAAATCTTAACTCTCTTTTCTGGCCAATTTAATGCATCCTTGCTGAATAAAATGATTTTTTTTTTTTTTTACTTGTTTTTTTTTTCGTTTAGAAGTCAAAAACGAGAAAACAAATTATTCGAAGGTACAGGGTAAGTACAGACATTTTTCTGTTTATCATTTGCTCTTTAAAAAGTTGCATGATGAAGTGAAAAGAAGAGAGAAGTTTTGAAAAGCATACTTAAAACAATATGGTGGAGGGCTGTCCCAATGAAGGTCAGTTTTCCTTTTCGGCCTTTCAGGCTGTAATTTGACCAGGCCTCATTGGTGGCTATTTTCCGAAGGATTCTCCTCACAGCGTCTCCAATGTTGCTACCTCCCATCAGGCTCAAAAACTGTATCTATGCAACATATAAAGATAAATAAAGCAAATGTTAGTATTGCAATGCCACATGGAGCAGGGTAACTGCTGACACACAAGCAAATGCGAGAGGTGTATTTAATTCTGATAATTTAGCCTACATGCACACAGATCTACATTTTGAACTTAAAAATGTCACTTTTGTGACAAAAAGGTTACTGACCCCTGTGCTATATCAACATACCATCCTTTTTTTCCCTTCTGGGCCCTCAAGTTTTAATAGGAAAGCTTGCAGCTCCTGCAATGTTTTGCAGGGCCTCTCAATGGTCTCCTGTGGTGGTGTTGTGATGGTTGCCGGACCAGGACGATTCTGTTGAATAGCCTGGATCAGACGCTAAATAGAATTGGAAATATCTGTTGACATTCTCTCAATTGCGAGGAGCATCCGCTGCTCAGATTGTTCGATGAGATGCTGGAAATCTGAAAAATTTAGATGGGTGAGATGATGATGATGGAAGGGGGGGGTTCATCTTGACATTTAGTTATTTGCTTAGTATTCAGGCATATGTGTGGTACTTCAAGAAATAAAATATAGACATTGGCATGACTGTATTGCCAGATGCAATAGCTGGTCTAATTTGGATAGTAAGTCAAGTCATCTTCATTTATATAGCGCTTTTAACGATGCAGATTGTTTAAAAGCAGCTTTACAGAGATGAATGTATAATTTAAGGTAACAGAGATTGAGATTAGAAAATGCAGCCATAATCTTAATTTATTGAACCATTTATCTTAACAAATGAATAGAATATCAACATTAAAAATGCATACCATGAAAAGTATTATTAGCTGAAAGATTTGGAAGGGATGGCTCATCTTCCTCAGGTGAGTGAGCTGTGATGTCAGTAGGTGGTTTGTCTAAAAACAGACATTGAAAGCATGCGATAAACTCAGTTCAGGGGAGTTGAGTACTTTTACACAAAATGCCATGACAAAAAATACCAACCTGCAACTCACACAATATAAGACACTCCAACCAAATTCAAAACTTTTTTAAAATAGGATTTCCATTAGAAATTTGTTTGTACTGTATTTCACACAAAATAGCTTCTTCCCGTCAGCTGGCAATGCACTTATTTTGCCTGTTCACTAATTGACGCTGACGCACCACCATCAAATCAACACAACACAAGAAATTACACCAAAAGTTAAATCTGTTACTTACAACTTGGAGGCTTTGGGAGGCTTGATGGCTTCTGAGAGGATGTTGACATTTTTCTCCTTTTTTTGGTAGGAATCTCACATTCTTCTATTCATTCAGGATGAAACAGTTTATATATAGTTTAGTTTTATAGAGTAGTTTTCTCTGTAATCATGGCATGATTTTTATACATAAATAGTGGACTAATGTATGACAAAAAGCAATCGCATATGTTTACCTTCACTCTCGGTCCAGTATTTTGATGGTACTTTTTTTTTCCGCTCTTTTAGCACCTCTTCTTCTGTGTCCACGTTTGAACTTTCTACAGCTTTTTTGGCTCGTTCTCTGGCTGTCTTATAGTTGTCTAAGGACAGAGTAAATTTGAGTTATCTTTTTAGTTTTTGTAATCATTTTACTGTGTAAAGGCAGTGTACTTTCATATGACTATATATTTATTCAGTTTTCTCACCAGTCTCGGAGAGTATTCTTATTTTGTGCCGCTTCCAGAGCTCCTTATCTGGCCTTTGGGAGGCCTTTGCCATGGCAGCAGCGTTTCTACGGGGCCAGTAGCAAATCAGAACCTAAAACATTTCAGGGAATATGTTATTTCCGGTATTACGTGTGTGTGTGTGTGTGTGTGTGTGTGTGTGTGTGTGTGTGTGCGCATGTACCCTTACCCCATTCACCTCCTCTACCCATAATGCAGGCGCCACAGCAATTGCATTTTCTTGTTCAAAAATAACTATGTAAAATCCAACCTACATTACAAACAGAAGAACAGACACTCCTTAGAAAAGACGGTCAATATTCAGTATATGAAATCTAAGTTAAGACATTAAAGCAATGACAGAAAAAAAAATAATACTAACTATGTACATATTTCCATATTTCATTAATCAAGGTCATGAAGGAGAGAAAAGACAACTTTGCGGCCATGCCCATCCTCAAGGATCATTGCCCTTCCTTGCAAGTTTGCCTTGTCCAGTATCTCCATCTTTGATGGACCACATACATAGGCTCCATAGATCATCGAGTCACATGGTTCGTAAGGTACGACATTAAGTGCGAGAATACTCTACATAAGAGCTTTCCGGAGTTGGTCCTCTCCAGAACTTCACACCAGGATGTTGGGCTAACAATGTAAACATTATTAGGATGTTTCAATTGTATTGGTTTCTCTTCACATGTTTGTATAGGAATCTGTGAACGTTCTTGGAGCCGTTTTGCTGCTTGGACTAGAACATGGTTTCCTGATCTAACCATCTTCTTCAGCTGGTGCATGTAGCTCTCAAACGCAAGGCACTGCATTTGTCTAATGATCCTGAGAATTTTGAGCAGTTTTTCTGCAGCATTGTGCTTGATATTATATTCATTGATCCACCTCTTTAACTCCTCTTCTAAATTTTCAGTGGGCATATCAATGTTGGCAGTATTCTGAAAAAACTCTCCATCCATGTCACTACTGGAATATTCAAGAACCATATTCTCTGTGTCTTCTGCCATTGTATGTTGTAGTGATGTGACTGCACTGATGTCAGTATTGACAAACGACATTTCATCGCTGTCACTATTAGATTCTCCAGTCATTGCATTTTTTAGGCCTGGGTTCCAGATTGGCATAGTGTCCCTGGGATTGTGTGCTTCATTGTTTAGCACAGTACTAGGACCAGCTGCGTTAATGTGCACATTTCTCATTTTCCGTTGTACCCTCTGCCATAGTCGTTTGTATTCTCTTTTCCTAGCTTCTGCAGGCATCCAGTTGTGTGACACAGCTATGTGTTTTTTTCTCTGCAAATGTGTACACGCATGTTATTTAAGTAAAAAACCTAAAGATCGTACATTTTTAGGCAAATACAGTGATCTTTCACGCCACATTATAAGGTGAAAAACATCTTGATATAACATTGAACTTATCACATTGCTGTGAAATCGATTCCTTTTCTGGCATGGCAGCAATATGCTGTAAATTTGAAAACCTTTTTTGCAAGACAAGCCTACCTTCTGAGATGACATCATGGTAATCTGTCTGTAGGGCAGGGTCTGGAAAGCACAGACAAGAGACAAAGTGAATTGAAATCACATATACGTAGACGTGGGACAATTTTATTTACACTTGTTACTTCAAAGGATACAGATGATATTAGATACAATGCCTGAATTGTGAATTGCCTAACCGGTTGTGCATTAAAGTTTAATTTCTATAATTATTACTATAATTATTATTATTATTATTATTATTTTATTTTTATTTTATTTTGTTTGTGTGTTTTGTATTTATGTATTTATAGTTTGTTCTGGTTTTGTTATGTTTTGTTAAACATGGACCTTTATTTTTACCAAAAAGGCTTATTTCTTCTTTTTTTTCTGCTTATTTCTAGGCTCTTTTTTTTAAATGCAAGCGCAAACTGGGTGCTGGCTGTTTGGCCAGAATAAGCTCGAAGTCGTGCACCTCTAGAAGCGGAGTTTCGTGCAGTTACAAAAAATGCCGTGCACACATTTGCGCGAAATGGGGTCTCGCGCCCACTGTGATGACGGCACCGTCGCGCTCGTGCGGAGGTTGAGGGACGCGCGCGAGCTCACAGCCAAGCCTGTGAGAAGGCGCGTTAATTTTCAAATAAAGTATAATTTACAATAATGATATTAATTGTATTCATAATTTATTTTAAAGTAGCTAATGTTAACATGACAGACCCTAAAAAATTAATGAGCTTATCTGAAAAGGATAAGCTACTTCTTTAGAGCAAATGACGTCACGTAAACATAACGGTATTTAACGACAAATAACGGCGATGACAGTGCGGACCAGTGGTATAAAGTTAAAGAAAAAGACGGAAAAACAGTTTGTCTGAGTAAATGTGGTACATTTATTACTGGAAAAGAAAGTCCGTCAATTTTATGACAATTTATTCAATTTCTTGTGGAAACGGCCGTTTTACCATGAGAAAATTTCGCTCAAAAGCTAACGTTACTGTCCTTATAATTCCATATTATTATTATTTATATCATGTAACGTACATTATATGTCATTTTGTTTTGTGTTTTTAATTTAAATAGAATGGTTAATTAGAAGAATTACCTCAGAGAAACTGACAGTTGGGATGTCCAGTTGGGATGTCCACTGAGTGAGTGAGAGGTGTGAGCGCGATGGTCACAGACCCCAGCTTATATACCCGCTGCCAGATTTAGAATTTGTGACCTATATAGGTGTTAAACGTTTTTTTTTTTTATAAAAAAAAAATGTATATTTATATAATGATATATTGCGTTATAATACTAATAATTACGTTATATTATGTAATGGATAATGTGAAAAATAATAATAAAGAAAATAATAAAGAAAATAATAAAGAAAATAGCCATTTCCGTCTAGATACCTGCGTCCATAGCAACACTTTGTTTTTCATGGCAACGGTGTGTTATACTTAGCAGCGCCTGTTATCAAGAAATAATACATTAGAATTCAAATATATAAATTAAATGAGTATAAATTAATATATATACATATAATTTAGTATTATTTACTAATAAATAATTCATATTATAATAATTGTAATTTAGTATTATTTTTACAATTTATTTAAAAATGTTTAAGTGCAAATAAACCCAATAGGTCATATTTCCCGGTTGTAAAATTGTCGTGTTTTATTCGTATTATAGATAGGCGAACATTTCTCATGAAAAATCGTTCATTATTGTAATGTATAAGATTAAAAACGTCTTACCTGTTTCTTCTTCTCAGATGTGCAGAACCTGACTCATCCGATTGATTTTTTTCTTCATGGTAAAAAATAAATAAATAAGTCTTCTCCCAGAATGAGGTTCAAGCAGCTGCTTTCCTTTTGTATGTATATATATATATTTATATATTTATTTATTTATTATTATTTTATTTTTTTTCATTACCTAGATACATATAGGCCTATTATAATTATACAACATACAAAAACCAGTGGCGGATACAGAACGTCATTAATAGGTGGGCCTGGTGAATATACAGAGGGGCCTCGGGTTTTTTAATCTTATACACATGATTCCCGGGCTCTGTATTATAGAGCTTTCACACTGCGCGCGGATGCGGTCCGGCGATCCGTTCCATGTGCGGTGCAGTGCAGAGATCGTTTCCGCACCGAGTCTATTTCTGATGTGCTGCACGCGCTGAATTAAAGTGACAGGCTGACGGTGCATGGTTCGTGGTCAAAATGAACACAGATTGACATGAAAATATAATAATCTCACCATAAATGCGTTTAATTAAATAAAATGTAGTAATCTCACCATAAATGCATTTAATTTATTTATACTCTTTTACACAGTCATCTTTTTTTTTACTTTAGGACTGGGGTAAAGCAAGGAAAAATAAAATTTACTTCAACAAGGTGACATAATGAACAACTCTCGTCTCATTCATGGTGGATGTGAAAAAACAATTTCTTTGTGACATGCAATATTTATTGTATTAAAACTTAAATGCAAAAGAAAAGGCATGTTAGTCGGCTGTTTTTGTCAATTTTAAGATTTGAAATGTTTGCGATTTTGCGAAGTACTACATGGTTAAATATTTTACCACTTGTTTGAGCAACTTAATATATAAATCTATATAAGTAGCGCTGAATACGTTGTTTAAATTGTGTTAAAACGTCTATTAAAGAGTGTATATGTACAAAGAGAATCGCAATGCTGACAACCCTTTTTTTTTACTTTTTTAATAAAAGTTTCTGATAACTTCTGGATTTGAAATACAAATAGTGAGTATGTGTTTGTGGTAGCCTACAGTCGTGGATCAGTCACGCACTGCACACGGAGTATGTGTGTTTCACAGTGTAACAGTGTAACAGTGGTGTTACGCCACTTTTAAGTCAGTGCGCGCACGGAGAGCGTGTGGCCGGCCCGTGCAGAAAACAAATTCACAAGAGAACCAGCTGTGTTGCATGATAGCATCACTGGACTGACACGTGATATGCCGACATAATATTTTTATTTTGTAGCTATTTTTCGTAGCTACTTTACTTAAATGTCCTCATGAAACTATTAAAATTAAATTATTTATTAATTTGTTATTATTAAAATTAAAAAAATTAATTGTTTTTATTAATCTGATTGGGTGGGCCACCAGTCAATCTGCCCACCCAGGCCCACCCATATATCCGCGCCTGACAAAAACTAGCCAAAACACATCTAACAGAACAAAAGTTTATTTATTTATACAACATTAACGTGCTTTTTAAATTAACGAAATGTAATATTCATCTTTATAGAAGATACAGTACAATAGCCTACAACAATCTGCAAACTTCATATTCATAGCAGATTTAAAACAGTCCTTTTTGTGGTGGTTTATTTTGCTAAAGTTTTCTTGATATTGTGAGTTTACACAAATAAAAGCTTTAAATAATGTATTATTCTTATGACCAAAAATTGAGTATTTTAAGTAGTTTACACTGTTGACAGGAAAAAAATGCAAGCGACTGCATGGCCGCTTCCATGCCCTGCAGTGCGCGCGCTCCCCACTCCGCACATAAAGAAAGGACGATGCACCAGCAGCAGTGGCTCACAGTTGAATTGGGCTGCAGCTCTCCCTTCTGAATACAGTCAGCCGCGGGTGTGGCAGTGCCTCACCAAAATATTCATTTTTAATATTTGTATAGAAATGTACAGTAGGCTATATCGACATTTATATAGAAAATAATAAATGGTAAATGTGTCGTAAGTTGTAAAGTGCGCTTAATAAATTCAAAATTAACGCACGACTTCGAAGCGGGTGCTATGAAACAGTGTCAGAGCTCCACAAAACTCCACAATTTTCCAATGTAAATGTGGTGAAAAATTGAACTGCATCACTTATGCATCGCTTATTTTCACGTTGCCTTGATCTATGACATTGTATTGTTTTGTATGTCTATTTGTTAATAAGGGATTTATGGACACATCAAGGATTTTAGATCTGTAGAGTAAAAGCCATAGTTTTTATTTTGAAGTAACAAATATCAAATCCTACCCACAAAATTAGCAGAGAGGACCTAATAAATTGGCTAGCATGTTAGTGTTATTATTTAACAAATAAGTTTAATACTTATTGTATTATTATTTAATATTTTCATTAATTAGATGTAGATTTAATACATCTTTGCGTTCATTAATTTGTCATATTTTTAACGTTGTTGTGTGACCATATAACAACCACATTGGGAACGTTATTATATGACCAACAGAGGACCATGCGAGAACGTTCTGTTAACATCCCGAATGTCCTCTTTGTAACGTTGTTGTGTGACCATATAATAACCAATATCGAACGTCCCCCTAAAGTAATAACGGGAACGTTATTATATGACCAACAGAGAACCGTATGGGAACGTTCTGTTCACGTCCCGAATGTCCTCTTTGTAACGTTGTTTCATGACCATATAACAACCAGTATGGAACGTTCCCCTAAAGTCACTTTGGGAACGTTATTATATGACCAACAGAGGACCATGCGAGAACGTTCTGTTAACGTCTCAAATGTCCTCTCTGTAACGTTTGCTATGTGACCATAAAATGCCCTCAAATAGAACGTCCCCCTAAAGTCATTTAAGGAACCTTGAACTGCAGCACTTTCATAACCAAAATAGGACGTTCCAAGAACGTCCCTAATGTTCTGTAAAGGTTCGGAACTTTCGTTACCTTTAGATAACTTTTAGGGAACGTTGCACAAGGTCGCGAGAACGTCCCCTCCTACGTGGGCTGTGTTTTGGCTCTGAGGAACGATGTGTTACTGGGCTGAAACATGCCTGCACTCAGCAGTAGGCTACTCTTTGTATTCATAATTTTCTCGCAGCCCGTATTATTATTTTCACAAGACCATAATGATAATAACAAATCATCAATTAATAATTAATCATTATTTTACGAAAATCATTGTTATTTGTGATCGTGGATGTTTGCGGGAGGCTTTAAGACCAAGCGGAATCCTCTGTTCCCGCCTCACAGCGCACGGGTCTCGAGGCTTCACTGTCTGCGGTTTGACTTTACTGAATCAGATAGAGGCCAATACAACTTATTGATCATGAGCCCAGGGCCAGCGCAAGCTCAAATGCCGCTATAGGCAGAGGCAGAGCACGATCGTGCCGCCCCCCTCACATTCACAATTACGGATCCTTAAGATGCATGTAAACAATTTTTTTTTAATCTATGAAATTACACATAAATAAAAACGTGCAAGCATGTTTTCAGAGTTTTTAATTTTTTCATTCTGCAAAAAGGTGAAAAGGGTAGCCTACACAATGCAACAGCTAAGTATAAATTCTGTTTTATAGGCTAATAGATAGTGTACAGAATGAAACTAAACATGTGCACTCAACTTTTTAGCTCACAAAACTGGAGTTTTCGATTGTTTTCTTGACTGATACACACATTCACACACCTTCATTTCAGAAGCGTGCGCGTCGGGCTTTCGGAGCGGCAAACGCTTTGATTGGGTCCTCGAGTTAAACTTGTACTTCGGAGATCATTTTTATCAGTTTAAGCTTTGAGAAACTGCGTTCTCCATAGCTCACAGTGATGGGGAGAGTGAGAAGCACTCTCAATGCTACAAAAACATTTGGAAAATTGTTTTCCATCCCTTTTTCACAGATGAATTTAAGCGCATCCAGTGGTTTAGATCCAGCAACCATGCAGGCGTCTGCCCAAAGCAGTCAGCTTTTCAAACAATTCATGCCCATCAACATTTCGCGAGTCTCCATGAGTCAGGGCCTTTTCCAGTCCTAAGCAATCCTGAAGGCTATTCTATTCTCCTTTTCTTTGAGAGATGCAATGTCATCTAAAAATCCAAATACGCGCCGATGGTCTCTAAGCAGCGAAAAGCGCTCTTCCACGGAGGCGATTACTCATGACCAGATAAATTTATTCGGTTTGACATTTTTGAATATACATTAAAGTATTTTGCATACATATAGACCTACTAATAGGGAGCTGCCGTGCGGGAATTTTTATTCGCAATGTAAAGTTTTTTTTATTTATTTATAGCTTTTATTTCATTTATACCTAATGTGAAACAAACAAATAAATTAATTATTCTCTCTCTCTCTCTCTCTCTCTCTCTCTCTCTCCTCTCAAGGCAGGAAAATTCTAACGGGAGGAAGACGTATATCATTGAGCTAATGCTGTTAAACAGAGAGAGAGAGAGAGAGAAACTAGTCTAGGGCTATTCTTAAACTTGGAGCTCATTATATTGAAGTAGCCTACAAATCCAAACACCAGAAACCTTATGCATTTTATGAATAATGAAATGTTATGAAAATTATGCATTTTATTTATTCACACTGTATGGTTGAAATAATATTTTAGTTCACAACTTTAAGTTCCGTTGTTTAAAAAATGCTTTATTGGCTAATGTTTCATAAACCTTCGGTTGCTCTTAAATGCCATTGTTAATTTCTAAAATGTTATGCCATTATTAATTTCACAGTATTTTTACCACCTAAATGACTAATCTTTAAAGTCACAATTCTATAATGGTCAAAATTACTCAGGCCAATGGTATTTTTTTAATGACATTATTTTATTATTATTATTATTATTATTTGAATAATTGTAGCTTACATAAATAGATAAAGCAAAACAAATATTAGGATTGTCCCTTATTTTTTCCCTTGTTTTCCTAAAGAATAAACACGTATTTTTTACAAGAACAAACATGATAACATATTATTAATTAATAAAAAATAATTTAAGCAATTAAAACCTTTTTTTAAACTTGAATTTTAATACTATTAAACTAACTTTAAATTCTCAAGGAGTCTAAGTGCAAGTCTACGCATATAATTTAAATATTACGTCCGCAATACAAGCCAACCTGATTTATAATATTATAGCCTAACTATTATGATATATAATCTATCACATTCATTGAAATAAACAATTCTACTCCCCATAAATAAAACACCTGATGCTGTCGGGAGCTGACCAATTTTGTGAGATTCAGCTTGAAAGCAATAACACAAAGAAGTTGCGATTGTAACGCCTGTGTCAGTATACTTTCCGCATGAGCAATCCGGATGCAGACACGGCCAGCGCGGACGCAGACTTCTTCAATTTATACTTCTGAATGCGCAGGCTGCTGGTCCGCTCTGCAATTGCCCATAATTATTGCACATCTGACTGTCTTTATATTCTTTTACTGACGGATTGCACAGGTTCGAGTAGCAATGAGCTTCTTCACTCTGCCTGCACATGTGCAATTTTGCTTTTGAAGCCTACTGACCACGCGCACCTGTCCGCGCGCCCAGCTAACACAAATACGTAATTGTTACGTAACTGCAACGTAATCTGGTGACCAAACTTTCGTCGTGGCGACGTAATTAGTTACGTCGTGGCAACCGGAAAAGTGAAATTCCCAGATACGTCGCCACAACGTAACTTTGTGACGTTGCCAGTAAGTAACTGCAACGTCGTGGCAACGTCGCGGATCGGTGGTCGTGTGCTGGTAATCAGTTGGTCATTTTTTATAATTATTCTATGGGCGGACATGCAGTACTTGAACTTAATTTATGTCCTCATATGCCCAAACTAATTTAAAGGCTGTTTCAGCAGCTGTGAATGATGAATACATACTCGAAATGAATTCAGTTAATTTATTAACAAGCAAATATGAACAGTAATACACCCAGATTGTTAATAAAAACATAGGATATACAGCGAAATATGATTGAAAGAATTCAGTCCATACAGAAGCACATAGATTGAGATATATTAATAATAAATACATTTCCATATATTTAAATATCTATACCCTTCTGTAAGCATCCAGGGTCAAAACATTATGCACCAACATGCAAGTCTTAGTAGGCACTCAGTACATTGCTTTTAAATATTAGCATTAACAATGCACACATTCATCAACTAATCACAAGCTCCCACAAATAATACGTCAGCTAATCACACCCTTAACCAAACCACTACAAATAATTCATTGAAAATAATATGCAATAGCTTATGAACAGATGTATTATAGCAAATCAAGTTTAATGAATCTCACACCTATCATACAGCATTATGGCCAGTTCACACTGCCACAAAAAAATATCTAAAAAAAAATATATGTATATATGTTTAAGCAATTAACATTAAATTCTAAAATCTTAAGTAATTCTTACTTTCTCTATTCTTGCAATATTCAAGTGTTCATGTCCCTGAGTAATATCTGCATCCCCCGAAGTCTGAAGAGAACACAATATGCTAGTAGACAGCAATCCTCATGAGAGAGAGGTCTGGTGTGGAAGGTGGATCTGGAACTGACTTCTCTTGATTATCTGTCTTTACAAACTGCCCTGAAATACAAACATTCAAACATTCAAATCAAACATTAACAATGATTGTTATAAATGTAATGTAAGGCTCTTACATTCATAATGCTCATTTTGGAAATATAGTTAATATCAGTAATATGCAGCATGCACGATACAAGGAAGTGGTCAGTAACAACACTTTGAGGTATGATATCTATATCAGTAAGGCTACCTTTAAGAAAAAATAAAATGAATAAATTAAGTTGTGTTATGCATTCAAATAGTTAGACATGCTAAAATACAGAATTTGTTAACAATAATAATACAAAATAATATGCTGGGGAAAAAATGAAACATTTCATAGGGCCCTAAACATGTTTTTTTTTTTTTTACTTTTAATAAATTGATGTGAAAATGTATGTACTACGAAAAAGGAGATGAACGAAATGAAATGAAATATTTATTTTATAATTCAAAGTCAAAGTCACCTTTATTTATATATCGCTTTACACAAAATACATTGCGTCAAAGCAACTGAACAACATTCATTAGGAAAACAGTGTCAATAATGCAAAAAAAAAAATCATTGAGGATTTCTTTAAAAAAAAGGGGGATAAGTGTCTCGTCACACCCCTAGTAGCCAGAGCAAGAGATACATTAGATTTCTTTTGCATGTCTGACAGTGTAACATTAAGCTGAAGTATTTCGAATGAGTTAAACCTGTATCCTGTTTTCTGGGTAACATTGAGAAAATCACTATATATTGTTGCAACACCTCAGCCACTACCAGTCTGACGGGGCTCATGCTTATAACAGTAGTTTGGTGGAGTTTAGACTAATGCTAAATCAAAAATGCCTGTCAAAATTAACACTGGAACAAACACAATCTTTATTGATTGGACAGCACAAGTACTTCTATTTGAGCGTGTAGAACAAAACTCATCATAATAGTTATTTGAGAATTGTCTTACTAGTCACATGGAGCGAAGTGTCCTGGAGATGTTGTCAGAGAGCAGCTCCGCTCCGACTCTGCTGGGGTGCAGGCCATCAGCGCGAAACAGCCTAGGACGCTCCCAGAAAAGATTCCAGTTATTAACAAATAGCAGTTTCTGTTCTTTACACCATGACAACAACCATTCATTTAAAGCAACAAGTCTACTGAACCTTTCGTGTCCTCGTCGATACGTGGGCAGTGGTCCTGACACGATGATCGTCGCCGCGGGTGTCATGCTGCGAACCGTCTCGATCAGGCTCCTGAAGTCCCTCTTCAGCGTGGTGTCGTTAACCCTCTCAGATGATAACAGTGTCGTGTTCTGTCTCGCGAAGTGGAGCTCCTGCAGGTGGAGATCCTGAAGACCGGAGGCGTTGGAAGGAGAGAGGTCATCGCCCAGGTCCTGGCTCATGTCTTACGCTGTGGACATCTGGGAAGATCGCGTCCTGGGTGCACCAAGCTTGTGCTGAGAACCACACAGAGTAGAGGTGGTAGTAGGGTTAGCTGTTTACTTACCCTGGACTTATGAGCGTCAACCCCTGAATGTTTCCAGCACAGCTCTCCACTCTCTCAGCTGGGCCTGCTTCTCCACGAGGTCACGGATCTGCTTCTCCACAGCCTCCAGCTCCTTATTAGAAATAAACAAACTAGAGAATAGGGGAAATGCAGAAAAGAAAAATAGCAAAATGGAAAACATACATATAAATCTTAAAATACCAGTATTCACATTTTTTGATGTTACAGATGCATAATGATATGTTGTGTAAAATAAATATTAAGTTATTTAATAAGCTTCCTCGGATCACCTGTGTTTTCTATCTCTGTCAGCAGCTCCCATTAGAAATTTTCTTGGAACTTCCCCTCTTTTTTAGAGGGTTTTTAAGACACTCCTGAAATCACAGTACAATTTTAATCAATATTTGTTTACAATGAAAAATCAAAACGTGTTTGAAACACTGGTTTGAAATAGTGTCAGCCAAATTTAGACCGCGATTGACGTCACTGATAGACTCTACAGTGCAGACTTTTAGTTTTAATTAATTAGCTTACTTCCATTTATCTTTTGACAAATTATCATCAAAAACGTTTACAAAGCTATCAAAACCGCTCCTTTAAAATAAGATGTGATTAAAAGCCCAAACGTTCATTAATAAGAGCTCAAATCTATTATGTTATACTTATGGTTCTAAGCTAGCATAATATTTGCTAGCAGACATATCAGATAATTAAGATGCCATAATCACAGAGGTATAAATGTTAACAAATGTACTTAAAGTAGACTGTGGATAATATTAACATATGTTACTTAACCAATCTGTCGCAGTTGTTGAACTTTTCTTTGGTATAACTGACGAGAAACAGAGAAACTGTCGGAGGAGTCCTCTCCTCTCCAGCAGCTGATGTGTCCGCTGTTGCCATGGTAACTCTCAATGGCTAGTAGGCTAATAAAAACAATAATATTAAAAAAGGGTTTTAGCGTCTTTACGGAGATCAAGACTTTTGTTTTATACATTTTATCAACCTCTTTATTTATTATAAATTGTAAGACTCACCTCAGAAAAGCCAATTCTCCTGTCAGACACAGTTGAAGTGAAAAGTACTTCAAACAAACGCGCTGTCCTCCTGATAACGTTACTGTATCTGCGGCAGATGAGATGGTGTAGCCAGTCTGTCATTATTTCACGTTCACAACTCCTTACGAAATAGAAAGTTTCACAACTCCGAAAAATTTATTTCCTCTCTTGTCAATATTGTGCGCGTGGGTGCGTCAGTTGTGGTAGCGCGCACTGTATGCCACGTCACTATATATTAAAAGCATGTCCATATATCATGACTTGGTGAAAAGAAACACATTTTATCTTTAAGGAACGTTTAATTGTGTGTCTGAAGTTTAATTACACTTTATAAATAGCACTATACTCAGGGAGCATATAAAGAATGTACAAAAATTATGGTAATTAAAATTACGTGCATACGACGTTGTAGTTACGTTGCCAGTAAGTCATGAAGTTACCAATATATTACGAATAGAGGACCTATCTGGGACGTTCTTGGTTATCTTGTTACGTTGGAAGGACGTACTGACGACGTTGTGAGTTGGTAATGTGATGGTAATACAATTACATGCATGCGACGTCGTAGTTACGTTGTCAATTGGTAAGTCATGGAATTACCAAAAATTACCAATACGTTACGTAACTGTTACGTCGTGTGTTAGCAGGGCGGTCGTCTGCTCGTGAGCCTAGGCACACACTCTCCAATGACGATAAGGATTGTTACATAGTGTATGGTGTTTTCCATTTATCTGAACTTCTTCAAGTGAGTTGCGGAGCAAAAAAAAAAAAAAAAAACGAAAATCCAGTACTTCTCCTTCAATAGCTGATACTGCGACTATTCACACTTTGTACATGTTCATTTGCTGGCATTTTTTGGATTTCTTTTTTTTTCTCCCTTAAAAAACAAATGTGTCCATTCTGATGCGCAATTTTACCTTAAAGGCAATTTACCTAATGGCTGTTGATGACTATTTGAATTTAATTCTGCCAAAGTGCGGCTTGTATTTGTTCGTTAAATGCTTATGCCAGTGCTCATGTCTGAAAATAATATATGAAGAAAAAAAAATCACATAAAAACATTAGGATATAGCTTATATTTCATTAGTAGCATAATTTTTTTTTTAATTGATGTAAATAATAAAATTTTAGAAAATTAAAAAAAAAAAAAAATGATTCAGCATGTGGTTCGGGCCTCATTTGAATTCGTCACGGGCTACGGGTAGAGAACCACTGCTTTATTTCAAACATTTTTAAATCGTCCACAGCTGAGTTTTGCGGGAGGCTGATCTGCGCCAGATCGCGTGAAGTGAATGTAATGAACAAAGTCATTTTCAGATGCAATGAAAAAAAAAAAACCCATGGATAACCTAGATTAGTCCCAGGCTCTGTTCTGAAGTAAAATAATTATAATTACTGTTAACCAAGAGTAACACATTTTTAACACATTTTAACGGATTAATCGCCTATTTTCATTTGCTGAATGTTTTCTTTATTTTTTTTTTTTTAAACACGCTAAAAATTAAATAAAGTTTGTCAGAGGAAAAAAAATATGAGTTTATGAGAGGAAAAAAATAGGCTATAAGAAAATATTTTACAACAAATCCTTTAAATTTAACAAATTTATCAGAACAAAACAATAATTAAAAATATATAATTCTAATGGATAAATATATTGCAGTATATAATAATATAGGCTTAGTAATAAAACAAAAAAAACAAAATAATAATAATTTAAAGCTAAGCATAAGGTAAGGTTTGGCTTTCTCAATCGGGAGAAATCAAACGTTTCTATATTTGTGATGTTGCCCATTTGAAGCTTAACTATTATTCATGAGGTAAATAGGCTGTGTGCTTTTCAGTATCGAGCAAAAAAAAAAAATCATAATTAACAATGTCAAAGTGCTCACGCCGAATGTCTGGTGAACGACTGCTGTTTCCAGTAAATATGTGCGCGAGGCACCAGCACGCTCAAACAGCTGAAACAAATAATACTTAATTTTTGGTCACACATAAGGCATAATTCAAAAATGCTGGTAGTTTGAAAAATCAAGAATAATAACAGAGTTAATACTAATTATTGCTAAATGCTGGACCGTTCCCATTTCGCTCTGCATATGGAACCTGAAGATTTTTTTAAACCAAGAATGAACCGAAATCAAAAAAAAAAAAAATTCATTTAGCTTATATATATATATATATATATATATATATAGGCCTTATATTTATTTACTGTTTAATAAAAATAGCATGCATATGATCCTTTGTGTTAAGGTCTTCTTTTAATTTTTGTTTAGTAGACTGTAGCCTAAGACTATCCTACATTTTAAAAATTAACAAATTGTAAAAAAATATATGTTTTTTTTTAAATGTTACAATGTTATATCATAATGTTATTGTTGTTTTACTTTCTTCTTTTATCTCATTTTACAGTTACATTCATTTCGCAATCCGTCCCTTTGCGCCACCTGGCGGTAGTTTCGCAAATGATTTTAACACGCGACTGAATTACAGTTACCACCGCGGCACCGCCGTGGCGGTACACGCGGCGGTAAGCCCCAGATAGGATGGCCACCTACTGTAACATTGAAAAGCTGTGAAGACCTTGTGCTTATACATCGAGCGTATCAATAGAATGTCATATGAATTCAGCGAATTCATATTCCCTTCATTAAATGCTTATTATTGAATCTAAACACTTTTTTGCAGATATTCTACAGGATGAGATGTGTCTCCAGTAGGGCTGGACGATTAATCGAAAAATAATCAAAACCGAAATTCATAACCTCTAACCGACGTAATTTTCCCATGCCGGTTATTTCGGTTTTTTAATCCTGTTAACACTTCCCCCTTAAAAGCATACTAGCGCGTGTGTAGCCACATGACTCTGCTCTCCAGTCAGTGGCATAAAAGCAAAGCGGTCTGAGCGGTGAGCTTTGCGTCTTCACTAAACTTTGTCAGTTGTATTTGTTTTATGGTTTGGACATTCAAGTGATTAGATGAACAGATGTGTATTCTTATATCGAGCTGCCATGTTCGCGCAGCTGCATTGTGGCACGAACACATATAAACAGTAGCTATGAAGATTGCGCGCACAGAGGAACACAGAAACTAGTTGTCAGCGCTGTCCTGTGATTTATCACTAAAGTAGCTTAGAATCTCAAAACTTATTATAGCATGTTTGTGTGCAGCGCACATGAAGCAGCACAAGCGAGTGCACAGAGAGCAGCGGTCGCGCTGCGGGT
The DNA here is from genome assembly GCF_963082965.1 of Carassius carassius. Lineage (NCBI taxonomy): Eukaryota > Metazoa > Chordata > Actinopteri > Cypriniformes > Cyprinidae > Carassius > Carassius carassius. Next base: position 6,605,562 of record NC_081803.1, read on the forward strand.
TCCCGGTTTGTGTCCATTCTTGGACTGTTCTGTGTATTTTAACTGTAGAAAAGGTTGTTCCGAGTCGAAACTACGATACAGAAAACTACATCAGTATATCATCATTAACGCAGCCGTTTTTGTCTTACGTGAACGTAAACAGATGAGAAAGAAAACACACATGTATTTTTGCTTAAAGAGACAACAGCCTAGTAAACGCGCTGCCTGTCATTAATGTTAATCAAAGAACAAAAGAAAATCATTCACTGATCTTGACTGAATATATTTAATAACTTTACTTGATTCATCTTTTTTTATTTATAAAAAGAAAACAATGCAGTGTTTTTAAAGTTTTAATTACAGTTTCTGTATACCTGAAATTTAGTTTAGTTGTATTTATTTATGATATTGCTAACTGATTTGTTTGTTCCTTTCTTATTACTGACCTATCTTTTTACTTGTCTTTAACATTTTAATATTTGAAATTTATATAAATCTAGTTTATGTAAATCTAGTTATTTTTGCTCATGTTATTCAGCTGCAACAGAATGCTTTGTAAAAATAATTAATTTTTTTTATATTGGATTTTTTTATCTCATTGGAATCGAAACTAGGAATCGATAAGAATCGGAATCGATAAAATTCAAACGATACCCAACCCTAGTAAGAAATGTTACGGACATAGATAAAATAACTGCTGATAGTCAATCATATTTACAGTACAAACCTTGTCAGTGAACTATGAGGGCAAAAAAAAACAAAACCAAATAATCGTTCAATAATCGTAATCGAGGCAAAATGTTCAATTAATCGAGGTTTTGATTTTAGGCCATAATCGTCCAGCCCTAGTCTCCAGAGTTTATTTTGCCCCTGACCTAGTAAACTTGATGCTTTTTTATTTATTTTATAGTTTTATTTGAAAATATTATGTTTGCTTATTGTAATTTCTATTTGATTGTAAAACTGTGTAAACTGTAAATATAAATACTTAATGATTTTCCCATCTCATGTTATTCACAACAGAACTGTGAAATCATAATAAAAATATGATGAAAAGGTGGTACTAAAAGTACATTTATTGGATAACTGCCAACAGAAGAGTAACATAACATGAATTGGGGTTGTGTAAATGGTTCTGTGATGGACAGTATCAGTGTTAGTAGCAAATAAAACAGCTTTTGCCTAAAACAATTCTAAATGGTTAAATATTTTATAAGGGTCAACAGGACACTACAGTCTATAGTCAGAGGTAGCAGAAAGACCTTTATTGCCAAATATGTTTGTAAAGATAATTAAATAATTTCTTGTAACAGAAAGCGCTTTCAAGTACACAGATACAAAAACAGCAGTACACTGAACCAATTACAGTACAGTAAAATAAAATACACAGATATTATGTACATGGTTGTATGCACGTGTGCTTTATACAGCATAACAATATAATTGACATGAAATACATTATTTGACATTTGTCAACTGCCAAATTCATAAATAAACTCATTCTTGAGACACATCTCATCCTCAACACCATCAAACACAAATTGCAATGCATTACTTACGACTGTCTGTTTTCGCAACTGGCGCCATTGTATGACGCCATGCGCGTGCACGTGTGGGGAGTCAGAATTAGAAACACCTGTTTCACATAAGTTAACGTTACAACACAAAATTGGGGCCAATAACTGCACAAAAGCCCGAGCTGCTACCTTGGATTGGGGCGACAGACCCTGTCAGTCACTTAATTCACAAGAATGTCAACTTTATGGAAAGATACTAGCCTGACCCTAGCCAGCTTGCTAGCTTATGTTGATAGTTGCACAATTAAACCGGTTAACATTAACAATTAAACAACATATCACAACAAGGAGATAACTAGCTAAACACTTTAAGTTATACCGCTCCCCTGTCGTTGCTAGAAGCCATGTTGAGGTCTCAACCAAATGAAAGACAGAACTCCACCGCGCTAGCTCGCACTCGCGACACAGGCATATCGCGCTGTGTGAACGCGTTCATGTGATTGGCTTAGAAGTAAACAATCCCCCTCGTGGGGTGCGTTCTTGTGATTGGCTAAAACAAGGGGGAGATATCTGATTGGTTGCTGATCATTCCCCGTTAAAAAAAAATGCATTTGTGTGTCGAGCCAAGTCAGGGGAGTCTCAAAATTCACACACAAATGCAGTGAAGTTCACAGACCGCAAGCAGTTTGTAAATCAAGGTATATTTGTGTGTGCATCAGAAATACATTTCTGAATCTTGTCCTGTGCATTTCTAAATCTTGAGTGCATTTGTAAATGTTGTTTGCATTTCTGAATTGTGTGTGTATTTATGAATTTTGTGTGCATTTGTGAATTTTGTATGCATTTGTGAATCTTCTGTGCTTTTTACATTTTGTGTGTGCATTTGTGAATTTTGTGCGCATTTGTGTATGCTGTGTGTGTATTTATGAATCATGTGTGTGCATGTATGAATCTTGTGTGTGCAAATGTAAATGTAGTGTGTGCATTTATCTTTTTTGAGACTCGTCTAGCTCCATACTACACGACCGTTGTGTTAATTATATCCATGTTCGTATGTTACTTTCTAGCTTAGGTCCACCTAATTCAGTACGTCGGGTTCAAATCTGTCACATCGCGTTAAGACATGTTTTAATTTATTCAATACTTGTTGTTAAGAATGTTAAGTACTTTTTGGATGAGTAAAATATGAAGTGGTGTTAAATATCATTATCTGGACTGCTATTGAGGATTTAAAGTATACCATAGACAACAGTAAGTTCTATCTACGTTATTGGTAACTTAATGCATGTTAGAAAATCTGAGAAGTGTTTGAATCCTTTCTCTCTTCTTACATTTAGAGTTTAAGAGAAATATAGTCATATTCTGACTATATTCTATAATGTGTATTAGTGCTTAAGGAGGAATGAGTGTATGCATATGTTCTTTTATTCATTTGTATTTATTTCTCTCTTTATAGAAACCAGACTCGAAATTACACGCACCTTTAAACTCACTCATACAAGAAAGAGGAAGGAATAAACAGAATAGTTTACCTGGTAATAAACCCAGAATTAGCACCTAGACTGAGTGTCTACTAGGGGTGTAACGATACGCGTATTCGTATTGAACCGTTCGGTACGAGGCTTTTGGTTCGGTACGCGGTACGCATTATGGACCGAACGGTTCGTTGCACTAATTAATTATATTTGAAAAAAAAAAAAAAGTGAAATATAATGATATGCGTTCAACAAGGTAGCCCAATAACCCAACAGGTAACAGGCAACGCCCCTGACACCCCCGAAGAAGAAAAAAACACCAACTTATATGTTTATGTTAGGCTACTCAGTCAGGCGCTCGCTCACTCAGTAATACACGCTGAAGGCTCGTTGCAAAATGGCCAATGCGTTTAACGGACCAGAAATAGAAGATCCTCCAATAACCAACAGGTCTGGTGTTTGGGTGCACTTTGGATTCCCTGTGAGCTATAATGGTGATGGCAAGAGAGTGGTGGATAAAAAAAACAACGATATGTCGCATCTAGGGTACACCAGTGGGAATACAAAAAAAAAAACCACCAGCGGGAATACTTGAAACATGTCAACTCATTTACGCCGACATCACCTTAGTGTGTCATTATCTGGGAAAAGACGGAAAAGAGGAGAAACATACACGCAACAAACTATCCCCGCAGCATTTAGACAGACATTTCCAACGGATTGAAACAGGGCAAAAGACATCACCACGGAGATTGGTAGGCTACATTTACGTTATAGCCGCGGATATGAGACCTTACTACTTACCATTTATTCTATCATCACCATTATAGCTTACAGGGAATCCAAAGTGGACCCAAACACCAGACCTGTTGGTTATTGAAGGATCTTCTATTTCTGGTCTGTTAAACGCATTAGCCATTTTGCAACGAGCCTTCAGCGCATACTGAGTGAGCGAGCGCCTAGGTTTTAAGAACATGCTTATTGTAATTGAGCTCCGTCACAATATTCCTTCACGAGCCCATTTCAGACAGACCGTAATTCCTGCTTTGTTCCAAAATACATAAGCCCTATAGAGAACCAATTGAGTAAAAACACACTCAATATAAAGAGTTATAGAGTTCCATATAAAAAGTTACATCTTTGTATTTGTTCATAACCAATATAACATTTTCATTTTTTTTTATAAGGAGCTGTTTTTGTTTTATACAGTATGCTGCTAAGAAAACACAATAGAAGATGGGTAAAGAATAGCTCCATCATTGTTCAATGTAAAAAAAAAAAACATACTTTGTTAGTTTTAATAAATAAAACATTTTTTAAAAATCAAGGAAATTTATCTGCCAATTTTTTCTTTTTGCTGTATGTAAAACGTACCGAACCGTACCGAACCGAACCGTGACACCACTGTATTGTATCGAACCGAACCGTGAACTTTGTGAACCGTTACACCCCTAGTGTCTACCCATTATCTTCACTTCAACACTTAACTAAATGTCTTCAACATTACCTGTTAAGTGTTGAACCTGTGAAGGACTTCAGCTTCCCTGACAACTTCTTCAAGTTCAGCTTGAGCTTCGAGTTCAAGTTCCCTGTTAATACTAGCAGCTTTCTGACAGAACTGATGCCATGATCAACAAGAGAAAGAAAGAAACATGTGTGACTGAATTATGAATTACAGTTCAGAAAAATAGGGAAGGAAAATCAGAGAGAGAGAGAGAGAGAGAGAGAGAGAGCTGCTGGACACTGAATGTTGTAGGAGCAGGAGATTTGTGTGACATGAAGAAACTGCAAAACAGACAGAAAAAAAACACTGAATAAACCATAAAATAAAATAGTTTACACACCTGGGCCCATATTCATAAAGATTCTAAGAATCCTCTCAGAAAACTCTTAATTTAGCTTAAAAACTTTTACGTAGGAGTCTTAGCTTAAGAGCGATTCGGGACTGATCTGAGAGCAACTCTGAGTAAGGAAAAGACAAAAACTTTCATCTTAGTGAGGAGGCGGGGTTGACCCCGTTGCTATGTATGACACAATCTTTTGAAGACTGTGATTGGTTGGTTGTCCAAGAAGGAAAAAAAGAGTGATTTTAAGTATAGGGTCTATTCTAATTCTCACTTTGAATTTACATGCGTAATTTTTCCTATTTGATCGTTCTCTCTCTCTCACACACACACACACACACACATTATATGTGTGTATATAAATCCTGATAGCACAGGTACGTCGCGGAGACGTATTTGAAAGATCGTAGCATCTGGTGAACATCACATTCGATCGAATGTTTTTAGCTGTTAATGAGCCGTCTTCTTTACGTCTATACGACGTCTATACGATGAATCTTCAACATTTGAAATTACGTGCTGCCACGCAGCGCCGATCGGAGCAAGCAGATAAATGAGGAAAGCTAGTTTTTGAAGCACTACCATGTCACACAGACGCGACCGTTGTTGCAAAGAGCTATGCCAGAAATATAACGAGGAATCATTTTCCTGATGGGGATTTGTCAATTCGCCCGCTTGTGTGTAGGCGATATCAGTGATTATCTTATTGCGTTGCATCGCGCCGCTCGCGTCCAACTAGACACATGTATTTATAATCAAATACAAATACAACCATAACTATAAACACACATACACACGAACTATCTTTTGCAGCCGATCATGCACAACCTTTGTTTGCTTGATCCATCCGTAGACAAAAATACATGCAAAAAATGTCAGCCCAGTTTCTTATGTGACTCGTTTCAAGCTAACTGTAATTTTACTTGCGATATCATTGGTTAATATTACTTATCTGTCATCTTGTAGAAAGCACAAATTAAACCTTGTAGCCTACCACACTTGACTGCTGTTTAGAATTTCTAGACAGCAGTCAAGTGTATTTTTAACATTACAAGCTTGATAATTTGAGTAACACTTTAATTTATACCATGTCTGTATGAAGGTCAAAGGTTTGTGTAGTTCTTTGATTCCATGCAATACATTGAAATCCAAAGCCATTTTCATATTCTTATTTTCTTCCAAATAATGATGCTCACAATTTCCAATGAGAAAGTTAAAGGTGACAAAGGCAAAGAAAACCCTTGATGTTTAACTGAATGAGGAAGAAGCCTTCGGATGAAAACCCTATACAAATGTTAATTTGATTCATATTGCCTCAGAATTAATGATACTGACAAAAGTCTCATACTTGATTATGACAGGTAGTACAACACTTTATTTTCTAGTGAAAAAAAATAAACTGAGCCTGTAATAAACTTTAAAACAATCTTTAAATAATAAAACATTAAGGACACACTTTAATGTATTAACTGCTGAAAGCATCGAGGTGGGGGGGGGGGGTTGACTTTATTCACAACATAACAGAGTACATAATAACAGTCTCAAAAAAATAATAGAAAGATCTCTATTAGAATAATCCATAACATTTGCAATGGACAATGTGTAGACCGTGAACTGGTTATGGACTGCACTTAATGAAACTGTTGCAAGATGGATGTGGGAATGATGGAGGGCTATAGGTAGATCTGTGCTAAGGATGTTGTCCTAGGGTGTCTGGTGGAGAAAAGAAGAGGAAAAAAATGTTAGAGCATTTTATAAGGAAATAATGTTACTGAAAACTTACTGTGTAAACAATAATACAATACTGGGCAGTGAACATCATGTGCAATGCACACAATACTGTCAACAACCTCTGTACTAGATACTACACAGCTGTGCCACTGAAATCAGACTCATGAACATGATTCTCAAAATATTTATGTGAATAATGTTTTTGGGTGAACCATCCCTTTAAGGTCCATGTTTGATAGAGATAATTGCTCATTTAGCAGTATTGCTGTGAAAGCTGACAGTAATGAATAAAACTGAACAAAGTTCTGACTACCATACATTAAACAGCACAGAGCAACAAACCCAAAGCTGAACTGTGTATGTGTGCCCAAACTGTGGGCCCCTACATCCTTTCCGATTCTGTCCTCCAAACAATGTGAAAACTGAAGTCAAAGAAAACAAATATAGTGAATGTATTTAAGTTGTGCTACACATTAGCCAAAAAAGGGTTAAAATACAAACATGACATTGTAAAACAAAAAACTCTTTGCTTGCCATTTTAAAGCATAAAACATATTAAAAATCCTAAAAACAAAACACCCATTAAATGTTCACTGTTATGGGGAACATCTATTCACGTTAATATACACGTATATTCTGAATATAGTAAATTAACATAGCAATTGTTTTACGAGTAGTAACTGTAGTAATTACATGTATACCCCATTTAATGCTCTCATAAATATAACATAGAATATTAAACCTACATTTAAAATAAATATTTTAGTACAATGTAAATTTTAGTCAGAATCATTGCACTCCTATTCTCTTCAATTATTTCCAAAATGAGACAAGGACTCTACCATCAAATGTAAGTTGTGCTCTGGAGAAACATGACTCAGGTCCACACACATCTGTCAAAGCATCTGTCAGAGCAAACTGCAAACAATATTTCTTTACTGAAGCATTTTCTTATCAACTGTGATAAGACTTAGTTGTATGGATGTCGCCATCTTTGATAATACTTTACTATACTACTTTGCTTTAATTAGAGCAGCGGTTCTCAATTCCAGTCCTCGTGCCCACCAGCTCCACATATTTTTGTAAGTCTCTCTTTTTGATTCAGATAATCAGCTTGTTAGAAGAGAGCTCTGTGCATAACCTGTGTTCCCATTGACATGGTCCCTACAAAGTGTTCATTGCTCCCTACACCCTGAGCAGGGGATATCTGTTGAAGTTTAACTCACTTCAGAACATTCATTCATGGATTTGCGCTGCACAACATCTTCACAAACAGACAAGTGTGACTTCATATACCTCTGTAAATAAATACAATTTAAATACTGCTTGACTTTAGTTACTTGTTCACACAGACAGCAATCGAAACACTATTGTAAGCAGTTGTGTGTAGAGAACATTGAGACTCACATCTGTAAGTAGATGCGGATGTTACTCCCAAACAGTGAAGGTGTGAACATAGCCTACCTATGAATAGTAAAAGTTTGTCCTTTTGTTTTCTTTACTTTTTTAAAAAAAAATAATTATTTAGGTTAAACTGGCTTCTGCTTTTCAACTCCGGACAAACTTTATTTTATAATTTATGTTTTATTTTTTTCATGGTCTATCACATATCCTACATTCCAAACATATTTGTTCTTCAATTTGCATTCTCTGAAGACTGGAAATGTTGTGGAATAACTTGCCTTTTTAATATATAAAGAAAATAAAATGTGACATTTTATCAAATTAATCTAAAACATTATTTGATTAAGATAATTGGTTGCAGCCTAAAAATTAACCATTCAAATATAGACAACAGTGTGCTAAACAACTGTTTACATATAGGAAGAGGTTTGGTGGTGAACAGTGGGAGAAAGATCCTCACCCAAAGTTTGGCCTGTAATATCCACAGCTGGTGCATCCTGAGGTTCTGGTGAGCTGGCGGCAGAATGAAGGAGATCCGCTCAAAATCTGCTTTACAACATTAAATCTTGGTTATATGAGGTAATTCTTCTTGAGTGGTCTAATGGTACTTAATGGAAGTTTTTCGACACCCCCTAGATGTTTTGGTATACTAAAATACAGTCAACGTTGTTGAAACAACAACAACAAACAACAACAAAAAATATATACCTGAAAGAGGAGTTTGTGGGAGAAGAGACAACTAGATCTGTATCGATTAGATCATGGTGGTCTCCATAAATAGACCGGTTGCAGAAGAGTGGATGATGGAAGGACTACAGCCAAACATCAGGACAGAAGTCTGCATGAGTCGGGTAAGCAGAATAGATTGCACTGTAAATAAACATCATTAAAACAAATGGTAAAGTCACTAAATTAAATCCCTATAAATCAAAGCAATTTTTAATTAACTATATGACATTATCACACACACAGGTTTTTTAAAGAGCTATATCTTGAGTCTTTTTGTTTATATTTATGCGTGTTATGATGAATCTGGCAATCAAAGATGCAGGATGCTAGTTTTTATTTTTAAATTACAATGTCTTCATTAAGAAATGTTCAAGAAAATGTCCCTTTCATAGCAAAAGGCAATAAATATCATTATTATTATGATTATTCTCTATATTGCACAAGGCTGAGCGAAAAACTTTCTGCATAATGTGCACATGCATGTCTTTAGGTCACAAGGGTTTGGAATTTTATGGATTTATAGTATTGCATACATTTACATGTCTAACAATTATAGAGCATAAAATAATATTAGATTTTTTAAATTTTGCTATGCATTTAACGTGACGTGTATCGGAGTTGATTTGGGATCAAATGTTATGTTTGTTGCTAACTGAACGTGCACCGCGGTTGGTTGCAAAACGCGTTGCTTCAACATATGATCGGGTAAAACTGTTTAAAATTAGTAAACTATTAAAAATCTTTCAACAATCCCACCAATGGCAAACATACTATCATAAAACTATACATTTCCACCTTTCGTACTTTACCTCTCAACCATCACTCCACCACAACTTGCCCTGACGACTTCTTCATCCCTTGGCTCATTGGCGACTCGCGCGCGTACATCGAGGAACTCTCAGACTGGGAGGAAAAGAAAGAATTAAAACAAAACAAAAAATTATATGTCTTATATTTTTGGTAACACCATTGCTTTGAATATAATAGGAAAACACTATTATCATTATTATTATTTTTAATGCAAAGTTAACGCAGTGTGTCATTATATCATTGTACATAAAAAAAAAAAAAAAAAAATGTATATATATTTTTCTTAAAACTTAAATTCTTACTCACTTGCCAAGCCCGCGAAACCGGGCAGCGGGCTTATATAAGCCGGGGTCTGTGCCCACCGCGCGCACAGCCTGACTCCACTTTGAGTGACATCCCCAGCAGTGCGTTTTCCTGAGTTAAATTACTTTTTACTTAACCTATTTAGTTAAATGACTTTTTAAAAGTATGGACCGACAACAAAAGTAAAGGACATTTAAAACTATGAAAAAAGAAAGTAATACATTTTAATTATAATAACAATCTGTCTGAGGGAACAGTTCGTTTTTCTGAGGGTTATACTACTAAAATAAATAGCAGGGGTTTTCACTCATGAAACCAGTTAAATTGTAATAAAAATTGGACTTAATAGAAATTTTTCTTTTCCGTTAAATGTATCACATTTCACAAAGATGATTTTCCGTCGTTTAATATATCGTTACAGTCCGCTCATCAGCGCCGTTAAACACCGAAATGCCGTTACATCCGTGTGACGTCATTGCTGATAGAGCCAATCCGCTCCGTTTGAGAGACGCTCTTTCATTTTAGAGTTATGTCATGTTAACGTTACTTTAAGAGACCAATCATACAATTATTCTTAATAATATCTTCATTATTCACAATTGTATGGAAAGTAGTGCGTTGTCAGGTTTAACTGCGAGCGCGTAAACCCTCTCTCTAACACGCTGGCGCGTGCACTTAGAGCGAGGGCGAAAGCGAGAGAGAGAAAGAGAGAGAACTCATAAGCCTTGACACATTTATACACTGTAAAAAATGTCTGTGAAATTAACTGTGTAATTCTGTAAAATCGTGACATCAAAATTTTGTAAATAGAAAAACAATGAAATTTTGTTAAATTTACAGTACTATTTTGAAAATAGTACAAATGCTGTTGTAAAATACTGAACCAAACAAAACTGTTGATTTTACAAGAATGTGTTTAAATAATCATATTAATTTGTAGAATGTACAGATTTACAGACTTATGCAATTTAAGCAGAAAAAAAAACTATGCAGAAAGCAACAATGCAGTTAAAATTACAACATGACAGTGTTAAAATATTTTTTGGACATACATATTCTCAATAGCCTATCAACAAGAACCTGTACATTTTATACATGATATATTTTACAGACAAAATATGTTCAAGTACAGCATAACTGTGTTAATATGAATTTTAAAATTCATATTTAAAAACAGGCAATGGGTCTTTTAGGTCCAACAGCACTGTAAAATGACTAGCTAAATATAAACTGGTAGGAATTGCACATTGTAGGCTATCTGTCAACAGTTAAGGGCACATTATACAATAGCCAAACCATTCACTTGTTATTTTGAACAATTAATTAAATTGTAAATGATCAAATAAAATAATTTCTTTCTTTTTTTCATTTACAGAATAATGTAATTTATTCATATTTATATTTTGTCGATGTAAAATTTACATTCCCATGTAACGTTACATGAACATCTGCGTTTGAATGTCGAGCAGTAGATTTCAGATTATCGCGGGATCACGGATCAGCTGTTTTGATGAACTTCACGACGAGAGTGTGCGCACACCAATTCTGCCAGCAAGTGCGTGGAGTTTTGCATGACATATCAAATCTGGTAAGTGAACGGTTTGTTTTCTACAAACTTGAAATACATTACTTGTAAGACAATTATATGTTATGACTGAGGCTGTTTTGCGTGGACTGGGTTTCATGTTCAACGCACAACTCTTTCAGTTTGTTTCTTTCATGCTGAGAAACGTTAACTAGGATAAAAAAAAGCGATTTTGTTAGTTTGCTCAAAAACGACCAACTGTAGTTTCTGCAGCAAAGCAGGTTTCTGAATATCACGTGATCAGCCGTTTTGACGAACTTCATAAGTGTGAGCGCGCGCCAATTCTGCCAGTGAGCTAGTGGAGTTTTTGCGTGACATCATGTAATATTGCGAGCTCTTGCAGTAAGTGAACAAACAGTTCGTTTTCTTCAAAAACAGTAACGTGAACTGTAGCCTACAAGTATATGTTGATATCTATTTTCCCATCATAATAATGATGCTGACGAAGCTGTTAATGTGGGTTTTATTATCAGCTCAACTCTGTCAGTATTTTTCTTTCATGCTGCGTAACGTTAACTGAGATAAAAAAGAGCGATTTTGTTAGTTTGCTCGAACGACTAACGTTAACGTTTCCTGTTTCTGCAGCAAAGCAGATTGCTGATTATCACGGGATCAGCCATTTTGATGAACTTCACAAGTGAGAGCGCCCGCCATTTGTGATTTGTGCATGACATGTAAAATTGCGATATCTAGCACTGGTAAGTGAACAAACAGTTCGTTTTATTAAAAATAACAGTAGCTGTACAAGCAAGTTATATGTTTTGACTGAGGCTATTTTTCCATCATAATGATGCGGACGATTGGTTGATAAAGGCTGTAACGTTAGACTGGGTTTTATTATCAGCTCAACTCTGTCAGTTTTTATCTTTCATGCGGAGTAACGTTAACTGAGATAAAAAAGAGCGTTTCCTGTCGTTTCTGCAACAAAGCAGATTGCTGATTATCACGGGATCAGCCATTTTGACGAACTTCACAAGTCATTGTGGCGCCCGCCATTTCTGCCAGTGAGCTCAGCTAACGTTAACTGTTAGTGGATTTGTGCATTGTCCGATCTCTTGCACTGGTAAGTGAACAAACAGTTTGTTTTATTTAAAAAAACAGTAACTGTACAAGTGTATGTTTTGACTGAGGCTATGCCATCATAATGATGCAGACGAACTTTGGTTAATTAGGCTGTTAACGTTAAGCTGTGGGGTTTTTTCAACTTTTTTTCAAAACTTTTTCAGTTTTTTTTTCTTTCATGCTGAGTAATGTTAACTAGTTTAAAAAAAGAGCGATTTTGTTAGTTTGCTTCAAGTCGACTAATGTTTACTGTCATTTCTGCAGCAAAGCAGATTTCTGATTATCACAGGATCAGCCATTTTGACGAACTTCATGAGTGGGAGTGCCCGCCAATTCTTCCAGTGAGCTAGTGGAGTTTACATGTAAAATTGCGATCTCTTGCACTGGTAAGTGAACAAACAGTTCGTTTTTTTTATAAAAAAAAAAACAGCAACTATACAAGTATATGTTTGTGACTGAGGTTATTTATTCAATGATGCTGATGATTTGGGGTTTAATCAGGGTTTTAGTTTCTTTCATGCTGAGTAAGTAACATTAGGATTAAAAATAACCATTTTTATTAGTTTGTTAAAAAAATGATTAACTGTCGTTATTGCAGCAAAACACTAGAGACATTGAGGGGTTATGTGCTGCATTGTAGAGTTCATAAGAACGAGCCCCGTTGTCTCTTCAAATGTGCTGACGCTGACTGCAAACGGACATTTTGTACTTATGCAGCTTTTAAAGCTCATTTTTATCGGGCTCACAATGAGTCTGAAACCTCTGTTACTGCTGGGGCATTTGTTGCAGATTTTAAGTGTGCCATTTCACTGTGTGATCAACAATTTCACACAGTTAAAGAACTTACGTGCCACTTAAAAGAGCATATAGTGGAGGGGCGACCTGTGGCATGTCCAGTAACAGGATGTAAAAACACATTCATTGTGAAATCATCATTTACTGCTCATATGTCCAGGAAGCATAGATCATGTTCTGTTGATAGCATAAGTGACATTTACAGGGAAACTATTTCTCAGTCATCTACTGCCATTGCATGTGAAGATGCTTCCCAGGTCTTTAATGATGAAACAGATGACAACATTGAATTGCCACAGAATTTTAGGGAGTCCTTTCTTAGGAATGTATGTTTACTGTACCTAAAATTGCAAGGGGCAGCTCCTCCTTCCAGTTTCATCAATACAAACGATTGTTGAAGGGATGCAAAATGTACACGAGTTAGGAAGAGAATACACTTTAAGTAAACTGCAGTCACTTTTAAAAAATGACATGCGTCTTACAGATGATATTGTCAGTAAAGTCTGCGATTGTGTAAAGGATTCAGATAGTGTTTTTGCGCAGTGCGTCTGTGTTACATATCACCAGGCGTGTTACACATGACCAGCGTCGGCCAATAGTGAGCCTACGTGGTGATGTGTAACACAGACGCGCTGCGCAAAAACACTACGTAAACTAACTCGAGGCCCAGAGAGAAGGAAATGAATACTGGAATAAAGTCGTTATTTTTTTGTTTTTGCGCACAAAAAATATTCTCGTCACTTGATAAACTTAAGATTGAGCCACTGGAGTCACTTAGACTATATTAACGATGTCTTTACTAACTTTTCTGGGCCAGCACGTTATAATGTCTTAGAAGCCTATGGAGGAGTGAGACAGCTCTCAGATTTCATCAAAAATATCTTAATTTGTGTTCCGAAGATGAACGAAGGTCTTGCGCGGTTGGAACAACATGAGGGAGAATAATTACTGACAGAATTTTTGGGTGAACTAACCCTTTAAACTGTTATTTGCTTAAGACGAGTTGATGCATGCCTCTCTCATCTCAGTGCGTGCACTCAATCGCTCTGGCGCGTGGTGACAATTTGATAGCACTTAGCTTAGCCCAGTTCATTCATTAGGGACCAAACAGATTAAGTTAGAACCGACAAAACACCTCCACGTTTTCCCTACACTGAAAAAAATGATTGCTGATTTTACTAAAAAAATTATCGTAAGCGGTTGCACTCAATTCATTTTATCTACATTTAAACAAATGCGTTAAGTTGAACTAGTTCAACCTAATGCATTTGTTTAAATGTACTAAAATCAATTGTGTGCAACCAATCACGATACATTTTTTTTTTAGTAAATTCAATGAATAATTTTTTCCCGTGTATTTAAATACAGTTACACGAGTAGTTACACGACCAAGTATGGTGACAAAATAAAACGTGGCGCTTTTCTTAGCGGGTAAAAAGGATAACTATAATGTATGGCGGAATAGCACTTGGGACTCGGGAGCACTTCGACTCGGCACAGTAATATCGAAGTGCTCCCGAGTCCCAAGTGCTATTCCGCCATAGATTATAGTTATCCTTTTTACCCGTCAAGTCAAGAAAAGCGCCACGTTTTATTTTGTTACCATACTTGGTCGTGTAACTACTCGTGTAACTGTAGTTAAATGGGGAAAATGTGGAGTTGTTTGGTCGCTTCTAACTTCATATATGTTTGGAACCTTATGAATGAACTGGGCTAAGCTAAGTGCTATCAAAGTGTCGCCGCGCACTAGAGCGATTGAGTGCACGCACTGAGACGAGGGAGGCATGTATCAACTCGTCTTAGTTGAGGGAATAACATAGTTTAATATGAAAAAACGGTGGAGTGTTCCTTTTAATGAAGTTTTTAGTTTTGTTACTGTAATGTTGTAGTATCTTTGAATATTTTTTTTTTTCTTACTTTTAAGGTCGATCCTGTTTTTCAGCGAAACGGTTCATGCTGTGTGTGGATCAAAACATAATACTGGACAACATCTCCTCCTTCATTTCCGCCCTGTGCATGATGTTTGGGAGCTATTATATCTTCAACATCCATTACCCATCAGAGCTGGCATCAACCCTGGAGTTTCTGCAGAGGTATGTCTTTTTGAATAGGCTTTATGCAACAATTTCACTTTATTGAACTTAAATTAAGGTACTCAGACTCTTACGCTGTTGACGTAACATAAACAGTGCAACGCTTCCAGAATGCCGACGCTATTCAGGTGAGCACCACGATGCATGCGTGCGATTCGTTCCTTATTGGAGGACTTGGAAACGTTGCACTGTTTATGTTACGTCAACAGTGCAAGAGTCTGACACAGGCTAGAAAAAAATTGAATAAAATTGTTATTTTTGTTTGTTTGCCTACAAAAAGTATTCTCGTCGCTTCATAAAATTAAAGGACAACTCTGGCGCAAAATGAACCTAGGGTGTATTAAAGGAGAACTCCGGTCAATTTTAACATTAAGCTCATTTTTTTTGTAAATTTAGAGTGCTGTCAGTACAGAGAACAACGACAAATCTGTGTTGGCTACACCATGTTATCCTCTTTTTACAATTTGCACCCTGTTGACTTCAATGGGGCAAGTTTTAAACCTGCTTTTAGCCTCTTAACATCCTTGATGTGTCATTACAAGTGCACCAGCCATGTGAGTGATTCCTTCAGAGTGAACACATTAATAAAAATGTTATTTCAGCCAGCGCACATACCTGTATTTACATCCTGTTTTCGGTCGAAGTCCATAGTAATCGATTGTTGAGTTCACGCGCATAGGTTTAGTTACCTATGATCACGCGCGTGAACTCGACAATCGATTACTGTTATACTTCGCGTCGTGACCGCATTACCACCTCGTGTGTGCATTATTTTTCTAATAATTCAACGGCCTGTCGTCAATTATTCCTTACATAACAGACCGCTGCAAAGCAAAACAGACCGTTGCCATGAAAAACAGCGCGTTGCTATGGACTCGGAACGGACTATTTTCTTTGGCGGAAGCAATACAATCGTTTTTAAATCAATAAACTCCTTTTTAAATCAATAATTTGTGGCAAATTATTTATTTATTTTGTATAGCCATGTAATAAGCGGGATAATGTATAGAGAGGCGGTCGTTATAGTGAATAACAAGCCCTTCAGGCTGATTCAAGACCCCTCCGCTTCGGGGTTGTTATTTGCTATAACGACCGCCTCTCTATACATTATCCCTTACATAAACATTGGTCAGCAAACACAAACAAACTCAACCAGGCCTGCTTGACGCACAGGAACAAACCTCATTGGTTCTTGAGAAAGCTCAAACAGGCTGCCTGGTTCTCACATGTCAAGTGAACATGCTTGAGCTTCTATTTACCACAACTGATGTGTAAGCTGATGAATGTTTATTTGTGAATAAGACTAAATTAACTTTGTTCATCATATAAACGATTGTGTCTGCAATTTTTTGGAATAAACCGTTCAATTCAGATTAGTTTTTCAATCTCTTTCAACTTTTTGAAGCAAAGTTTCAGTTGCGTAGCAGTCAATGTAGGGACAGATATCTCAGATTGCATTAAAAAAATCTTATTTTAAGATCTTAAGAAGACTTAAGAAAGAACTAAAGTCTTGTGGGTTTGGAACGACATGAAGGGCGAGTAATCAATGACAGCATTTTTGGATGAACTAACCCTTTAATACCTAAAATATCTTGAATAAAGAAATTTAAGTTATTTTTTTCTGTTAATAAAACTATTTTATAATTAATAAGTTGCCTGTTTTTCTTCTTTCTCAAGGTGTTTTTTCTCCATCAACCCAGAGAAGGGCACCAAAGTGGAGAAGACACAAACTTCACGCCTCAATGTGAACCCAAGAGTCCTTACTTTAATTCAGGAACTTTCAGATCATGAGTGGCGCGATGTCTGAAACTCTATGGACGTTTGTTTGGACTTTACCCTGAATTTTGTTTTAGCTTCTATGCTCAGTTCTTCAAGATCAACCCAGAGAAGGGCACCATTGTGGAGAAGACACAAACTTCACTCAATGTGAACCTTTCAGATCATGAGTGGTGCGATGTCTGAAACTATGGACATTTGTTTGGACATTACTCTGAATAAGGTTAGTTTCAGCTTCTATGCTCTGTTCTGAAGATAACTTTTTCAGGTGAGTTTGTATGCAACTTAGTTTTATTGCTCTTATATTTTGTGATATTGTCCTGTACGTCAGTTCGCAGAGTGATATTGTCCTGTACGTCAGTTCGCAGAGTGATATTGTCCTGCAAGTCAGTTTGCAGAGTGATATTGTCCTGCAAGTCTGTTCGCAGAGTGATATTGTCCTGCAAGTCAGTTCGCAGAGTGATATTGTCCTGCAAGTCAGTTCGCAGAGTGATATTGTCCTGCAAGTCTGTTCGCAGAGTGATATTGTCCTGCAAGTCAGTTCGCAGAGTGATATTGTCCTGCAAGTCAGTTCGCAGAGTGATATTGTCCTGCAAGTCAGTTCGCAGAGTGATATTGTCCTGCAAGTAAGTTCGCAGAGTGATATTGTCCTGCAAGTCAGTTCGCAGAGTGATATTGTCCTGCAAGTCAGTTCGCAGAGTGATATTGTCCTGCAAGTCAGTTCGCAGAGTGATATTGTCCTGCAAGTCTGTTCGCAGAGTGATATTGTCCTGCAAGTCTGTTCGCAGAGTGATATTGTCCTGCAAGTCAGTTCGCAGAGTGATATTGTCCTGCAAGTCAGTTCGCAGAGTGATATTGTCCTGCAAGTCAGTTCGCAGAGTGATATTGTCCTGCAAGTCAGTTCGCAGAGTGATATTGTCCTGCAAGTCAGTTCGCAGAGTGATATTGTCCTGCAAGTCTGTTCGCAGAGTGATATTGTCCTGCAAGTCAGTTCGCAGAGTGATATTGTCCTGCAAGTCAGTTCGCAGAGTGATATTGTCCTGCAAGTCAGTTCGCAGAGTGATATTGTCCTGCAAGTCAGTTCGCAGAGTGATATTGTCCTGCAAGTCAGTTCGCAGAGTGATATTGTCCTGCAAGTCTGTTCGCAGAGTGATATTGTCCTGCAAGTCTGTTCGCAGAGTGATATTGTCCTGCAAGTCAGTTCGCAGAGTGATATTGTCCTGCAAGTCAGTTCGCAGAGTGATATTGTCCTGCAAGTCAGTTCGCAGAGTGATATTGTCCTGCAAGTCAGTTCGCAGAGTGATATTGTCCTGCAAGTCAGTTCGCAGAGTGATATTGTCCTGCAAGTCAGTTCGCAGAGTGATATTGTCCTGCAAGTCAGTTCGCAGAGTGATATTGTCCTGCAAGTCAGTTCGCAGAGTGATATTGTCCTGCAAGTCAGTTCGCAGAGTGATATTGTCCTGCAAGTCTGTTCGCAGAGTGTTATTGTCCTGCAAGTCAGTTCGCAGAGTGATATTGTCCTGCAAGTCAGTTCGCAGAGTGATATTGTCCTGCAAGTCAGTTCGCAGAGTGATATTGTCCTGCAAGTCAGTTCGCAGAGTGATATTGTCCTGCAAGTCAGTTCGCAGAGTGATATTGTCCTGCAAGTCAGTTCGCAGAGTGATATTGTCCTGCAAGTCAGTTCGCAGAGTGATATTGTCCTGCAAGTCAGTTCGCAGAGTGATATTGTCCTGCAAGTCAGTTTGCAGAGTGATATTGTCCTGCAAGTCAGTTTGCAGAGTGATATTGTCCTGCAAGTCAGTTTGCAGAGTGTTATTGTCCTGCAAGTCAGTTTGCAGAGTGATATTGTCCTGCAAGTCAGTTTGCAGAGATTCATTGTTTAACAAATATTCTTTCTTGCCCTCTCCTTCTCTATTTTTCATTTGTACTCTTTTTCTCGTCTTTGTTTCCTTCCATCTCTTTACCTCCATCTTTCCTCTATCAGTTCCAATGAGATAATTAAGCTGTACATATTACAAATGTGTATGTTGTGCTGCTTTAATATTAATAAAGAAGACAAGACAATGCAGAAAATGGATGTTTTTATGCAGTTTTGTACTAAAATGCAGTTTAAAACAAAGTTGTTTACAATGACTGTCATTTTTACAAATTTATTCTGGCAACCACAGCTGCCAAATTATTTTTGTAAAAACAACAGGATTTTTTTGTATAAACAAACTTAAAGTCTGTATTTCTTACAGTAAATCCCTGTACATTTTACAGGATTTTTTTACAGTGACCTGTAATTTTTACAAAATTATTCTGGCAACCCAGCTGCCAAATTTGTTTTGTAAAAACGACAGAATTTTTTTTACAGTGTAGAAATCGGTGATTCTCAAGAATGAAAATGCATTTTTACCGTGGCTTATTTGTTAGTGGGCTGTAAGGTCTCATCAGAAACATCGCTCTGCATTCTTCTTCTTATCATGCTTTAACAAATAATATTATACATATCCATCAGAGACTTTATAAACTTTGGGATTTAATAGAGTAACCTCCAGTGATATTATCTTCTCTCTCTTTTTCAGTGTCGATTGCCGTCTTATTGTTGTAAGTGGAGTCAATGTCATTTCTTATTTGCCAGATTTATCACAACATGTTTAATCAATAATCACTGATGAAAGTGAAAAATTTTTAATGTGTAAAGACATATCTCACTCGTATGCGTTCTTCTTTTTCTCTCTTTTTTTGTTTGTCTACAGCAGCTACATACACCACAACGGCTCTTTTAAGAGCCACATCTTGAGAACGTCTTTGACTTTGTAAGTTAATATTTTAAATGACCACCCATTATTTGGGTTTAGATCAATTACAACAACATCATGCAGCATGTTAGTAATGTCTTAATGAAGACATTAAAGGAATACATAAATAAAGGAATAAAAAATATATATATTAAATGCATGTGTGAATGAAATGGAAACAAAACTAGCATCCTGCATCTGATTTTCCAGATTCATCATAACATCCTAATTAATCAATAATCACTGATGAAGTGAAAACATTTTAATGTGTACAGACATCTCATTTAAATGCATTCTTCATTTTCTCTTTTTTTTGTTTGTCTACAGCAGCTACATACACCACAACGGCTCTTTTAAGAGCCACATCTTGAGAACGTCTTTGACTTTGTAAGTATATATTTTAAATGACCACCCAGTATTTGGGTTTAGATCAATTACAACAACATCATGCAGCAAGTTAGTAAAGAGATTCTTACATACATAAATACTAGCATCCTGCACCTCTGATTTGCCAGTTTCATCATAACAATTGATTTTTGATATCAGGAATTCACATTTTTAAAGGGATAGTTCACCCAAAAATTTTAAATCTGTCATTAATTACTCACCCTCCACGTCATTTCTATTTTCGAAACACAAATTAATATTTTTCGATGAAATCTGACAGCTCTCTGACCCTCCCGTAGACAACAACTCAACTGTAATGCAGGTCCAGAAACGCAGTAAAGACATGGGTAAAACAGTCCATGTGGCATCAGTGGCTCAACTTCAGTTTTGCAAAGAAAACAAAAATAACAATGTATTCAAACTCCAAGAAGTGATTATGAAAGAATGGGTTGCTATCAGTCAGGATTTGGCCCAGAAGTTGATTGAGAGCATGCCCAGTCGAATTGCAGAGGTCCTGAAAAAGAAGGGCCAACACTGCAAATACTGACTCTTTGCATAAATGTCATGTAATTTTCGATAAAAGCCTTTGAAACGTATGAAGTGCTTGTAATTATATTTCAGTACATCACAGAAACAACTGAAACAAAGATCTAAAAGCAGTTTAGCAGCAAACTTTTTGAAAACTAATATTTATGTAATTCTCAAAACTTTTGGCCACGACTATATGTGGGAAGATTTGCATAACGTCGCCCAAATGTTCACACAAATAAAGGCATAATTTTCATACTCACTGTTGCCGTCGCTACCATGTTGTGGAGTCACTGTGTGTTTTGTTTTGAAAGCAAAACTAATTTGTTTGGCCTTCCAAAAGAGGACATGACTAGAAATCAGTGGTTAAGTTGTAGTTCATCCCATTTAATACAGATGTGTGCAGCGAGGAGCAACAATAATGTACATTATGTGAAAAATGTAAACCACATAAACACATTGAATTGCACCAATTATGCAACAATGTTCTTTTTAGCAATGTCATATGACCCCTTTAAATGCCCAGGAGAAAGATGCAACACTATGGCAATTGCAAAATTGAAGCTTACTTGAACTAGTGGTGATACCTCAAGAGTCACTCTTAACCTATCTTTATCCTATCCATGAAACCCATCCATAAAACTTTTTTTCTTTTAAATCAGTCTTCATTTATGACACTTCAGCTTGTGGTTATGGGTTATTATGGTTTGTAATTGGCAAAATACTTGGATTTTTTTTTATCAGATATATACATGCATAATAATTATGCACACACTGTAGATGTTTAGTCATGTGCTTATTCTGCCTGATGTCAGAAGTTGCAAGACACTTTAATGAATAAAAACCAGCCATTAAAATGAATGTGTCATGTAAAATTATTTAAATTTACCAGTTCCATCATTCTCAGCTCCAGATGTTCCCATGAGCTTCTCCCAGGCAGATGAGCCACAAGATGCTTGGGGTGAACACTCACCTGACATTCAAGGTAAAAAAAAACAATTAGTATTTGGTAAATGAAAACAAAAAGGACAATTACTGTACACACATAAGGTAATTCAGCATGTTATGTGCAATCCATCAGAGAATGCATTTTCTTTGCTGAGACCTTCAAGTTCCAAGCAAGAAAGAACACAGCGTAAGTTGTATGACTCACTTTTGGTAAGTACTGTAGGATTTCATGTAGGTGTACTATAGAAAATGTGCTTGTTTAAAGCAAAAATGTAAAGCTAAATAAGCTAAAATACAAAGAAATAGAGAGCACAATTCAGCAGCAGCAGAATGGGTACCTTTTGTAATGTCAATTAAGCTCATTTAACAGAGAGCTTCTCTCATGCTGACCTCCAACTGGAAACTTGGGAAGAACACCCATCCATCACTCAAGGTAAAAAACATTAATTAGTATATGGAGGAAATCAAAAACACAATTGCAAATGAGTCATGGCCTAACACAACCTAATACAATTTTTTTCACTTTTTCTAATTAGAGAACAAATTCTCTGCCTTAAGACTCTCTCAAGACCAAAGACCATCAACCACACAACAAAGAAGAATGCAAAGTAAAAATAAATAAATAAATAAAAATGTCAATTTCAGTCATTACTAGGGTATCACTAAAAGGGGTCATATGCTATTTTAAAGACCATTATTTTGTATATTTGGTGTAACAGAATATGTTGAGACGCTTTAATATTCAAAAAACATTTTTCAAATACTGTACATTATTGTAGTTCCTCTATGTCCCGCCTCTCTCAAAAACCTCATTTTCAACAAAGTCCCTCCTTCCGACAAGCACAGGCTGCTCTGATTAGCCAACTTACCCAATACATTGTTATTGGCTGAACACCGCAAGCACTCGTCGGAAATGCAACGCCCCTTTCCATAATCGCGAGCTTCATCTTTCAAAGTAAATATCAAGACTGTTAATAATGTCATTAGTTTTACCATCAGTTCAAGCCCGAAAGGGCAACAGAGTCATGTGACAGACACAGTGATGATGCAGTCCACAAGCCACGGTTAAGACAGCTTATGTGCTATGATTTCTGACAATCGGTTTACTCTGCTGTGATGTTACCCTCACACACACACGTAATCACACAACACGTTACTCTACGCTGCGCAAAACTGCGCATTTGAACAGTCAATAGCAAACACTTATACTATTAAGAAAACATACTTAAAAGTAGCGATTCAGAATAAGCACCAGATTCAATTCAAGTTTATTTGTGTAGCGCATTTTACAATACAATCGTTGCAAAGATTGTCATAGCAAAGTCGGAATTTACCTTTTTTTTTTTTTTTTTGGAATAGCCTTTGTGCACAGCCAGCCTTGTACTCTCCTAGGTTCACAAAACTGTCATCCATTAAATGTGTTTTAATGTGTTTTAATGGAAACAAATTTGAACATCTGGGTTGTTCTGTTGTAAATAAATCTTAACAATGAATCTTCATTGCATCTACTTTCGGAAGTCCACATAAAGTGCTTTTGCTTTTGCCTAGAAACACAAAGCGTCTCCCTGACATGAATGCTTCAACACTAACTGCAGTTCCTGAAACCACACCTTTTTTTTGAGTGAACACATCTTGACGTAAATGTGTGGGGGCGTGTTTGAATGAGCCGTTTAGCATGGTATGGATCAGCCTTATCTTTTAGATAGAATAAATCCTTTAGTGGGAGACTTTAAGCTTTGTAACTCTTTAGATCTTATACATGTACAAATACCTACATAACACACTGAAGAAAAGGAAAAATAGAAATCACATTATATGACCCCTTTAGGAGCTCTTGAGCCAGATTTACTAAACAGACCAAATTAGCATTAGAGCGCAATTCCATAAATGTGCCGATGGGAGGGAAAATTATGCGTGTGATTTACTGACAATGCAAACTTTAAAGAACAGACGAAGCCAGATCATTCCCACAATAACCAGTGCAATCTACCAAGAGCAGCGCAAATTACCGTCTGCTTTAAGACATGCCTTTTTTGGGTATTAAAAATTTATCAAATACAAATAATTTGAAGAGCACAAATGTTATTAAATCAATGCGTGATTCATCTTAATACTCACCTCCCATAAATTTTGTGTCTCAAAGGAAAACTACTACAAATGCATATTCAAGGTTAAACGCAAAAACAACTGTCCACATCTTTTCAGCACTAATTCTTTACTGCGCCTCTTTAGTAAATCCTGACAGTACTATTTTAACACCAAAAGAAGGTTTGGCTGGTGCAAGCTGATAGTAAATCTAGCCCATATTGTATCAGTGTCATGCATTGTCTATGGGCCACTCTGCAGACATCTTCAATAGGGAACATTTTCCCCAGAGACTCCATCAGGAAACCTACACAGCCCCATAACTTCCCCGAGCAAGCTTGTGCCCAACTCTGCTCCTGAAAAAAAAAAACAACTCCCCAAAACTTCTCTGAATAGCCCTTTTGTCTTTGGCTTGTAAAGCAGGAAGCCTATGTGAACGCCGCTCCTCTCTCTCGCACCTGCAGTGCATTAGCGCTAATCAGGCCGGACAATGTTTCTGCCACACCCCGGAACTGGAGTAGGAGGTGTTGCACACAAATCGTTCCCTCCAGAAACTCGTGACTTTTCAAGAGGGTTCCGCTCGCTGAGCGTTTTTGTCATCCGTGAGACTTGCTTCATGAAATAAACCTTGATGTAGTTTAAATAATCATGCTGATAGTTATCACATATATTTATTGATGGTTTGGTGTTGATCAGTTTCAATACTGATGTCATTTGTGCAAAAGGATGCATATTCATTTCACTAGGAAATGTAGTTACTTGCTAGCTCAGACAATAAGAAAAGGTAATTGTTTTTATCGCAACCTAATTCAGCATAAAATATATGCCATGCATTTGCAAAAGTATGTACTGCGCAAAAAAAGTAAAAGTTTTGCAAAAAGATATATATTAAAAGATAGAATTTCAAACTAATGATTTTAATATAAAAATGTGTTTGATAAAAGTAATTAGCATGCTATCCTATTAACACATTTGTATTTAATATAATGTATATTTTGTATAAGGTGGGTGTATAATATCTAATGTAGACATTGCACAAAGGGTATCAGAGTTTTCACAAAACAAGCATCAATTGTCTTTTAACCAGTTTCCCAGGTGAACAATATTTCATATAATTAGTCATCTGTGTTAATTGGAATGGTGAAGGTATATAAAATACACTTACTTCCAGTTGCAGGAATGTTTGGATTTGTTGGTTCTGTGTGGTGGTTTGATAACGTGAACATTGGGTTTTTGGGGTACTTGTGGGTTTTTTGGCTATGGATCAAGGTTGGAAAAGGTCAGTTTGCTCATTCAATCTGTGTTTGTGCACACAAACATTTGCTAATGTGTCTTAAAATTTGTAGGTTACCCTTGCTACTAGTCGTCTTGTTTTGGAGGAATGCTGATGGACTTAAAAGTGAGTCGTGCTCTCTCCCTCTTATTTCAAGGAATGTGCTTAGTGAGACTTGTGTAAAAGCCTTCTGTTTTAATTCTATAGGTGGCGCATATTCAGATGCCCATCGTGGGTGGGGTCAGCCTTCTGATGCTCGTTCCCATCATGCAGTCCAGTCTTCCATGTCAGAGGTCCATGTGACTAGGACTTTGCCTGTTGAAGAAGTGGGCTCCAGATTGTTCCCTGCTAAGCCCCTGAAAAGCAAGTCGAAATGGAATCTACCTCAGTTTGTCAAAGGTGGTTCCAGCAGTTATCCGTCAATGTCCCATGCCCAAACTGCTCCAAGCAGCTCTGTCTCAGTTTCCTTGCCTCTGTCCCGGAATCAACAGTCTTCAAGCAGTTTAGCGTTCTCTGGATCAACTGTTCCAGGTGTTGCTGGGGGACTACGTTTGGAGACCCAATATGCTGCAAGTGGTTCTGGACCAGTTTCTACCCTAAGAGAGAGTAGTAGCTATCCTGCCCAGCTTGGTGTTTCTGGCCAATCCACCAGTGATGCTTTGCATGTGTCAAGCTCCCAAGAAACCCAAAGTGCTTTCAGTCAGTCCACCAGTGTCTTGAGTTCCCAGAAGCAATATAGTGCTGCCTCCCAGGTCAGCTCTGGGGCTCAGCTTGGGGCCTCTACTGGTTTGCTCCCGCAGAGAATGAGCAGCTCTTTCAGTGGTTCTGTCCAGTCTCCAGGTACCACAAGTCAGTTTGCCCTTGGGTCTTCCCCATATGCTGCAAGTGTGTCACTGTCCTCCCCACAAGCTGGTCCATCTACTGTTCCGGGTCCTCAGAAGCAGCTGACCTCTACCTACACTGGCAGCTCTGGCACCCAGGCAGGATCCTCTACTCTCTTCACCCTGCATGGAAGCCCTGCTTATGGATCACGTCAGCCTCAAGGTACCACAAGTCTGTCTGCCCCTGTGTCTCCATCCTCATATCCAGGTTTATCCCACTCCTCACCCCAAGGTGTTGCCAGTCAATCTAGTTCACAGAAGCGGCTTACCTCCATCTACCAGGTCAGCTCTGAGGCTCAGCTTGGGGCCTCTACTGGTGTGCACCCTCAGAGAATGAGCAGCTCTTCCAGTGGTTCTGTCCAGTCTCCAGGTACCACAAGTCTGTCTGCCCCTGGGTCTCCATCCTCATATCCAGGTTTATCCCAGTCCTCACCCCAAGGTGTTGCCAGTCAATCTAGTTCACAGAAGCGGCTTACCTCCATCTACCAGATGAGCTCTGGGGCTCAGCTTGGGGCCTCTACTGGTGTGCACCCTCAGAGAATGAGCAGCTCTTCCAGTGGTTCTGTCCAGTCTCCAGGTACCAAAAGTCAGTTTGCCCTTGGGTCTTCCCCATATGCTGCAAGTGTGTCACTGTCCTCCCCACAAGCTGGTCCATCTACTGTTCCGGGTCCTCAGAAGCCGCTGACCTCTACCTACACTGGCAGCTCTGGCACCCAGGCAGGATCCTCTACTCTCTTCACCCTGCATGGAAGCCCTGCTTATGGATCACGTCAGCCTCAAGGTACCACAAGTCTGTCTGCCCCTGGGTCTCCATCCTCATATCCAGGTTTATCCCAGTCCTCACCCAAAGGTGTTGCCAGTCAATCTAGTTCACAGAAGCGGCTTACCTCCATCTACCAGGTCAGCTCTGGGGCTCAGCTTGGGGCCTCTACTGGTGTGCGCCCTCAGAGAATGAGCAGCTCTTCCAGTGGTTCTGTCCAGTCTCCAGGTACCACAAGTCAGTTTGCCCTTGGGTCTTCCCCATATGCTGCAAGTGTGTCACTGTCCTCCCCACAAGCTGGTCCATCTACTGTTCCGGGTCCTCAGAAGCAGCTGACCTCTACCTACACTGGCAGCTCTGGCACCCAGGCAGGATCCTCTACTCTCTTCACCCTGCATGGAAGCCCTGCATATGGATCACGTCAGCCTCAAGGTACCACAAGTCTGTCTGCCCCTGGGTCTCCATCCTCATATCCAGGTTTATCCCACTCCTCACCCCAAGGTGTTGCCAGTCAATCTAGTTCACAGAAGCGGCTTACCTCCATCTACCAGGTCAGCTCTGAGGCTCAGCTTGGGGCCTCTACTGGTGTGCACCCTCAGAGAATGAGCAGCTCTTCCAGTGGTTCTGTCCAGTCTCCAGGTACCACAAGTCTGTCTGCCCCTGGGTCTCCATCCTCATATCCAGGTTTATCCCAGTCCTCACCCCAAGGTGTTGCCAGTCAATCTAGTTCACAGAAGCGGCTTACCTCCATCTACCAGATGAGCTCTGGGGCTCAGCTTGGGGCCTCTACTGGTGTGTACCCTCAGAGAATGAGCAGCTCTTCCAGTGGTTCTGTCCAGTCTCCAGGTACCAAAAGTCAGTTTGCCCTTGGGTCTTCCCCATATGCTGCAAGTGTGTCACTGTCCTCCCCACAAGCTGGTCCATCTACTGTTCCGGGTCCTCAGAAGCAGCTGACCTCTACCTACACTGGCAGCTCTGGCACCCAGGCAGGATCCTCTACTCCCTTCACCCTGCATGGACCACCTGCTTATGGTGGATCAAGTCAACTTCAAGACATGAGTCACTATGCTGCTAGCAGTCCATATGGAAGCTTGTACTGCAAATGTTCATTGTCACCTCAAGGTGTAGACCATCCCTCTACTGTTCAGAGTTCACAAAAGCAGTTTACCTCTAGCTAT
This sequence comes from Carassius carassius, assembly GCF_963082965.1. Lineage (NCBI taxonomy): Eukaryota > Metazoa > Chordata > Actinopteri > Cypriniformes > Cyprinidae > Carassius > Carassius carassius. The sequence goes on from NC_081803.1 coordinate 6,633,488, forward strand.
GGAACCCAGTCAGGGTCTTCACCATTTACCCTGCAAGGAAGTGTCACTTTTGATGGCTCACAGCCTCAAGGTGTTGCCAGTCAATCTGTTCGCGGCTCTCTCAAGCAGCTTCCATCCACCTTCGTAGGCAGCTCTGGAACCCAGGCAGGGTCCTCTACTGCTATCCTGCGGGGAGGCACTACTTATGGTGGATCATCTAAGCCTCAAGATACAAGTGAGTTTGTTCCTGGCTCTCAGTCCTCTTATGCAAGTGTATCATGGTCTTCACCTCAAGATGTTGCTGGTTCTGGTACTGCTCTTTCTCAGAAGCAGTTTATCTCTACCTTCACAGGCACCTCTGGTAAACCGGTATGATTCAAGTGCCTTTCAGAATTGAAACTCCAATAAAGGTTGATTTGCCAAGCAGTTTGTGTGTGGGGTGTTGTGTATGGGTTTTTTTTCTCCTCTGTAGCAGTTAAAGGGAGCAATGTACAGTTTAACCCCTTCATTGTCAAAGATCAGTAACCACTTCCGCTTATGTCCGTCTAACAGCCCTCTTTAATTATACTCTTACTTGATCTAAATAAACCACATTGTTAGGCTCTAGCTTTATTTGACCTCAATTTTGATAAAACATTGCAGTGACCGTAATTTATGACAGGAGTGCAAAATCTGTCATTTAGAATAGAAATTCACCACACCTTCATATTTGGTCACATCTGCTTCATATTTTTCACTGAATTCCTTCAACTAAATGTTGAAAAGACAAAGGATATGCAGATTGATTTTAGGCGAAAGTCATCAACTCCACAGACCACGATTATAAATGGGAAGAGGGTGGAATTCGTAGAAACATAGAAGTATTTCGGCAGTTTGATCGACAATAAGTTAACTTTTACCTCTAACACTGAAATGCTTTGCAAAAGAGGCCAACAAAGACTGTTTTGTCTTCGCAAACTGTCAAAATTTCATGTTGATAAGACTCTCATGACCCTTTTTTATAAATCATACATTGAGTCTGTTTTAACATTTTCATTAATTTGCTGGTATGGTAGTCTCACTGTCAAGGCCAAAACTGCCCTTTCCAATATAGTGAAGGTCAGTAGTAAAATTATAGGTGTCCAGCAGAGTAGCCTGTCTGTCCTGTATGATAGACCGGTAGTTAGGAAGGCCAACGCAGTTATCTCTGATAGCTCCCACCCCCTTCATTCTGAGTTCCAGATATTGCCTTCCGGGTCTCGGTACAGATTACCTTCAGTGAAGAATAACAGATATAAGCATTCATTCGTCCCGAGAGCCATCTTGTTTATGAATTCAGCCCGGAGGAGTAGACAGACTATAACTATTAAATAGTGATGGGGTTATTATTATAATATGTATAGTATTGCTTGTTTTTGATGTTGCTGAAATGGGGATGGTTATGGAAATGTTGCTATACTATGAAATTGTCAGATTTTACTTTAACAAGGGCCTGTTACATTAAGTATTTCTTATGTGTTTTTGTGCATCTGTGACTGTTCTGTGTTTATCATGCTGCAAAACCAATTGCCCTATGGGGACAAATAAAGTCTAAAGTCTAATTCTAAAAGTCTAAGTTCCATCTGCGTATTCAAGCACACATTTGGACTTCGCCAGTCACCCATTCCTAGTACTGTGAAAAATAGACGCTTTCAGTAATAAAGTGCGGACAATTTGCTTTTGTTTTAAATTATGCACTAGCATTACTTAAACATGAATATGTGCTTGGTAGGGCTAATTAAACTCTACCATAATATCTCTTAATAGCCTATAGAGATGTTTCTTGGCCTTTATCATGTGAGAGAGATGCTCATGGCTTTCAAACATCTCCAATGCAACCCACATGCATTTTGCAGGTGGACCTCACTAATGAATCCAAGTGCGGAGATACCAGACGCTTTCAGCCACTGCAAGGTGCAGAGTCCTGCAGACAACTTGTTTCATTTTGAGACTGTCCTCCTTCTAAAAATGACCACATAGGTCGTTTGTGCAAGCAGCGTATTATGACCCATTATTAAGTTTTCAAATCAAGCGGCCTTTTACGACAGTCTCGTTTGTCGGGTGTGTCGTCATCTAATGACCTTTGACTGTCGTTACCATGGTTACCACTCACAAAAAGGAGGAGTGACCCAACAGTTCACCGAGCGTTGTTGTCCAGGTGTGTAAACTATTTTATTTTATGGTTTATTTTTTAAGATACTGTTATGATTCTCTGCAATTAATCTGGAAGTAAGTGCAGTTTGACGTTTTCTTAAAAAATCTTTTGCGAACGCCAGTGAACGAATGTGAAATGCCCAGTGACCAAAACACTTACCATATTATTTACCATGATAACTGTTTTAGTGTGGTATTTGTAGTTATCACATTAACCACAGTGCCATGGCTTTAATACCTTTTTTAATGTAATTGTAATTCAGTGTTTTTTTTTCTGTCTTGCAGTTTCTTCATATCACACACATCTCCAGCTCCTACAACAACATTCAGTGTCCAGCAGCTCTTTATGAAGTTCTCTCTCTCTCTCTCTCTCTCTCTCTCTCTGATTTTCCTTCCCTATTTTTCTGAACTGTAATTCATAATTCATTCAAACGTTTCTTCCTTTCTCTTGTTAATCATGGAATATTTTCAAAGCTCAGAATCAGATTTGGATCATTCTGCCAGAAAGCTGCTAGTATTAAGAGGGAACTTGAACTCGAAGCTCAAGCTGAACTTGAAGAATTTGCAAGCTAAGCTGAAGTCCTTCACATTTCACACTTCACAGGTGATGTTGAAGACATTTAGTTATAACTGATTTACTTTAATTTATTAAGTGTTAATAACCTTCCTTATAGACCTTCCTTTCAAATATTTTGTTCACAGATCATTTCTAGCACACTGTCTCAACATGTATGTATTAAAACAACAACAACATTTCAACTTTTTCTGTATTTAAGTTGAAAAGGAAGACCAAAGGAAGGCCTGTCAAACTCTATTCAGACCCGTCTTGTTTGTGGAGAGGGATGAATTTGACCATCTTGTGTGTTTACGGAGAAGACCAAAAGATGCAAAGGCAAACATTTCCAGTGGTACGTCTTTGTTAGTCTGAGCATCTTGACAGAACTTTACTGCAGTTACATTTTGCACCGAATTTGATGTGTTTTTTTTTCTTTTACATACCCCACAACCCCATCAGCCCGAGCCCTGTGCTACATCAAAGTATTAATAATTGATATTGTATGATATTGTACAAACGTACTCTCCAGTTTTTCCTCCTGCTGTCATTGACCATTGCCTCAACTCTCATGCAGACTGTGCCCATTGTAAGTAGTCAGAGCGTTTATATCCTAAAGAGTCCACTGTATTCTTTATTAGTGCCGTCTCTTCCCGTTGTAACAGTACATGATATCTGTCCACACCTCACAGTCTGCCTTTATTTCCATGTTGATTTTAATTGAACACATCTGTCTAAAAGCAAGTGTGGAAATGCTGTTTAACTTGTTATGTGACACATCAGGTCTTCAGTTAATTTGGCCAAATTAGATCATTTAAAATTGTTCACAAGTTAGTAACTACAATAACTATTTTAGCATCCACACCAACACACAATAAAGTAATGTTTATTATTATAAAAGCTGTAGCGATGTTGTTGTCTGCCACTTTAAATGCCTAAGCTTTTTAAACTCAGGTGCATTCTGATTGGCTGTTTGAATTGTTCATCAGCTAGAAAAGCTGCTCTGTGTCATTAAATGTTAAATAGTTGCGGTATGGACTCATCCTTGGTGTGAAGAGGTCTTTAAACGGCTTACAACAATCCTGCTAGCATGTAATCATGTATAAAATACTTCAGAATAATATAGCTTGAAGATACAGCTTTCTTTCTTATCATTTTGTTAAACTTAAACACAAGATTCTGCCTTTCTCTGCCTGTTTCTCTTCATCTTAGTCCTTTACTCCCTTCACTCACACATTCTCTTTTGCTCTGTTAGGTACAAACAAAAGTTCTCGTCATGATCAGCCCTCTTCAAGTAAGGTTTGTAGAAAATTGTAATCAATATTCATTTAATTCTCTAATCTGTCTTAATTCATATGTTTAACCAGCAACAGTAATTAAACATGGGGTTAATAGACATATTTTTGTTTTACAGCTGAAGAGCAAAAACACAAAGAAAATCAGTCCTGTTGGGGAGGAGGAGTGAACATGGCTCTATTGTGCCCAAACAGAAAAGGTGCTTATTCCCATTGGTATATCTTTATTCAATCAATGCAGTAACACAGCATTTGATGTTGATCTCTGTTCAAATCAGCAATTAACATTTTTCCTAGAATGAACAAATCATCAGTGCATCATTTCTGGAATTTGGGCAGAAAATGACTGAATATGATGAGTACTGACACCTGCACCTGTATTTACCAAAACTATTTTTGTTATGGACTTATAGTTTTTGATTTTTTTAAAGGAGGACAAGTCAGTTGATGAAGAAAGGAAGAATGAGGCATGTTGTATGAAGACATCAGATGCAAAAGCCTTTAAGTTCTATCTGAAATGTTCTTCTAAGAAGAATTTTAGAAGAACATGCAAGAAGCCTTTGCATCTGAAATCTTCATATGTACTACAAGTTTTCAATACATTACTGATTTGTTATGACTGCTTGTATTATGTTCTACTTGTGCAGTCACTGCAGCCTGAAACTGTGAAGACTGCATTCCCAAACAGCTCTTTGACAGCACAGATGTTACGCCCATAAAAGAAACTTCACAAGTGAGAGCCCATACCTCCAACAACCTTCAGCAGGAATCAATGGTATGTCCATTACAACAATTCTAAATAATAATATTATATACTGTTAATTGATTTACAACACCCAAAATGAGTTTGTCTCTCCAGGACATCTATGCAAGGTTGTTGTTTTTTTTCTTTTGAGGAAAGCACAGAGGACCGTCAGAGACTCCATCTACATGAGCCATGGATTGTTCTCACTGTTATCATCAGGCAGACGTAATCACAGAACCAGCGGCAGCAGACTGCAAGACAAGTTCCTTCCACAGGCAATCAGACTGAACTGAACTCGTACAAGTAAAACCACACACACACACACACACACACACACACACACCAGCAGCCTCATATATGCACTGCACTCTATCAGTTACGCTGACTGGACTCTGACTAACTATTATTCTTCTCCCTGACATTCTGTTTGCACTAATTCATACCATACTGCACTGCAAAGGTACAGTGATTGTTGTTTATTATTGTTTTCATTCTCTGTATAGTATAATATTGCACTATATATTATTTTATACCTATATTGAGCTCTTATGTATAGTGTGTATATTTTTAATACTGTATATGTGTTGCAAATATATTCAGTACTTGTCATGCTGCAGAGTTTGCACAAAAGCATTTTACCACCTATATACTTGCATTCATGGTATTGTGATAAAGTGATTTGATTTGAATTGGTCACATGACTTGTTCATCAGTTGTACTGTTGTGCTGCATAACAATTGCAAATTGTTTATGACGCTGAAGAAGATTATGATAGGGACATGGATTTCAAGAAAACCAGGAGAGCGCTGATAAGGAAACTGGATGTGATTCTTTGGTGCTCAAGACATTTCACCATGCTTTCATCTGGGTTTCTTCATCTGATTAAAATAATATGCTTTTAACATAACCCATTAGTGTTGGGCGATATGGTCATTTTTTAAATCGTCATATCGTCAGCCCGTGAGATCGACGATACAGAATATTATCGAGCATGGGTGGAGCAAGAGAGAGACTCTTTGTTCTTGTCATAGCATAACTATTGGGTGTTTTAAACCGCGCAGGTGCGAGAGAGAGAGCCTATGGAGTCACCAATAATAATAAAAAAAAATACTTTCAAACATACTGACTGATTTAACTAACGTTAAATATAAAAATACTGTATTTAAAACAGCTAGTTCATACATAGTCGGATGCAACTGTCATATCGCACGTCCGCATCTGCGCAGGGAAGTTATCAGTCTAAATGTTCTGCAAAATCAGTCAACGGTGAAAATCAATAGTAGATTTAATTTAAAGTCCAACATTTTAACACTTATATTGGGCATAAACGAACATTTAAATATAAAGTATTTAAAACAGATAAGTTGATATATTTGTAGTAAAGTTGAATTGAACTGATGCATCAGTCATACACCGCTCCGGACCGCGCGCCTGACGCACCGCCACAGAAACAAGAATGAGATGCAGTCTAACATAACTGTGGCATTAAACTCAGTTAGTGAGGGCTCGTTTAATATATTGCACATACAGTATATAGGCCGTTTAGTTTACTTGTTAAAGTGCAATGAAATACCTTATATCTGCAGACGATGTACGTCTGTTTGTGGATGGAGACTTTGTAACGGCCAAAAATATGTATTTTACATGCATCACATTATAGTGCGGTGTGCATGAAAATAATAACAAGGCGGCAGATTGAACTTATTATCCGTGGTTCTCACGTAGTCCTTCTACGTCATCACCACATAGTGTGTTTTATAAGTTAAGTGATCAGTCTTTAAGAAAAGGACTACGTGAGAACCATGCACTATGGATGATAAATTCGCTCTGCCGCCTTGTTAATTATTTTGTTTTACTTTATTTGTGACACCAAGAAAGGGTTAATCTCTCATGTATGAGAAGAGCGCGTTGCCGTATACCAGCCATTAAATGTGTGGGACACCAACTCGTCATTTTCTATCTCTTTCATTTCATGGATTTAACAAATTATCCGAGTCAAAGCGTTACTACTTCACCGACTACATGCTGTAATCCTCCTGCGCGTGCGAGGTGTGTGTGTGAAATGCGGGCAGTGAAATTAAGTGAAATAGCTGGGCAGTTTAAAAGTCGAATTATAATAAGCAGCCTAATAAAAATACAAATAATAGTTATTATTACTATAATCTAATACATTAATAGGAAAATGAGCCTAATATCGTCTTGACTATCGACAGAGAATTCTGCTTATGTCGATATCTCTGACGATCGTCGATACACGATACTATCGTCTATCGGCACAACCCTATAACTCATTTTATACTTGAATATCGTTTGTCTTAATATGCTACTTTATTTATGCTGCATGATATTTGGATTTTTCCTCAGAGTCTGCATGAATGAGAAAAGTAAGTATATCTGCTGCATTACTCGTGATGTTGTATTTGTCACCTGTTATTTCTGATATTCGATATGGATGAGAGTTAGGAGTTTAAGGGTCGCTACACTATGGAGCTAGACGAGTCTCAAAAAAGATAAATGCACACACTACAACATACGCACACACAGGATTCATACATGCACACACATGATTCATAAATACACACACAGGATACACAAATGCGCACAAAATTCACAAATGCACACACAAAATGTGAAAAGCACAGACGATTCACAAATGCATACAAAATTCACAAATGCACACGAAATTCATAAATACACACACACAATTCAGAAATGCAAACAACATTTACAAATGCACTCAAGATTTACCAATGCACAGGACAAGATTCAGAAATGTATTTCTGATGCACACACAAATATACCTTGATTTACAAACTGCTTGCGGTCTGTGAACTTCACTGCATTTGTGTGTGAATTTTGAGACTCCCCTGACTTGGCTCGACACACAAATGCATTTTTTTAAACAGAGAATGATCAGCAACCAATCAGATATCTCCCTTGTTTTAGCCAATCACAAGAACGCACCCCACGCGAGGGATTGTTTACTTCTAAGCCAATCACATGAACGAGTTCACACAGCGCGATATGCCTGTGTCGCGAGCGCGAGCTAGCGCGGTGGAGTTCTGTCTTTCAGTTGGTTGAGACCTCAACATGGCTTCTGGCAACGACAGGTGAGCGGTATAACTTAAAGTGTTTAGCTAGTTATCTCCTTGTTGTGAGATGTTGTTTAATTGTTAATGTTAACCGGTTTAATTGTGCAACTACCAACATAAGCTAGCGAGCTGGCTAGGGTCAGGCTAGTATCGTTCCATAAAGTTGACATTCTTGTGAATTAAGTGACTGACAGGGTCTGTCGCCCCAATCCGAGGTAGCAGCTCGGGCTTTTGTGCAGTTATTGGCCCCAATTTTGTGTTGTAACGTTAACTTATGTGAAACAGGTGTTTCTAATTCTGACTCCCATCGCGTGCACGCGCATGGCGTCATACAATGGTGCCAGTTGCGAAAACAGACAGTCGTAAGTAATACATTGCAATTTGTGTATCGGTGTTTGATCGTGTATTTAACTAAACGTATCTGATTTACAGCTTGGACTGTCTAGCTGTGTTTTTGTTGTTTGTGTGTTTTACTGCAGTAAAACAAAAAAAAAACACTGCTCGTTTTCTCTATTGCAATATTCCTTTTCATGAAACAAAATGTGTTTGTTAGAGAGCATAGCAATTTCAGGAGTTTTGTTAAATCTGCCCTAATTACTCTGCCCTAATGTTGATACACTAAGTAGACATCCAAAAGGCCCTTTTTATCGCCACACGTACCGCCGCGGCGGCGGTATAAAGTGCATTTGCAGCCTTTGACCGCTGAGTGGCGCTTTAACCACAAGTTATCAAACAAGCGCATCAAAGCACATTATCGCTAATAGACGTCAGTTTTGCCTCACTGATGTGTTAGATTTGATGGCTTCAGTCAAGGAAAATGAAAGAAAAACACTGTAGTTAAAATATTTAATATTTAATATCCACAGACGAAAGTTAGGTACTTATGAAGTTATGTGCATTTCTTAGAACGAATTCAAGCAGGATGTCAAGCCTGTGCCTGAACCTGTGATTATATTTTCTCTAATCTACATGGTATTAAACCATATTTTAGATTTGACACATTTAAAAGGTGTGCAGTATTATTTATATTATATTATGCGTTATATTATTCAAAATAAATTTTGGTTTACTTTGCATTGGAGCATTAAAAGTGGTAGCCTATTTTAGGGGGGTTGGCTACATGGATTAATATGCAAAATGTCAATATAAGGATTACTTTATCACAGAATATCTGTTTTCGGTGGCACTTGTTTAGTTTAAAAGTAGACATGTCAAGCTTTCTATAGATATCTCTCTCATGTATTTTCATTGAGTATTCACGGAGTTACAGTTCATTTTAATGACGTGTTTGTAAATGAAGATCGGCGCAGACAAAGGCTGCAGACAGCACACCTTGTTTGTTATCTTTATTTTATAAGTGCACAAAGTTTTGTTGTTATTATGTCTGTATCCAAAAAAAAGGAGACCCTTTACAGATTCGATTGATGTATTGCTCTTATCTGTACGATTAAAACTGAAAGTGTAATTTAAGTTCTTTTCGGGATTATCAGGAGAAAATGACTCATAACGCGTATCCGCGTTAATCGACTCCAGAGGGTTAATAAAACAACATGCATTCTTGTTATTCATTACCTGTCCTTTAACTTATTGGGAAAAAGACATTTGTCCGTAAACTGATTAAGAAATTGTTGCATGTTTAAATGTGAAGCACTGTATAATGTCGTTCCCATTATTTAGGCCTAATTTGCCTAAAACAAGAAACGAAATAAAATTAAACCGGCATGATTAAATCTTTGAAACTCTAAAGAATTAATAAAACGTCCTCACAATTAAACTCAAGTTCTCTCATTATAATCAACAACATTCACACGAAGTAAAAAAAAAAGCTTTAGTAATTGACAACTAAAGTAATTTTAAAGGGAACCTTCTTTACTTGTTTTTAAAGTAGGGTAATATCATATAGCCTAAAAAAATCCCTGTTTTTTTTTTTATTTTAGAAAAGAAAATCTGATTTATGATTTAAACCGATTTTTAAATCAATATTCAAATGACGAAGAAATTTTACAAGTTTTAATATAGTTCTTTATCATTTATTTAGCAGTCAAATTTATAACTGCAACAAGATGATAAAAAAAACAGTACTGTTATTACCTTAATGCTGGAAAGAGTCAGTGTCATGGACGGAGGACCTGTTAATATTTTTTCTAGTTTATATTTCCATCTCGTTATGCCACTGGTTTAGATTTTTTATTTTTTTATTTTTTTTCTTATAGAACTTATTTGTAAATAGAGCAGTCACTGTCTGTGTCTACACCGGACGCGTCACGCGAGAGTTGTCATCTGTGCCCCACAGCGAAAAGTGTGTCTAAACTTGATGACATCACACTATAGTGTCAAATCATCTGAACACAGTGTTAGGTACAAACAAAAGTTCTCGTCATGATCAGCCCTCTTCAAGTAAGGTTTGTAGAAAATTGTAATCAATATTCATTTAATTCTCTAATCTGTCTTAATTCATATGTTTAACCAGCAACAGTAATTAAACATGGGGTTAATAGACATATTTTTGTTTTACAGCTGAAGAGCAAAAACACAAAGAAAATCAGTCCTGTTGGGGATGAGGAGTGAACATGGCTCTATTGTGCCCAAACAGAAAAGGTGCTTATTCCCATTGGTATGTCTTTATTCAATCAATGCAGTAACACAGCATTTGATGTTGATCTCTGTTCAAATCAGCAATTAACATTTTTCCTAGAATGAACAAATCATCAGTGCATCATTTCTGGAATTTGGGCAGAAAATGACTGAATATGATGAGTACTGACACCTGCACCTGTATTTACCAAAACTATTTTTGTTATGGACTTATAGTTTTAGATTTTTTTAAAGGAGGACAAGTCAGTTGATGAAGAAAGGAAGAATGAGGCATGTTGTATGAAGACATCAGATGCAAAAGCCTTTAAGTTCTATCTGAAATGTTCTTCTAAGAAGAATTTTAGAAGAACATGTCAGATAGATCTTAGAGGCCTTTGCATCTGAAATCTTCATATGTACTACAAGTTTTCAATACATTACTGATTTGTTATGACTGCTTGTATTATGTTCTACTTGTGCAGTCACTGCAGCCTGAAACTGTGAAGACTGCATTCCCAAACAGCTCTTTGACAGCACAGATGTTACGCCCATAAAAGAAACTTCACAAGTGAGAGCCCATACCTCCAACAACCTTCAGCAGGAATCAATGGTATGTCCATTACAACAATTCTAAATAATAATATTATATACTGTTAATTGATTTACAACACCCAAAATGAGTTTGTCTCTCCAGGACATCTATGCAAGGTTGTTGTTTTTTTTCTTTTGAGGAAAGCACAGAGGACCGTCAGAGACTCCATCTACATGAGCCATGGATTGTTCTCACTGTTATCATCAGGCAGACGTAATCACAGAACTAGCGGCAGCAGACTGCAAGACAAGTTCCTTCCACAGGCAATCAGACTGAACTGAACTCGTACTAGTAAAACCACACACACACACACACACACACACACACCAGCAGCCTCATATATGCACTGCACTCTATCAGTTACGCTGACTGGACTCTGACTAACTATTATTCTTCTCCCTGACATTCTGTTTGCACTAATTCATACCATACTGCACTGCAAAGGTATAGCCTATGTACAGTGATTGTTGTTTATTATTGTTTTCATTCTCTGTATAGTATAATATTGCACTATATATTATTTTATACCTATAATTGAGCCCTTATGTATAGTGTGTATATTTTTAATACTGTATATGTGTTGCAAATATATTCAGTGCTTGTCATGCTGCAGAGTTTGCACAAAAGCATTTTACCACCTATATACTTGCATTCATGGTATTGTGATAAAGTGATTTGATTTGAATTGGTCACATGACTTGTTCATCAGTTGTACTGTTGTGCTGCATAACAATTGCAAATTGTTTATGACGCTGAAGAAGATTATGATAGGGACATGGATTTCAAGAAAACCAGGAGAGCGCTGATAAGGAAACTGGATGTGATTCTTTGGTGCTCAAGACATTTCACCATGCTTTCATCTGGGTTTCTTCATCTGATTAAAATAATATGCTTTTAACATAACCCATTAGTGTTGGGCGATATGGTCATTTTTTAAATCGTCATATCGTCAGCCCGTGAGATCGACGATACAGAATATTATCGAGCATGGGTGGAGCAAGAGAGAGACTCTTTGTTCTTGTCATAGCATAACTATTGGGTGTTTTAAACCGCGCAGGTGCGAGAGAGAGAGCCTATGGAGTCACCAATAATAATAAAAAAAAATACTTTCAAACATACTGACTGATTTAACTAACGTTAAATATAAAAATACTGTATTTAAAACAGCTAGTTCATACATAGTCGGACGCAACTGTCATATCGCACGTCCGCATCTGCGCAGGGAAGTTATCAGTCTAAATGTTCTGCAAAATCAGTCAACGGTGAAAATCAATAGTAGATTTAATTTAAAGTCCAACATTTTAACACTTATATTGGGCATAAACGAACATTTAAATATAAAGTATTTAAAACAGATAAGTTGATATATTTGTAGTAAAGTTGAATTGAACTGATGCATCAGTCATACACCGCTCCGGACCGCACGCCTGACGCACCGCCACAGAAACAAGAATGAGATGCAGTCTAACATAACTGTGGCATTAAACTCAGTTAGTGAGGGCTCGTTTAATATATTGCACATACAGTATATAGGCCGTTTAGTTTACTTGTTAAAGTGCAATGAAATACCTTATATCTGCAGACGATGTACGTCTGTTTGTGGATGGAGACTTTGTAACGGCCAAAAATATGTATTTTACATGCATCACATTATAGTGCGGTGTGCATGAAAATAATAACAAGGCGGCAGATTGAACTTATTATCCGTGGTTCTTACGTAGTCCTTCTACGTCATCACCACATAGTGTGTTTTATAAGTTAAGTGATCAGTCTTTAAGAAAAGGACTACGTGAGAACCATGCACTATGGATGATAAATTCGCTCTGCCGCCTTGTTAATTATTTTGTTTTACTTTATTTGTGACACCAAGAAAGGGTTAATCTCTCATGTATGAGAAGAGCGCGTTGCCGTATACCAGCCATTAAATGTGTGGGACACCAACTCGTCATTTTCTATCTCTTTCATTTCATGGATTTAACAAATTATCCGAGTCAAAGCGTTACAACTTCACCGACTACATGCTGTAATCCTCCTGCGCGTGCGAGGTGTGTGTGTGAAATGCGGGCAGTGAAATTAAGTGAAATAGCTGGGCAGTTTAAAAGCCGAATTATAATAAGCAGCCTAATAAAAATACAAATAATAGTTATTATTACTATAATCTAATACATTAATAGGAAAATGAGCCTAATATCGTCTTGACTATCGACAGAGAATTCTGCTTATGTCGATATCTCTGACGATCGTCGATACACGATACTATCGTCTATCGGCACAACCCTATAACTCATTTTATACTTGAATATCGTTTGTCTTAATATGCTACTTTATTTATGCTGCATGATATTTGGATTTTTCCTCAGAGTCTGCATGAATGAGAAAAGTAAGTATATCTGCTGCATTACTCGTGATGTTGTATTTGTCACCTGTTATTTCTGATATTCGATATGGATGAGAGTTAGGAGTTTAAGGGTCGCTACACTATGGAGCTAGACGAGTCTCAAAAAAGATAAATGCACACACTACAACATACGCACACACAGGATTCATACATGCACACACATGATTCATAAATACACACACAGGATACACAAATGCGCACAAAATTCACAAATGCACACACAAAATGTGAAAAGCACAGACGATTCACAAATGCATACAAAATTCACAAATGCACACGAAATTCATAAATACACACACACAATTCAGAAATGCAAACAACATTTACAAATGCACTCAAGATTTACCAATGCACAGGACAAGATTCAGAAATGTATTTCTGATGCACACACAAATATACCTTGATTTACAAACTGCTTGCGGTCTGTGAACTTCACTGCATTTGTGTGTGAATTTTGAGACTCCCCTGACTTGGCTCGACACACAAATGCATTTTTTTAAACAGAGAATGATCAGCAACCAATCAGATATCTCCCTTGTTTTAGCCAATCACAAGAACGCACCCCACGCGAGGGATTGTTTACTTCTAAGCCAATCACATGAACGAGTTCACACAGCGCGATATGCCTGTGTCGCGAGCGCGAGCTAGCGCGGTGGAGTTCTGTCTTTCAGTTGGTTGAGACCTCAACATGGCTTCTGGCAACGACAGGTGAGCGGTATAACTTAAAGTGTTTAGCTAGTTATCTCCTTGTTGTGAGATGTTGTTTAATTGTTAATGTTAACCGGTTTAATTGTGCAACTACCAACATAAGCTAGCGAGCTGGCTAGGGTCAGGCTAGTATCTTTCCATAAAGTTGACATTCTTGTGAATTAAGTGACTGACAGGGTCTGTCGCCCCAATCCGAGGTAGCAGCTCGGGCTTTTGTGCAGTTATTGGCCCCAATTTTGTGTTGTAACGTTAACTTATGTGAAACAGGTGTTTCTAATTCTGACTCCCATCGCGTGCACGCGCATGGCGTCATACAATGGTGCCAGTTGCGAAAACAGACAGTCGTAAGTAATACATTGCAATTTGTGTATCGGTGTTTGATCGTGTATTTAACTAAACGTATCTGATTTACAGCTTGGACTGTCTAGCTGTGTTTTTGTTGTTTGTGTGTTTTACTGCAGTAAAACAAAAAAAAAACACTGCTCGTTTTCTCTATTGCAATATTCCTTTTCATGAAACAAAATGTGTTTGTTAGAGAGCATAGCAATTTCAGGAGTTTTGTTAAATCTGCCTTAATTACTCTGCCCTAATGTTGATACACTAAGTAGACATCCAAAAGGCCCTTTTTATCGCCACACGTACCGCCGCGGCGGCGGTATAAAGTGCATTTGCAGCCTTTGACCGCTGAGTGGCGCTTTAACCACAAGTTATCAAACAAGCGCATCAAAGCACATTATCGCTAATAGACGTCAGTTTTGCCTCACTGATGTGTTAGATTTGATGGCTTCAGTCAAGGAAAATGAAAGAAAAACACTGTAGTTAAAATATTTAATATTTAATATCCACAGACGAAAGTTAGGTACTTATGAAGTTATGTGCATTTCTTAGAACGAATTCAAGCAGGATGTCAAGCCTGTGCCTGAACCTGTGATTATATTTTCTCTAATCTACATGGTATTAAACCATATTTTAGATTTGACACATTTAAAAGGTGTGCAGTATTATTTATATTATATTATGCGTTATATTATTCAAAATAAATTTTGGTTTACTTTGCATTGGAGCATTAAAAGTGGTAGCCTATTTTAGGGGGGTTGGCTACATGGATTAATATGCAAAATGTCAATATAAGGATTACTTTATCACAGAATATCTGTTTTCGGTGGCACTTGTTTAGTTTAAAAGTAGACATGTCAAGCTTTCTATAGATATCTCTCTCATGTATTTTCATTGAGTATTCACGGAGTTACAGTTCATTTTAATGACGTGTTTGTAAATGAAGATCGGCGCAGACAAAGGCTGCAGACAGCACACCTTGTTTGTTATCTTTATTTTATAAGTGCACAAAGTTTTGTTGTTATTATGTCTGTATCCAAAAAAAAGGAGACCCTTTACAGATTCGATTGATGTATTGCTCTTATCTGTACGATTAAAACTGAAAGTGTAATTTAAGTTCTTTTCGGGATTATCAGGAGAAAATGACTCATAACGCGTATCCGCGTTAATCGACTCCAGAGGGTTAATAAAACAACATGCATTCTTGTTATTCATTACCTGTCCTTTAACTTATTGGGAAAAAGACATTTGTCCGTAAACTGATTAAGAAATTGTTGCATGTTTAAATGTGAAGCACTGTATAATGTCGTTCCCATTATTTAGGCCTAATTTGCCTAAAACAAGAAACGAAATAAAATTAAACCGGCATGATTAAATCTTTGAAACTCTAAAGAATTAATAAAACGTCCTCACAATTAAACTCAAGTTCTCTCATTATAATCAACAACATTCACACGAAGTAAAAAAAAAAGCTTTAGTAATTGACAACTAAAGTAATTTTAAAGGGAACCTTCTTTACTTGTTTTTAAAGTAGGGTAATATCATATAGCCTAAAAAAATCCCTGTTTTTTTTTTATTTTAGAAAAGAAAATCTGATTTATGATTTAAACCGATTTTTAAATCAATATTCAAATGACGAAGAAATTTTACAAGTTTTAATATAGTTCTTTATCATTTATTTAGCAGTCAAATTTATAACTGCAACAAGATGATAAAAAAAACAGTACTGTTATTACCTTAATGCTGGAAAGAGTCAGTGTCATGGACGGAGGACCTGTTAATATTTTTTCTAGTTTATATTTCCATCTCGTTATGCCACTGGTTTAGATTTTTTATTTTTTTATTTTTTTTCTTATAGAACTTATTTGTAAATAGAGCAGTCACTGTCTGTGTCTACACCGGACGCGTCACGCGAGAGTTGTCATCTGTGCCCCACAGCGAAAAGTGTGTCTAAACTTGATGACATCACACTATAGTGTCAAATCATCTGAACACAGTGTTAGGTACAAACAAAAGTTCTCGTCATGATCAGCCCTCTTCAAGTAAGGTTTGTAGAAAATTGTAATCAATATTCATTTAATTCTCTAATCTGTCTTAATTCATATGTTTAACCAGCAACAGTAATTAAACATGGGGTTAATAGACATATTTTTGTTTTACAGCTGAAGAGCAAAAACACAAAGAAAATCAGTCCTGTTGGGGATGAGGAGTGAACATGGCTCTATTGTGCCCAAACAGAAAAGGTGCTTATTCCCATTGGTATGTCTTTATTCAATCAATGCAGTAACACAGCATTTGATGTTGATCTCTGTTCAAATCAGCAATTCACATTTTTCCTAGAATGAACAAATCATCAGTGCATCATTTCTGGAATTTGGGCAGAAAATGACTGAATATGATGAGTACTGACACCTGCACCTGTATTTACCAAAACTATTTTTGTTATGGACTTATAGTTTTAGATTTTTTTAAAGGAGGACAAGTCAGTTGATGAAGAAAGGAAGAATGAGGCATGTTGTATGAAGACATCAGATGCAAAAGCCTTTAAGTTCTATCTGAAATGTTCTTCTAAGAAGAATTTTAGAAGAACATGTCAGATAGATCTTAGAGGCCTTTGCATCTGAAATCTTCATATGTACTACAAGTTTTCAATACATTACTGATTTGTTATGACTGCTTGTATTATGTTCTACTTGTGCAGTCACTGCAGCCTGAAACTGTGAAGACTGCATTCCCAAACAGCTCTTTGACAGCACAGATGTTACGCCCATAAAAGAAACTTCACAAGTGAGAGCCCATACCTCCAACAACCTTCAGCAGGAATCAATGGTATGTCCATTACAACAATTCTAAATAATAATATTATATACTGTTAATTGATTTACAACACCCAAAATGAGTTTGTCTCTCCAGGACATCTATGCAAGGTTGTTGTTTTTTTTCTTTTGAGGAAAGCACAGAGGACCGTCAGAGACTCCATCTACACGAGCCATGGATTGTTCTCACTGTTATCATCAGGCAGACGTAATCACAGAACTAGCGGCAGCAGACTGCAAGACAAGTTCCTTCCACAGGCAATCAGACTGAACTGAACTCGTACTAGTAAAACCACACACACACACACACACACACACACACACCAGCAGCCTCATATATGCACTGCACTCTATCAGTTACGCTGACTGGACTCTGACTAACTATTATTCTTCTCCCTGACATTCTGTTTGCACTAATTCATACCATACTGCACTGCAAAGGTACAGTGATTGTTGTTTATTATTGTTTTCATTCTCTGTATAGTATAATATTGCACTATATATTATTTTATACCTATAATTGAGCCCTTATGTATAGTGTGTATATTTTTAATACTGTATATGTGTTGCAAATATATTCAGTGCTTGTCATGCTGCAGAGTTTGCACAAAAGCATTTTACCACCTATATACTTGCATTCATGGTATTGTGATAAAGTGATTTGATTTGAATTGGTCACATGACTTGTTCATCAGTTGTACTGTTGTGCTGCATAACAATTGCAAATTGTTTATGACGCTGAAGAAGATTATGATAGGGACATGGATTTCAAGAAAACCAGGAGAGCGCTGATAAGGAAACTGGATGTGATTCTTTGGTGCTCAAGACATTTCACCATGCTTTCATCTGGGTTTCTTCATCTGATTAAAATAATATGCTTTTAACATAACCCATTAGTGTTGGGCGATATGGTCATTTTTTAAATCGTCATATCGTCAGCCCGTGAGATCGACGATACAGAATATTATCGAGCATGGGTGGAGCAAGAGAGAGACTCTTTGTTCTTGTCATAGCATAACTATTGGGTGTTTTAAACCGCGCAGGTGCGAGAGAGAGAGCCTATGGAGTCACCAATAATAATAAAAAAAAATACTTTCAAACATACTGACTGATTTAACTAACGTTAAATATAAAAATACTGTATTTAAAACAGCTAGTTCATACATAGTCGGACGCAACTGTCATATCGCACGTCCGCATCTGCGCAGGGAAGTTATCAGTCTAAATGTTCTGCAAAATCAGTCAACGGTGAAAATCAATAGTAGATTTAATTTAAAGTCCAACATTTTAACACTTATATTGGGCATAAACGAACATTTAAATATAAAGTATTTAAAACAGGTAAGTTGATATATTTGTAGTAAAGTTGAATTGAACTGATGCATCAGACACCGCTCCGGACCGCGCGCCTGACGCACCGCCACAGAAACAAGAATGAGATGCAGTCTAACATAACTGTGGCATTAAACTCAGTTAGTGAGGGCTCGTTTAATATATTGCACATACAGTATATAGGCCGTTTAGTTTACTTGTTAAAGTGCAATGAAATACCTTATATCTGCAGACGATGTACGTCTGTGTGTGGATGGAGACTTTGTAACGGCCAAAAATATGTATTTTACATGCATCACATTATAGTGCGGTGTGCATGAAAATAATAACAAGGCGGCAGATTGAACTTATTATCCGTGGTTCTCACGTAGTCCTTCTACGTCATCACCACATAGTGTGTTTTATAAGTTAAGTGATCAGTCTTTAAGAAAAGGACTACGTGAGAACCATGCACTATGGATGATAAATTCGCTCTGCCGCCTTGTTAATTATTTTGTTTTACTTTATTTGTGACACCAAGAAAGGGTTAATCTCTCATGTATGAGAAGAGCGCGTTGCCGTATACCAGCCATTAAATGTGTGGGACACCAACTCGTCATTTTCTATCTCTTTCATTTCATGGATTTAAACAAATTATCCGAGTCAAAGCGTTACAACTTCACCGACTACATGCTGTAATCCTCCTGCGCGTGCGAGGTGTGTGTGTGAAATGCGGGCAGTGAAATTAAGTGAAATAGCTGGGCAGTTTAAAAGCCGAATTATAATAAGCAGCCTAATAAAAATACAAATAATAGTTATTATTACTATAATCTAATACATTAATAGGAAAATGAGCCTAATATCGTCTTGACTATCGACAGAAAATTCTGCTTATGTCGATATCTCTGACGATCGTCGATACACGATACTATCGTCTATCGGCACAACCCTATAACTCATTTTATACTTGAATATCGTTTGTCTTAATATGCTACTTTATTTATGCTGCATGATATTTGGATTTTTCCTCAGAGTCTGCATGAATGAGAAGAGTAAGTATATCTGCTGCATTACTCGTGATGTTGTATTTGTCACCTGTTATTTCTGATATTCGATATGGATGAGAGTTAGGAGTTTAAGGGTCGCTACACTATGGAGCTAGACGAGTCTCAAAAAAGATAAATGCACACACTACAACATACGCACACACAGGATTCATACATGCACACACATGATTCATAAATACACACACAGGATACACAAATGCGCACAAAATTCACAAATGCACACACAAAATGTGAAAAGCACAGACAATTCACAAATGCATACAAAATTCACAAATGCACACGAAATTCATAAATACACACACAATTCAGAAATGCAAACAACATTTACAAATGCACTCAAGATTTAGAAATGCACAGGACAAGATTCAGAAATGTATTTCTGATGCACACACAAATATACCTTGATTTACAAACTGCTTGCGGTCTGTGAACTTCACTGCATTTGTGTGTGAATTTTGAGACTCCCCTGACTTGGCTCGACACACAAATGCATTTTTTTAAACAGAGAATGATCAGCAACCAATCAGATATCTCCCTTGTTTTAGCCAATCACAAGAACGCACCCCACGCGAGGGATTGTTTACTTCTAAGCCAATCACATGAACGAGTTCACACAGCGCAGATACTTTACAGATTCGATTGATGTATTGCTCTTATCTGTACGATTAAAACTGAAAGTGTAATTTAAGTTCTTTTCGGGATTATCAGGAGAAAATGACTCATAACGCGTATCCGCGTTAATCGACTCCAGAGGGTTAATAAAACAACATGCATTCTTGTTATTCATTACCTGTCCTTTAACTTATTGGGAAAAAGACATTTGTCCGTAAACTGATTAAGAAATTGTTGCATGTTTAAATGTGAAGCACTGTATAATGTCGTTCCCATTATTTAGGCCTAATTTGCCTAAAACAAGAAACGAAATAAAATTAAACCGGCATGATTAAATCTTTGAAACTCTAAAGAATTAATAAAACGTCCTCACAATTAAACTCAAGTTCTCTCATTATAATCAACAACATTCACACGAAGTAAAAAAAAAAAAGCTTTAGTAATTGACAACTAAAGTAATTTTAAAGGGAACCTTCTTTACTTGTTTTTAAAGTAGGGTAATATCATATAGCCTAAAAAAATCCCTGTTTTTTTTTTATTTTAGAAAAGAAAATCTGATTTATGATTTAAACCGATTTTTAAATCAATATTCAAATGACGAAGAAATTTTACAAGTTTTAATATAGTTCTTTATCATTCATTTAGCAGTCAAATTTATAACTGCAACAAGATGATAAAAAAAACAGTACTGTTATTACCTTAATGCTGGAAAGAGTCAGTGTCATGGACGGAGGACCTGTTAATATTTTTTCTAGTTTATATTTCCATCTCGTTATGCCACTGGTTTAGATTTTTTATTTGTATTTTTTTTTTCTTATAGAACTTATTTGTAAATAGAGCAGTCACTGTATGTGTCTACACCGGACGCGTCACGCGAGAGTTGTCATCTGTGCCCCACAGCGAAAAGTGTGTCTAAACTTGATGACATCACACTATAGTGTCAAATCATCTGAACACAGTGTCAGAACATTTCATCATAAACAGAACGAGCATCAGTTCACTGATGGGGATCGAGTCCAGTGCATCCATCACTGGGTTCTGTTGTCTTTTGTTGGATCGTTCCACTTGTGTCCGGTGTAGACCTGGCATGCGTTTTTTTATTGTTTTATTTTACAGCCCTGCTTGTTTTAATGTTTTTATTAAATATCTGTATTGACTGCATGGTCATATTATCGAATTATTTACTGCCATGATGCGACCTACAAAAGTAAAGCTTGGCGAGTCGATGAACGAGCATTGCTGCAGGTTGATTTTCGGCGGATGTGCTGTGCTTGTGTTCGCGCGGTCGTCTTCATTTCGTCGGGTGAAACATCTCTCTCACTTGCAGCAGAGTCTGTGTGAAGCAACAACTTCCCCTCCACGCGCTCTGATACCAGAAACATAACATAGCATATAAAATAATAATAATAATAATAAAAAAATAACTGGAGAGTTTCAAAGTGGCTTAAGCTATTTTGTGTTAACTTTTTCCCCTATAGCCTATCACATGCCAAACTAATAACATTGTAAGCATTACATCTTTAATTGCTGCTTTCTGCTGTGAAAATTTTGTTTGTGATGAAAAAAACAGTATATTTTTGTCCGTTTTTTTTTTATCTAAACAGATCGATTAACTTCAAGATTTCAAAATCAGATAGCATGCTGATAATGTAGCACTGTAAGATTACATTTGTTTGAACGCATTATTGCGAAAGCGATTGAGTGTGAATCTGTTTAAATCATGCTTTAACCCGAAAATAATCAGTAAAAGAAACAGACAAACTCTTAACATCCAACAACGCTGTACTCTTGCAGTCAACCTTCTGATCAAGCTAAATATGTTGGCTGTTGGCATGAATTTTACTCGTGATAAGAAGCTCATATTCAAGTGTTTGTGCAAAAATTATTAATGTGCATTAATGACAGGGAGGCGCCGTCTCATCACTTTAATTTTTCATGATAATGAATGTATAATTTTTTAATTAACATAATATCGTTGTGTCTCACATAGGTACATTAAAAATATATCTACTGAAAGCTTGAAATGTTTTTAGACGAAAAGGAATAGTGTAATGTGTGAATGTTGCATTTCTCTCGTCGGAGAGAACCAGCACTGTGAATATAGCCAAAACAACAGTCGTATATAAACCGGTTCAGCAAGTGAAAGCCTCTGTCCATATGAAAGAGCAATTCACACTTTTATCTCGACCCCCACAAGCCATGAATAACTACCCAAAACCCAACCCCCTCCAGCTGAACAGAATTCGGTCTGTGTTTTGGTTCTGAGGAACGATGTGTTACTGGGCTGAAACATGCCTGCACTCAGCAGTAGGCTACTCTTTGTATTCATAATTTTCTCGCAGCCCGTATTATTATTTTCACAAGACCATAATGATAATAACAAATCATCAATTAATAATTAATCATTATTTTACGAAAATCATTGTTATTTGTGATCGTGGATGTTTGCGGGAGGCTTTAAGACCAAGCGGAATCCTCTGTTCCCGCCTCACAGCGCACGGGTCTCGAGGCTTCACTGTCTGCGGTTTGACTTTACTGAATCAGATAGAGGCCAATACAACTTATTGATCATGAGCCCAGGGCCAGCGCAAGCTCAAATGCCGCTATAGGCAGAGGCAGAGCACGATCGTGCCGCCCCCCTCACATTCACAATTACGGATCCTTAAGATGCATGTAAACAATTTTTTTTAAATCTATGAAATTACACGTAAATAAAAACGTGCAAGCATGTTTTCAGAGTTTTTAATTTTTTCATTCTGCAAAAAGGTGAAAAGGGTAGCCTACACAATGCAACAGCTAAGTATAAATTCTGTTTTATAGGCTAATAGATAGTGTACAGAATGAAACTAAACATGTGCACTCAACTTTTTAGCTCACAAAACTGGAGTTTTCGATTGTTTTCTTGACTGATACACACATTCACACACCTTCATTTCAGAAGCGTGCGCGTCGGGCTTTCGCAGCGGCAAACGCTTTGATTGGGTCCTCGAGTTTAACTTGTACTTCGGAGATCATTTTTATCAGTTTAAGCTTTGAGAAACTGCGTTCTCCATAGCTCACAGTGACGGGGAGAGTGAGAAGCACTCTCAATGCTACAAAAACATTTGGAAAATTGTTTTCCATCCCTTTTTCACAGATGAATTTAAGCGCATCCAGTGGTTTAGATCCAGCAACCATGCAGGCGTCTGCCCAAAGCAGTCAGCTTTTCAAACAATTCATGCCCATCAACATTTCGCGAGTCTCCATGAGTCAGGGCCTTTTCCAGTCCTAAGCAATCCTGAAGGCTATTCTATTCTCCTTTTCTTTGAGAGATGCAATGTCATCTAAAAATCCAAATACGCGCCCATGGACTCTAAGCAGCGAAAAGCGCTCTTCCACGGAGGCGATTACTCATGACCAGATAAACTTATTCGGTTTGACATTTTTGAATATACATTAAAGTATTTTGCATACATATAGACCTACTAATAGGGAGCTGCCGTGCGGGAATTTTTATTCGAAATGTAAAGTTTTTTTTATTTATTTATAGCTTTTATTGTATTTATACCTAATGTGAAACAAACAAATAAATTAATTATTCTCTCTCTCTCTCTCTCTCTCTCTCTCTCTCTCTCTCTCTCTCTCTCTCTCTCTCTCTCTCTCTCCTCTCAAGGCAGGAAAATTCTAACGGGAGGAAGACGTATATCATTGAGCTCATGCTGTTAAACAGAGAGAGAGAGAGAGAAACTAGTCTAGGGCTATTCTTAAACTTGGAGCTCATTATATTGAAGTAGCCTACAAATCCAAACACCAGAAACCTTATGCATTTTATGAATAATGAAATGTTATGAAAATTATGCATTTTATTTATTCACACTGTATGGTTGAAATAATATTTTAGTTCACAACTTTAAGTTCCGTTGTTTAAAAAATGCTTTATTGGCTAATGTTTCATAAACCTTCGGTTGCTCTTAAATGCCATTGTTAATTTCTAAAATGTTATGCCATTATTAATTTCACAGTATTTTTACCACCTAAATGACTAATCTTTAAAGTCACAATTCTATAATGGTCAAAATTACTCAGGCCAATGGTATTTTTTTAATGACATTATTTTATTATTATTATTATTATTATTATTTGAATAATTGTAGCTTACATAAATAGATAAAGCAAAACAAATATTAGGATTGTCCCTTATTTTTTCCCTTGTTTTCCTAAAGAATAAACACGTATTTTTTACAAGAACAAACATGATAACATATTATTAATTAATAAAAAATAATTTAAGCAATTAAAACCTTTTTTTAAACTTGAATTTAAATACTATTAAACTAACTTTAAATTCTCAAGGAGTCTAAGTGCAAGTCTACGCATATAATTTAAATATTACGTCCGCAATACAAGCCAACCTGATTTATAATATTATAGCCTAACTATTATGATATATAATCTATCACATTCATTGAAATAAACAATTCTACTCCCCATAAATATAACACCTGATGTTGTCGGGAGCTGACCAATTTTGTGAGATTCAGCTTGAAAGCAATAACACAAAGAAGTTGCGATTGTAACGCCTGTGTCAGTATACTTTCCGCATGAGCAATCCGGATGCAGACACGGCCAGCGCGGACGCAGACTTCTTCAATTTATACTTCTGAATGCGCAGGCTGCTGGTCCGCTCTGCAATTGCCCATAATTATTGCACATCTGACTGTCTTTATATTCTTTTACTGACGGATTGCACAGGTTCGAGTAGCAATGAGCTTCTTCACTCTGCCTGCACATGTGCAATTTTGCTTTTGAAGCCTACTGACCACGCGCACCTGTCCGCGCGCCCAGCTAACACAAATACGTAATTGTTACGTAACTGCAACGTAATCTGGTGACCAAACTTTCGTCGTGGCGACGTAATTAGTTACGTCGTGGCAACCGGAAAAGTGAAATTCCCAGATACGTCGCCACAACGTAACTTTGTGACGTTGTCAGTAAGTAACTGCAACGTCGTGGCAACGTCGCGGATCGGTGGTCGTGTGCTGGTAATCAGTTGGTCATTTTTTATAATTATTCTATGGGCGGACATGCAGTACTTGAACTTAATTTATGTCCTCATATGCCCAAACTAATTTAAAGGCTGTTTCAGCAGCTGTGAATGATGAATACATACTCGAAATGAATTCAGTTAATTTATTAACAAGCAAATATGAACAGTAATACACCCAGATTGTTAATAAAAACATAGGATATACAGCGAAATATGATTGAAAGCATTCAGTCCATACAGAAGCACATAGATTGAGATATATTAATAATAAATACATTTCCATATATTTAAATATCTATACCCTTCTGTAAGCATCCAGGGTCAAAACATTATGCACCAACATGCAAGTCTTAGTAGGCACTCAGTACATTGCTTTTAAATATTAGCATTAACAATGCACACATTCATCAACTAATCACAAGCTCCCACAAATAATACGTCAGCTAATCACACCCTTAACCAAACCACTACAAATAATTCATTGAAAATAATATGCAATAGCTTATGAACAGATGTATTATAGCAAATCAAGTTTAATGAATCTCACACCTATCATACAGCATTATGGCCAGTTCACACTGCCAAAAAAAATATATCTAAAAAAAAATATATGTATATATGTTTAAGCAATTAACATTAAATTCTAAAATCTTAAGTAATTCTTACTTTCTCTATTCTTGCAATATTCAAGTGTTCATGTCCCTGAGTAATATCTGCATCCCCCGAAGTCTGAAGAGAACACAATATGCTAGTAGACAGCAATCCTCATGAGAGAGAGGTCTGGTGTGGAAGGTGGATCTGGAACTGACTTCTCTTGATTATCTGTCTTTACAAACTGCCCTGAAATACAAACATTCAAACATTCAAATCAAACATTAACAATGATTGTTATAAATGTAATGTAAGGCTCTTACATTCATAATGCTCATTTTGGAAATATAGTTAATATCAGTAATATGCAGCATGCACGATACAAGGAAGTGGTCAGTAACAACACTTTGAGGTATGATATCTATATCAGTAAGGCTACCTTTAAGAAAAAATAAAATGAATAAATTGTGTTATGCATTCAAATAGTTAGACATGCTAAAATACAGAATTTGTTAACAATAATAATACAAAATAATATGCTGGGGAAAAAATGAAACATTTCATAGGGCCCTAAACATGTTTTTTTTTTTTTTACTTTTAATAAATTGATGTGAAAATGTATGTACTACGAAAAAGGAGATGAATGAAATGAAATGAAATATTTATTTTATCATTCAAAGTCAAAGTCACCTTTATTTATATATCGCTTTACACAAAATACATTGCGTCAAAGCAACTGAACAACATTCATTAGGAAAACAGTGTCAATAATGCAAAAAAAAAATCATTGAGGATTTCTTTAAAAAAAAAAAAATCTCGTCTCGCTCTCATGAACCCAGTCTCGTGTCTCATCTCGTCTTGTGGGATAAGTGTCTCGTCACACCCCTAGTAGCCAGAGCAAGAGATACATTAGATTTCTTTTGCATGTCTGACAGTGTAACATTAAGCTGAAGTATTTCGAATGAGTTAAACCTGTATCCTGTTTTCTGGGTAACATTGAGAATATCACTATATATTGTTGCAACACCTCAGCCACTACCAGTCTGACGGGGCTCATGCTTATAACAGTAGTTTGGTGGAGTTTAGACTAATGCTAAATCAAAAATGCCTGTCAAAATTAACACTGGAACAAACACAATCTTTATTGATTGGACAGCACAAGTACTTCTATTTGAGCGTGTAGAACAAAATTCATCATAATAGTTATTTGAGAATTGTCTTACTAGTCACATGGAGCGAAGTGTCCTGGAGATGTTGTCAGAGAGCAGCTCCGCTCCGACTCTGCTGGGGTGCAGGCCATCAGCGCGAAACAGCCTAGGACGCTCCCAGAAAAGATTCCAGTTATTAACAAATAGCAGTTTCTGTTCTTTACACCATGACAACAACCATTCATTTAAAGCAACAAGTCTACTGAACCTTTCGTGTCCTCGTCGATACGTGGGCAGTGGTCCTGACACGATGATCGTCGCCGCGGGTGTCGTGCTGCGAACCGTCTCGATCAGGCTCCTGAAGTCCCTCTTCAGCGTGGTGTCGTTAACCCTCTCAGATGATAACAGTGTCGTGTTCTGTCTCGCGAAGTGGAGCTCCTGCAGGTGGAGATCCTGAAGACCGGAGGCGTTGGAAGGAGAGAGGTCATCGCCCAGGTCCTGGCTCATGTCTTACGCTGTGGACATCTGGGAAGATCGCGTCCTGGGTGCACCAAGCTTGTGCTGAGAACCACACAGAGTAGAGGTGGTAGTAGGGTTAGCTGTTTACTTACCCTGGACTTATGAGCGTCAACCCCTGAATGTTTCCAGCACAGCTCTCCACTCTCTCAGCTGGGCCTGCTTCTCCACGAGGTCACGGATCTGCTTCTCCACAGCCTCCAGCTCCTTATTAGAAATAAACAAACTAGAGAATAGGGGAAATGCAGAAAAGAAAAATAGCAAAATGGAAAACATACATATAAATCTTAAAATACCAGTATTCACATTTTTTGATGTTACAGATGCATAATGATATGTTGTGTAAAATAAATATTAAGTTATTTAATAAGCTTCCTCGGATCACCTGTGTTTTCTATCTCTGTCAGCAGCTCCCATTAGAAATTTTCTTGGAACTTCCCCTCTTTTTTAGAGGGTTTTTAAGACACTCCTGAAATCACAGTACAATTTTAATCAATATTTGTTTACAATGAAAAATCAAAACGTGTTTGAAACACTGGTTTGAAATAGTGTCAGCCAAATTTAGACCGCGATTGACGTCACTGATAGACTCTACATTGCAGACTTTTAGTTTTAATTAATTAGCTTACTTCCATTTATCTTTTGACATATTATCATCAAAAACGTTTACAAAGCTATCAAAACCGCTCCTTTAAAATAAGATGTGATTAAAAGCCCAAACGTTCATTAATAAGAGCTCAAATCTATTATGTTATACTTATGGTTCTAAGCTAGCATAATATTTGCTAGCAGACATATCAGATAATTAAGATGCCATAATCACAGAGGTATAAATGTTAACAAATGTACTTAAAGTAGACTGTGGATAATATTAACATATGTTACTTAACCAATCTGTCGCAGTTGTTGAACTTTTCTTTGGTATAACTGACGAGAAACAGAGAAACTGTCGGAGGAGTCCTCTCCTCTCCAGCAGCTGATGTGTCCGCTGTTGCCATGGTAACTCTCAATGGCTAGTAGGCTAATAAAAACAATAATATTAAAAAAGGGTTTTAGCGTCTTTACGGAGATCAAGACTTTTGTTTTATACATTTTATCAACCTCTTTATTTATTATAAATTGTAAGACTCACCTCAGAAAAGCCAATTCTCCTGTCAGACACAGTTGAAGTGAAAAGTACTTCAAACAAACGCGCTGTCCTCCTGATAACGTTACTGTATCTGCGGCAGATGAGATGGTGTAGCCAGTCTGTCATTATTTCACGTTCACAACTCCTTACGAAATAGAAAGTTTCACAACTCCGAAAAATGTATTTCCTCTCTTGTCAATATTGTGCGCGTGGGTGCGTCAGTTGTGGTAGCGCGCGCTGTATGCCACGTCACTATATATTAAAAGCATGTCCATATATCATGACTTGGTGAAAAGAAACACATTTTATCTTTAAGGAACGTTTAATTGTGTGTCTGAAGTTTAATTACACTTTATAAATAGCACTATACTCAGGGAGCATATAAAGAATGTACAAAAATTATGGTAATTAAAATTACGTGCATACGACGTTGTAGTTACGTTGCCAGTAAGTCATGAAGTTACCAATATATTACGAATAGAGGACCTATCTGGGACGTTCTTGGTTATCTTGTTACGTTGGAAGGACGTACTGACGACGTTGTGAGTTGGTAATGTGATG
The DNA here is from genome assembly GCF_963082965.1 of Carassius carassius. NCBI lineage: Eukaryota > Metazoa > Chordata > Actinopteri > Cypriniformes > Cyprinidae > Carassius > Carassius carassius. The sequence goes on from NC_081803.1 coordinate 6,662,709, forward strand.
GTAATACAATTACATGCATGCGACGTCGTAGTTACGTTGTCAATTGGTTAGTCATGGAATTACCAAAAATTACCAATACGTTACGTAACTGTTACGTCGTGTGTTAGCAGGGCGGTCGTCTGCTCGTGAGCCTAGGCACACACTCTCCAATGACGATAAGGATTGTTACATAGTGTATGGTGTTTTCCATTTATCTGAACTTCTTCAAGTGAGTTGCGGAGCAAAAAAAAAAAAAAAAAACGAAAATCCAGTACTTCTCCTTCAATAGCTGATACTGCGACTATTCACACTTTGTACATGTTCATTTGCTGGCATTTTTTGGATTTCTTTTTTTTTTCTCCCTTAAAAAACAAATGTGTCCATTCTGATGCGCAATTTTACCTTAAAGGCAATTTACCTAATGGCTGTTGATGACTATTTGAATTTAATTCTGCCAAAGTGCGGCTTGTATTTGTTCGTTAAATGCTTATGCCAGTGCTCATGTCTGAAAATAATATATGAAGAAAAAAAAATCACATAAAAACATTAGGATATAGCTTATATTTCATTAGTAGCATAATTTTTTTTTTAATTGATGTAAATAATAAAATTTTAGAAAATTAAAAAAAAAAAAAATGATTCAGCATGTGGTTCGGGCCTCATTTGAATTCGTCACGGGCTACGGGTAGAGAACCACTGCTTTATTTCAAACATTTTTAAATCGTCCACAGCTGAGTTTTGCGGGAGGCTGATCTGCGCCAGATCGCGTGAAGTGAATGTAATAAACAAAGTCATTTTCAGATGCAATGAAAAAAAAAAAACCCATGGATAACCTAGATTAGTCCCAGGCTCTGTTCTGAAGTAAAATAATTATAATTACTGTTAACCAAGAGTAACACATTTTTAACACATTTTAACGGATTAATCGCCTATTTTCATTTGCTGAATGTTTTCTTTATTTTTTATTTTTTAAACACGCTAAAAATTAAATAAAGTTTGTCAGAGGAAAAAAAATATGAGTTTATGAGAGGAAAAAAATAGGCTATAAGAAAATATTTTACAACAAATCCTTTAAATTTAACAAATTTATCAGAACAAAACAATAATTAAAAATATATAATTCTAATGGATAAATATATTGCAGTATATAATAATATAGGCTTAGTAATAAAACAAAAAAAACAAAATAATAATAATTTAAAGCTAAGCATAAGGTAAGGTTTGGCTTTCTCAATCGGGAGAAATCAAACGTTTCTATATTTGTGATGTTGCCCATTTGAAGCTTAACTATTATTCATGAGGTAAATAGGCTGTGTGCTTTTCAGTATCGAGCAAAAAAAAAAAATCATAATTAACAATGTCAAAGTACTCACGCCGAATGTCTGGTGAACGACTGCTGTTTCCAGTAAATATGTGCGCGAGGCACCAGCACGCTCAAACAGCTGAAACAAATAATACTTAATTTTTGGTCACACATAAGGCATAATTCAAAAATGCTGGTAGTTTGAAAAATCAAGAATAGTAACAGAGTTAATACTAATTATTGCTAAATGCTGGACCGTTCCCATTTCGCTCTGCATATGGAACCTGAAGATTTTTTTAAACCAAGAATGAACCGAAATCAAAAAAAAAAAAAATTCATTTAGCTTATATATATATATATATATATATATATATATAGGCCTTATATTTATTTACTGTTTAATAAAAATAGCATGCATATGATCCTTTGTGTTAAGGTCTTCTTTTAATTTTTGTTTAGTAGACTGTAGCCTAAGACTATCCTACATTTTAAAAATTAACAAATTGTAAAAAAATATGTTTTTTTTTAAATGTTACAATGTTATATCATAATGTTATTGTTGTTTTACTTTCTTCTTTTATCTCATTTTACAGTTACATTCATTTCGCAATCCGTCCCTTTGCGCCACCTGGCGGTAGTTTCGCAAATGATTTTAACACGCGACTGAATTACAGTTACCACCGCGGCACCGCCGTGGCGGTACACGCGGCGGTAAGCCCCAGATAGGATGGCCACCTACTGTAACATTGAAAAGCTGTGAAGACCTTGTGCTTATACATCGAGCGTATCAATAGAATGTCATATGAATTCAGCGAATTCATATTCCCTTCATTAAATGCTTATTATTGAATCTAAACACTTTTTTGCAGATATTCTACAGGATGAGATGTGTCTCCAGTAGGGCTGGATGATTAATCGAAAAATAATCAAAACCGAAATTCATAACCTCTAACCGACGTAATTTTCCCATGTTGGTTATTTCGTTTTTTTAATCCTGTTAACACTTCCCCCTTAAAAGCATACTAGCGCGTGTGTAGCCACATGACTCTGCTCTCCAGTCAGTGGCATAAAAGCAAAGCGGTCTGAGCGGTGAGCTTTGCGTCTTCACTAAACTTTGTCAGTTGTATTTGTTTTATGGTTTGGACATTCAAGTGATTAGATGAACAGATGTGTATTCTTATATCGAGCTGCCATGTTCGCGCAGCTGCATTGTGGCACGAACACATATAAACAGTAGCTATGAAGATTGCGCGCACAGAGGAACACAGAAACTAGTTGTCAGCGCTGTCCTGTGATTTATCACTAAAGTAGCTTAGAATCTCAAAACTTATTATAGCATGTTTGTGTGCAGCGCACATGAAGCAGCACAAGCGAGTGCACAGAGAGCAGCGGTCGCGCTGCGGGTTCCCGGTTTGTGTCCATTCTTGGACTGTTCTGTGTATTTTAACTGTAGAAAAGGTTGTTCCGAGTCGAAACTACGATACAGAAAACTACATCAGTATATCATCATTAACGCAGCCGTTTTTGTCTTACGTGAACGTAAACAGATGAGAAAGAAAACACACATGTATTTTTGCTTAAAGAGACAACAGCTTAGTAAACGCGCTGCCTGTCATTAATGTTAATCAAAGAACAAAAGAAAATCATTCACTGATCTTGACTGAATATATTTAATAACTTTACTTGATTCATCTTTTTTTATTTATAAAAAGAAAACAATGCAGTGTTTTTAAAGTTTTAATTACAGTTTCTGTATACCTGAAATTTAGTTTAGTTGTATTTATTTATGATATTGCTAACTGATTTGTTTGTTCCTTTCTTATTACTGACCTATCTTTTTACTTGTCTTTAACATTTTAATATTTGAAATTTATATAAATCTAGTTTATGTAAATCTAGTTATTTTTGCTCATGTTATTCAGCTGCAACAGAATGCTTTGTAAAAATAATTAATTTTTTTTATATTGGATTTTTTTATCTCATTGGAATCGAAACTAGGAATCGATAAGAATCGGAATCGATAAAATTCAAACGATACCCAACCCTAGTAAGAAATGTTACGGACATAGATAAAATAACTGCTGATAGTCAATCATATTTACAGTACAAACCTTGTCATTGAACTATGAGGGCAAAAAAAAACAAAACCAAATAATCGTTCAATAATCGTAATCGAGGCAAAATGTTCAATTAATCGAGGTTTTGATTTTAGGCCATAATCGTCCAGCCCTAGTCTCCAGAGTTTATTTTGCCCCTGACCTAGTAAACTTGATGCTTTTTTATTTATTTTATAGTTTTATTTGAAAATATTATGTTTGCTTATTGTAATTTCTATTTGATTGTAAAACTGTGTAAACTGTAAATATAAATACTTAATGATTTTCCCATCTCATGTTATTCACAACAGAACTGTGAAATCATAATAAAAATATGATGAAAAGGTGGTACTAAAAGTACATTTATTGGATAACTGCCAACAGAAGAGTAACATAACATGAATTGGGGTTGTGTAAATGGTTCTGTGATGGACAGTATCAGTGTTAGTAGCAAATAAAACAGCTTTTGCCTAAAACAATTCTAAATGGTTAAATATTTTATAAGGGTCAACAGGACACTACAGTCTATAGTCAGAGGTAGCAGAAAGACCTTTATTGCCAAATATGTTTGTAAAGATAATTAAATAATTTCTTGTAACAGAAAGCGCTTTCAAGTACACAGATACAAAAACAGCAGTACACTGAACCAATTACAGTACAGTAAAATAAAATACACAGATATTATGTACATGGTTGTATGCACGTGTGCTTTATACAGCATAACAATATAATTGACATGAAATACATTATTTGACATTTGTCAACTGCCAAATTCATAAATAAACTCATTCTTGAGACACATCTCATCCTCAACACCATCAAACACAAATTGCAATGCATTACTTACGACTGTCTGTTTTCGCAACTGGCGCCATTGTATGACGCCATGCGCGTGCACGTGTGGGGAGTCAGAATTAGAAACACCTGTTTCACATAAGTTAACGTTACAACACAAAATTGGGGCCAATAACTGCACAAAAGCCCGAGCTGCTACCTTGGATTGGGGCGACAGACCCTGTCAGTCACTTAATTCACAAGAATGTCAACTTTATGGAAAGATACTAGCCTGACCCTAGCCAGCTTGCTAGCTTATGTTGATAGTTGCACAATTAAACCGGTTAACATTAACAATTAAACAACATATCACAACAAGGAGATAACTAGCTAAACACTTTAAGTTATACCGCTCCCCTGTCGTTGCTAGAAGCCATGTTGAGGTCTCAACCAAATGAAAGACAGAACTCCACCGCGCTAGCTCGCACTCGCGACACAGGCATATCGCGCTGTGTGAACGCGTTCATGTGATTGGCTTAGAAGTAAACAATCCCCCTCGTGGGGTGCGTTCTTGTGATTGGCTAAAACAAGGGGGAGATATCTGATTGGTTGCTGATCATTCCCCGTTAAAAAAAAATGCATTTGTGTGTCGAGCCAAGTCAGGGGAGTCTCAAAATTCACACACAAATGCAGTGAAGTTCACAGACCGCAAGCAGTTTGTAAATCAAGGTATATTTGTGTGTGCATCAGAAATACATTTCTGAATCTTGTCCTGTGCATTTCTAAATCTTGAGTGCATTTGTAAATGTTGTTTGCATTTCTGAATTGTGTGTGTATTTATGAATTTTGTGTGCATTTGTGAATTTTGTATGCATTTGTGAATCTTCTGTGCTTTTTACATTTTGTGTGTGCATTTGTGAATTTTGTGCGCATTTGTGTATGCTGTGTGTGTATTTATGAATCATGTGTGTGCATGTATGAATCTTGTGTGTGCAAATGTAAATGTAGTGTGTGCATTTATCTTTTTTGAGACTCGTCTAGCTCCATACTACACGACCGTTGTGTTAATTATATCCATGTTCGTATGTTACTTTCTAGCTTAGGTCCACCTAATTCAGTACGTCGGGTTCAAATCTGTCACATCGCGTTAAGACATGTTTTAATTTATTCAATACTTGTTGTTAAGAATGTTAAGTACTTTTTGGATGAGTAAAATATGAAGTGGTGTTAAATATCATTATCTGGACTGCTATTGAGGATTTAAAGTATACCATAGACAACAGTAAGTTCTATCTACGTTATTGGTAACTTAATGCATGTTAGAAAATCTGAGAAGTGTTTGAATCCTTTCTCTCTTCTTACATTTAGAGTTTAAGAGAAATATAGTCATATTCTGACTATATTCTATAATGTGTATTAGTGCTTAAGGAGGAATGAGTGTATGCATATGTTCTTTTATTCATTTGTATTTATTTCTCTCTTTATAGAAACCAGACTCGAAATTACACGCACCTTTAAACTCACTCATACAAGAAAGAGGAAGGAATAAACAGAATAGTTTACCTGGTAATAAACCCAGAATTAGCACCTAGACTGAGTGTCTACTAGGGGTGTAACGATACGCGTATTCGTATTGAACCGTTCGGTACGAGGCTTTTGGTTCGGTACGCGGTACGCATTATGGACCGAACGGTTCGTTGCACTAATTAATTATATTTGAAAAAAAAAAAAAAGTGAAATATAATGATATGCGTTCAACAAGGTAGCCCAATAACCCAACAGGTAACAGGCAACGCCCCTGACACCCCCGAAGAAGAAAAAAACACCAACTTATATGTTTATGTTAGGCTACTCAGTCAGGCGCTCGCTCACTCAGTAATACACGCTGAAGGCTCGTTGCAAAATGGCCAATGCGTTTAACGGACCAGAAATAGAAGATCCTCCAATAACCAACAGGTCTGGTGTTTGGGTGCACTTTGGATTCCCTGTGAGCTATAATGGTGATGTCAAGAGAGTGGTGGATAAAAAAAACAACGATATGTCGCATCTAGGGTACACCAGTGGGAATACAAAAAAAAAAACCACCAGCGGGAATACTTGAAACATGTCAACTCATTTACGCCGACATCACCTTAGTGTGTCATTATCTGGGAAAAGACGGAAAAGAGGAGAAACATACACGCAACAAACTATCCCCGCAGCATTTAGACAGACATTTCCAACGGATTGAAACAGGGCAAAAGACATCACCACGGAGATTGGTAGGCTACATTTACGTTATAGCCGCGGATATGAGACCTTACTACTTACCATTTATTCTATCATCACCATTATAGCTTACAGGGAATCCAAAGTGGACCCAAACACCAGACCTGTTGGTTATTGAAGGATCTTCTATTTCTGGTCTGTAAAACGCTTTAGCCATTTTGCAACGAGCCTTCAGTTTTATACAGTATGCTGCTAAGAAAACACAATAGAAGATGGGTAAAGAATAGCTCCATCATTGTTCAATGTAAAAAAAAAAAACATACTTTGTTAGTTTTAATAAATAAAACATTTTTTAAAAATCAAGGAAATTTATCTGCCAATTTTTTCTTTTTGCTGTATGTAAAACGTACCGAACCGAACCGTGACACCACTGTATTGTATCGAACCGAACCGTGAATTTTGTGAACCGTTACACCCCTAGTGTCTACCCATTATCTTCACTTCAACACTTAACTAAATGTCTTCAACATTACCTGTTAAGTGTTGAACCTGTGAAGGACTTCAGCTTCCCTGACAACTTCTTCAAGTTCAGCTTGAGCTTCGAGTTCAAGTTCCCTGTTAATACTAGCAGCTTTCTGACAGAACTGATGCCATGATCAACAAGAGAAAGAAAGAAACATGTGTGACTGAATTATGAATTACAGTTCAGAAAAATAGGGAAGGAAAATCAGAGAGAGAGAGAGAGAGAGAGAGAGAGAGCTGCTGGACACTGAATGTTGTAGGAGCAGGAGATTTGTGTGATATGAAGAAACTGCAAAACAGACAGAAAAAAAACACTGAATAAACCATAAAATAAAATAGTTTACACACCTGGGCCCATATTCATAAAGATTCTAAGAATCCTCTCAGAAAACTCTTAATTTAGCTTAAAAACTTTTACGTAGGAGTCTTAGCTTAAGAGCGATTCGGGACTGATCTGAGAGCAACTCTGAGTAAGGAAAAGACAAAAACTTTCATCTTAGTGAGGAGGCGGGGTTGACCCCGTTGCTATGTATGACACAATCTTTTGAAGACTGTGATTGGTTGGTTGTCCAAGAAGGAAAAAAAGAGTGATTTTAAGTATAGGGTCTATTCTAATTCTCACTTTGAATTTACATGCGTAATTTTTCCTATTTGATCGTTCTCTCTCTCTCACACACACACACACACACACACACACATTATATGTGTGTATATAAATCCTGATAGCACAGGTACGTCGCGGAGACGTATTTGAAAGATCGTAGCATCTGGTGAACATCGCATTCGATCGAATGTTTTTAGCTGTTAATGAGCCGTCTTCTTTACGTCTATACGACGTCTATACGATGAATCTTCAACATTTGAAATTACGTGCTGCCACGCAGCGCCGATCGGAGCAAGCAGATAAATGAGGAAAGCTAGTTTTTGAAGCACTACCATGTCACACAGACGCGACCGTTGTTGCAAAGAGCTATGCCAGAAATATAACGAGGAATCATTTTCCTGACGGGGATTTGTCAATTCGCCCGCTTGTGTGTAGGCGATATCAGTGATTATCTTATTGCGTTGCATCGCGCCGCTCGCGTCCAACTAGACACATGTATTTATAATCAAATACAAATACAACCATAACTATAAACACACATACACACGAACTATCTTTTGCAGCCGATCATGCACAACCTTTGTTTGCTTGATCCATCCGTAGACAAAAATACATGCAAAAAATGTCAGCCCAGTTTCTTATGTGACTCGTTTCAAGCTAACTGTAATTTTACTTGCGATATCATTGGTTAATATTACTTATCTGTCATCTTGTAGAAAGCACAAATTAAACCTTGTAGCCTACCACACTTGACTGCTGTTTAGAATTTCTAGACAGCAGTCAAGTGTATTTTTAACATTACAAGCTTGATAATTTGAGTAACACTTTAATTTATACCATGTCTGTATGAAGGTCAAAGGTTTGTGTAGTTCTTTGATTCCATGCAATACATTGAAATCCAAAGCCATTTTCATATTCTTATTTTCTTCCAAATAATGATGCTCACAATTTCCAATGAGAAAGTTAAAGGTGACAAAGGCAAAGAAAACCCTTGATGTTTAACTGAATGAGGAAGAAGCCTTCGGATGAAAACCCTATACAAATGTTAATTTGATTCATATTGCCTCAGAATTAATGATACTGACAAAAGTCTCATACTTGATTATGACAGGTAGTACAACACTTTATTTTCTAGTGAAAAAAAATAAACTGAGCCTGTAATAAACTTTAAAACAATCTTTAAATAATAAAACATTAAGGACACACTTTAATGTATTAACTGCTGAAAGCATCGAGGTGGGGGGGGGGGGTTGACTTTATTCACAACATAACAGAGTACATAATAACAGTCTCAAAAAAATAATAGAAAGATCTCTATTAGAATAATCCATAACATTTGCAATGGACAATGTGTAGACCGTGAACTGGTTATGGACTGCACTTAATGAAACTGTTGCAAGATGGATGGAGGGCTATAGGTAGATCTGTGCTAAGGATGTTGTCCTAGGGTGTCTGGTGGAGAAAAGAAGAGGAAAAAAATGTTAGAGCATTTTATAAGGAAATAATGTTACTGAAAACTTACTGTGTAAACAATAATACAATACTGGGCAGTGAACATCATGTGCAATGCACACAATACTGTCAACAACCTCTGTACTAGATACTACACAGCTGTGCCACTGAAATCAGACTCATGAACATGATTCTCAAAATATTTATGTGAATAATGTTTTTGGGTGAACCATCCCTTTAAGGTCCATGTTTGATAGAGATAATTGCTCATTTAGCAGTATTGCTGTGAAAGCTGACAGTAATGAATAAAACTGAACAAAGTTCTGACTACCATACATTAAACAGCACAGAGCAACAAACCCAAAGCTGAACTGTGTATGTGTGCCCAAACTGTGGGCCCCTACATCCTTTCCGATTCTGTCCTCCAAACAATGTGAAAACTGAAGTCAAAGAAAACAAATATAGTGAATGTATTTAAGTTGTGCTACACATTAGCCAAAAAAGGGTTAAAATACAAACATGACATTGTAAAACAAAAAACTCTTTGCTTGCCATTTTAAAGCATAAAACATATTAAAAATCCTAAAAACAAAACACCCATTAAATGTTCACTGTTATGGGGAACATCTATTCACGTTAATATACACGTATATTCTGAATATAGTAAATTAACATAGCAATTGTTTTACGAGTAGTAACTGTAGTAATTACATGTATACCCCATTTAATGCTCTCATAAATATAACATAGAATATTAAACCTACATTTAAAATAAATATTTTAGTACAATGTAAATTTTAGTCAGAATCATTGCACTCCTATTCTCTTCAATTATTTCCAAAATGAGACAAGGACTCATTCAAATGGACCATCAAATGTAAGTTGTGCTCTGGAGAAACATGACTCAGGTCCACACACATCTGTCAAAGCATCTGTCAGAGCAAACTGCAAACAATATTTCTTTACTGAAGCATTTTCTTATCAACTGTGATAAGACTTAGTTGTATGGATGTCGCCATCTTTGATAATACTTTACTATACTACTTTGCTTTAATTAGAGCAGCGGTTCTCAATTCCAGTCCTCGTGCCCACCAGCTCCACATATTTTTGTAAGTCTCTCTTTTTGATTCAGATAATCAGCTTGTTAGAAGAGAGCTCTGTGCATAACCTGTGTTCCCATTGACATGGTCCCTACAAAGTGTTCATTGCTCCCTACACCCTGAGCAGGGGATATCTGTTGAAGTTTAACTCACTTCAGAACATTCATTCATGGATTTGCGCTGCACAACATCTTCACAAACAGACAAGTGTGACTTCATATACCTCTGTAAATAAATACAATTTAAATACTGCTTGACTTTAGTTACTTGTTCACACAGACAGCAATCGAAACACTATTGTAAGCAGTTGTGTGTAGAGAACATTGAGACTCACATCTGTAAGTAGATGCGGATGTTACTCCCAAACAGTGAAGGTGTGAACATAGCCTACCTATGAATAGTAAAAGTTTGTCCTTTTGTTTTCTTTACTTTTTTAAAAAAAAATAATTATTTAGGTTAAACTGGCTTCTGCTTTTCAACTCCGGACAAACTTTATTTTATAATTTATGTTTTATTTTTTTCATGGTCTATCACATATCCTACATTCCAAACATATTTGTTCTTCAATTTGCATTCTCTGAAGACTGGAAATGTTGTGGAATAACTTGCCTTTTTAATATATAAAGAAAATAAAATGTGACATTTTATCAAATTAATCTAAAACATTATTTGATTAAGATAATTGGTTGCAGCCTAAAAATTAACCATTCAAATATAGACAACAGTGTGCTAAACAACTGTTTACATATAGGAAGAGGTTTGGTGGTGAACAGTGGGAGAAAGATCCTCACCCAAAGTTTGGCCTGTAATATCCACAGCTGGTGCATCCTGAGGTTCTGGTGAGCTGGCGGCAGAATGAAGGAGATCCGCTCAAAATCTGCTTTACAACATTAAATCTTGGTTATATGAGGTAATTCTTCTTGAGTGGTCTAATGGTACTCAATGGAAGTTTTTCGACACCCCCTAGATGTTTTGGTATACTAAAATACAGTCAACGTTGTTGAAACAACAACAACAAACAACAACAAAAAATATATACCTGAAAGAGGAGTTTGTGGGAGAAGAGACAACTAGATCTGTATCGATTAGATCATGGTGGTCTCCATAAATAGACCGGTTGCAGAAGAGTGGATGATGGAAGGACTACAGCCAAACATCAGGACAGAAGTCTGCATGAGTCGGGTAAGCAGAATAGATTGCACTGTAAATAAACATCATTAAAACAAATGGTAAAGTCACTAAATTAAATCCCTATAAATCAAAGCAATTTTTAACTAACTATATGACATTATCACACACACAGGTTTTTTAAAGAGCTATATCTTGAGTCTTTTTGTTTATATTTATGCGTGTTATGATGAATCTGGCAATCAAAGATGCAGGATGCTAGTTTTTATTTTTAAATTACAATGTCTTCATTAAGAAATGTTCAAGAAAATGTCCCTTTCATAGCAAAAGGCAATAAATATCATTATTATTATGATTATTCTCTATATTGCACAAGGCTGAGCGAAAAACTTTCTGCATAATGTGCACATGCATGTCTTTAGGTCACAAGGGTTTGGAATTTTATGGATTTATAGTATTGCATACATTTACATGTCTAACAATTATAGAGCATAAAATAATATTTGATTTTTTAAATTTTGCTATGCATTTAACGTGACGTGTATCGGAGTTGATTTGGGATCAAATGTTATGTTTGTTGCTAACTGAACGTGCACCGCGGTTGGTTGCAAAACGCGTTGCTTCAACATATGATCGGGTAAAACTGTTTAAAATTAGTAAACTATTAAAAATCTTTCAACAATCCCACCAATGGCAAACATACTATCATAAAACTATACATTTCCACCTTTCGTACTTTACCTCTCAACCATCACTCCACCACAACTTGCCCTGACGACTTCTTCATCCCTTGGCTCATTGGCGACTCGCGCGCGTACATCGCCACCTATGGGGTTGCCCAATTATATTTAACAAGGAGGAACTCTCAGACTGGGAGGAAAAGAAAGAATTAAAACAAAACAAAAAATTATATGTCTTATATTTTTGGTAACACCATTGCTTTGAATATAATAGGAAAACACTATTATCATTATTATTATTTTTAATGCAAAGTTAACGCAGTGTGTCATTATATCATTGTACATAAAAATAAAAATAAAAAAATATATATATATTTTTCTTAAAACTTAAATTCTTACTCGCGTGCCAAGCCCGCGAAACCGGGCAGCGGGCTTATATAAGCCAGGGTCTGTGCCCACCGCGCGCACAGCCTGACTCCACTTTGAGTGACATCCCCAGCAGTGCGTTTTCCTGAGGTAAATTACTTTTTACTTAACCTATTTAGTTAAATGACTTTTTAAAAGTATGGACCGACAACAAAAGTAAAGGACATTTAAAACTATGAAAAAAGAAAGTAATACATTTTAATTATAATAACAATCTGTCTGAGGGAACAGTTCGTTTTTCTGAGGGTTATACTACTAAAATAAATAGCAGGGGTTTTCACTCATGAAACCAGTTAAATTGTAATAAAAATTGGACTTAATAGAAATTTTTCTTTTCCGTTAAATGTATCACATTTCACAAAGACGATTTTCCGTCGTTTAATATATCGTTACAGTCCGCTCATCAGCGCCGTTAAACACCGAAATGCCGTTACATCCGTGTGACGTCATTGCTGATAGAGCCAATCCGCTCCGTTTGAGAGACGCTCTTTCATTTTAGAGTTATGTCATGTTAACGTTACTTTAAGAGACCAATCATACAATTATTCTTAATAATATCTTCATTATTCACAATTGTATGGAAAGTAGTGCGTTGTCAGGTTTAACTGCGAGCGCGTAAACCCTCTCTCTAACACGCTGGCGCGTGCACTTAGGGCGAGGGCGAGAGAGAAAGAGAGAGAACTCATAAGCTTTGACACATTTATACACTGTAAAAAATGTCTGTGAAATTAACTGTGTAATTCTGTAAAATCGTGACATCAAAATTTTGTAAATAGAAAAACAATGAAATTTTGTTAAATTTACAGTACTATTTTGAAAATAGTACAAATGCTGTTGTAAAATACTGAACCAAACAAAACTGTTGATTTTACAAGAATGTGTTAAAATAATCATATTAATTTGTAGAATGTACAGATTTACAGACTTATGCAATTTAAGCAGAAAAAAAAACTATGCAGAAAGCAACAATGCAGTTAAAATTACAACATGACAGTGTTAAAATATTTTTCGGACATACATATTCTCAATAGCCTATCAACAAGAACCTGTACATTTTATACATGATATATTTTACAGACAAAATATGTTCAAGTACAGCATAACTGTGTTAATATGAATTTTAAAATTCATATTTAAAAACAGGCAATGGGTCTTTTAGGTCCAACAGCACTGTAAAATGACTAGCTAAATATAAACTGGTAGGAATTGCACATTGTAGGCTATCTGTCAACAGTTAAGGGGACATTATACAATAGCCAAACCGTTCACTTGTTATTTTGAACAATTAATTAAATTGTAAATGATCAAATAAAATAATTTCTTTCTTTTTTTCATTTACAGAATAATGTAATTTATTCATATTTATATTTTGTCGATGTAAAATTTACATTCCCATGTAACGTTACATGAACATCTGCGTTTAAATGTCGAGCAGTAGATTTCAGATTATCGCGGGATCACGGATCAGCTGTTTTGATGAACTTCACGACGAGAGTGTGCGCACACCAATTCTGCCAGCAAGTGCGTGGAGTTTTGCATGACATATCAAATCTGGTAAGTGAACGGTTTGTTTTCTACAAACTTGAAATACATTACTTGTAAGACAATTATATGTTATGACTGAGGCTGTTTTGCGTGGACTGGGTTTCATGTTCAACGCACAACTCTTTCAGTTTGTTTCTTTCATGCTGAGAAACGTTAACTAGGATAAAAAAAAGCGATTTTGTTAGTTTGCTCAAAAACGACCAACTGTAGTTTCTGCAGCAAAGCAGGTTTCTGAATATCACGTGATCAGCCGTTTTGACGAACTTCATAAGTGTGAGCGCGCGCCAATTCTGCCAGTGAGCTAGTGGAGTTTTTGCGTGACATCATGTAATATTGCGAGCTCTTGCAGTAAGTGAACAAACAGTTCGTTTTCTTCAAAAACAGTAACGTGAACTGTAGCCTACAAGTATATGTTGATATCTATTTTCCCATCATAATAATGATGCTGACGAAGCTGTTAATGTGGGTTTTATTATCAGCTCAACTCTGTCAGTATTTTTCTTTCATGCTGCGTAACGTTAACTGAGATAAAAAAGAGCGATTTTGTTAGTTTGCTCGAACGACTAACGTTAACGTTTCCTGTTTCTGCAGCAAAGCAGATTGCTGATTATCACGGGATCAGCCATTTTGATGAACTTCACAAGTGAGAGCGCCCGCCATTTGTGATTTGTGCATGACATGTAAAATTGCGATATCTAGCACTGGTAAGTGAACAAACAGTTCGTTTTATTAAAAATAACAGTAGCTGTACAAGCAAGTTATATGTTTTGACTGAGGCTATTTTGCCATCATAATGATGCGGACGATTGGTTGATAAAGGCTGTAACGTTAGACTGGGTTTTATTATCAGCTCAACTCTGTCAGTTTTTATCTTTCATGCGGAGTAACGTTAACTGAGATAAAAAAGAGCGTTTCCTGTCGTTTCTGCAACAAAGCAGATTGCTGATTATCACGGGATCAGCCATTTTGACGAACTTCACAAGTCATTGTGGCGCCCGCCATTTCTGCCAGTGAGCTCAGCTAACGTTAACTGTTAGTGGATTTGTGCATGACACACAATTCCGATCTCTTGCACTGGTAAGTGAACAAACAGTTTGTTTTATTTAAAAAAACAGTAACTGTACAAGTGTATGTTTTGACTGAGGCTATGCCATCATAATGATGCAGACGAACTTTGGTTAATTAGGCTGTTAACGTTAAGCTGTGGGGTTTTTTCAACTTTTTTTCAAAACTTTTTCAGTTTTTTTTCTTTCATGCTGAGTAATGTTAACTAGTTTAAAAAAAGAGCGATTTTGTTAGTTTGCTTCAAGTCGACTAATGTTTACTGTCATTTCTGCAGCAAAGCAGATTTCTGATTATCACAGGATCAGCCATTTTGACGAACTTCATGAGTGGGAGTGCCCGCCAATTCTTCCAGTGAGCTAGTGGAGTTTACATGTAAAATTGCGATCTCTTGCACTGGTAAGTGAACAAACAGTTCGTTTTTTTTATAAAAAAAAAACAGCAACTATACAAGTATATGTTTGTGACTGAGGTTATTTATTCAATGATGCTGATGATTTGGGGTTTAATCAGGGTTTTAGTTTCTTTCATGCTGAGTAAGTAACATTAGGATTAAAAATAACCATTTTTATTAGTTTGTTAAAAAAATGATTAACTGTCGTTATTGCAGCAAAACACTAGAGACATTGAGGGGTTATGTGCTGCATTGTAGAGTTCATAAGAACGAGCCCCGTTGTCTCTTCAAATGTGCTGACGCTGACTGCAAACGGACATTTTGTACTTATGCAGCTTTTAAAGCTCATTTTTATCGGGCTCACAATGAGTCTGAAACCTCTGTTACTGCTGGGGCATTTGTTGCAGATTTTAAGTGTGCCATTTCACTGTGTGATCAACAATTTCACACAGTTAAAGAACTTACGTGCCACTTAAAAGAGCATATAGTGGAGGGGCGACCTGTGGCATGTCCAGTAACAGGATGTAAAAATACATTCATTGTGAAATCATCATTTACTGCTCATATGTCCAGGAAGCATAGATCATGTTCTGTTGATAGCATAAGTGACATTTACAGGGAAACTATTTCTCAGTCATCTACTGCCATTGCATGTGAAGATGCTTCCCAGGTCTTTAATGATGAAACAGATGACAACATTGAATTGCCACAGAATTTTAGGGAGTCCTTTCTTAGGAATGTATGTTTACTGTACCTAAAATTGCAAGGGCAGCTCCTCCTTCCAGTTTCATCAATACAAACGATTGTTGAAGGGATGCAAAATGTACACGAGTTAGGAAGAGAATACACTTTAAGTAAACTGCAGTCACTTTTAAAAAATGACATGCGTCTTACAGATGATATTGTCAGTAAAGTCTGCGATTGTGTAAAGGATTCAGATAGTGTTTTTGCGCAGTGCGTCTGTGTTACATATCACCAGGCGTGTTACACATGACCAGCGTCGGCCAATAGTGAGCCTACGTGGTGATGTGTAACACAGACGCGCTGCGCAAAAACACTACGTAAACTAACTCGAGGCCCAGAGAGAAGGAAATGAATAGTGGAATAAAGTCGTTATTTTTTTGTTTTTGCGCACAAAAAATATTCTCGTCACTTGATAAACTTAAGATTGAGCCACTGGAGTCACTTAGACTATATTAACGATGTCTTTACTAACTTTTCTGGGCCAGCACGTTATAATGTCTTAGAAGCCTATGGAGGAGTGAGACAGCTCTCAGATTTCATCAAAAATATCTTAATTTGTGTTCCGAAGATGAACGAAGGTCTTGCGCGGTTGGAACAACATGAGGGAGAATAATTACTGACAGAATTTTTGGGTGAACTAACCCTTTAAACTGTTATTTGCTTAAGACGAGTTGATGCATGCCTCTCTCATCTCAGTGCGTGCACTCAATCGCTCTGGCGCGTGGTGACAATTTGATAGCACTTAGCTTAGCCCAGTTCATTCATTAGGGACCAAACAGATTAAGTTAGAACCGACAAAACACCTCCACGTTTTCCCTACACTGAAAAAAATGATTGCTGATTTTACTAAAAAAATTATCGTAAGCGGTTGCACTCAATTCATTTTATCTACATTTAAACAAATGCGTTAAGTTGAACTAGTTCAACCTAATGCATTTGTTTAAATGTACTAAAATCAATTGTGTGCAACCAATCACGATACATTTTTTTTTTAGTAAATTCAATGAATAATTTTTTCCCGTGTATTTAAATACAGTTACACGAGTAGTTACACGACCAAGTATGGTGACAAAATAAAACGTGGCGCTTTTCTTAGCGGGTAAAAAGGATAACTATAATGTATGGCGGAATAGCACTTGGGACTCGGGAGCACTTCGACTCGGCGCAGTAATATCGAAGTGCTCCCGAGTCCCAAGTGCTATTCCGCCATACATTATAGTTATCCTTTTTACCCGTCAAGTCAAGAAAAGCGCCACGTTTTATTTTGTTACCATACTTGGTCGTGTAACTACTCGTGTAACTGTAGTTAAATGGGGAAAATGTGGAGTTGTTTGGTCGCTTCTAACTTCATCTCTGTTTGGAACCTTATGAATGAACTGGGCTAAGCTAAGTGCTATCAAAGTGTCGCCGCGCACTAGAGCGATTGAGTGCACGCACTGAGACGAGGGAGGCATGTATCAACTCGTCTTAGTTGAGGGAATAACATAGTTTAATATGAAAAAACGGTGGAGTGTTCCTTTTAATGAAGTTTTTAGTTTTGTTACTGTAATGTTGTAGTATCTTTGAATATTTTTTTTTTTCTTACTTTTAAGGTCGATCCTGTTTTTCAGCGAAACGGTTCATGCTGTGTGTGGATCAAAACATAATACTGGACAACATCTCCTCCTTCATTTCCGCCCTGTGCATGATGTTTGGGAGCTATTATATCTTCAACATCCATTACCCATCAGAGCTGGCATCAACCCTGGAGTTTCTGCAGAGGTATGTCTTTTTGAATAGGCTTTATGCAACAATTTCACTTTATTGAACTTAAATTAAGGTACTCAGACTCTTACGCTGTTGACGTAACATAAACAGTGCAACGCTTCCAGAATGCCGACGCTATTCAGGTGAGCACCACGATGCATGCGTGCGATTCGTTCCTTATTGGAGGACTTGGAAGCGTTGCACTGTTTATGTTACGTCAACAGTGCAAGAGTCTGACACAGGCTAGAAAAAAATTGAATAAAATTGTTATTTTTGTTTGTTTGCCTACAAAAAGTATTCTCGTCGCTTCATAAAATTAAAGGACAACTCTGGCGCAAAATGAACCTAGGGTGTATTAAAGGAGAACTCCGGTCAATTTTAACATTAAGCTCATTTTTTTGTAAATTTAGAGTGCTGTCAGTACAGAGAACAACGACAAATCTGTGTTGGCTACACCATGTTATCCTCTTTTTACAATTTGCACCCTGTTGACTTCAATGGGGCAAGTTTTAAACCTGCTTTTAGCCTCTTAACATCCTTGATGTGTCATTACAAGTGCACCAGCCATGTGAGTGATTCCTTCAGAGTGAACACATTAATAAAAATGTTATTTCAGCCAGCGCACATACCTGTATTTACATCCTGTTTTCGGTCGAAGTCCATAGTAATCGATTGTCGAGTTCACGCGCATAGGTTTAGTTACCTATGATCACGCGCGTGAACTCGACAATCGATTACTGTTATACTTCGCGTCGTGACCGCATTACCACCTCGTGTGTGCATTATTTTTCTAATAATTCAACGGCCTGTCGTCAATTATTCCTTACATAACAGACCGCTGCAAAGTATAACAGACCGTTGCCATGAAAAACAGCGCGTTGCTATGGACTCGGAACGGACTATTTTCTTTGGCGGAAGCAATACAATCGTTTTTAAATCAATAAACTCCTTTTTAAATCAATAATTTGTGGCAAATTATTTATTTATTTTGTATAGCCATGTAATAAGCGGGATAATGTATAGAGAGGCGGTCGTTATAGTGAATAACAAGCCCTTCAGGCTGATTCAAGACCCCTCCGCTTCGGGGTTGTTATTTGCTATAACGACCGCCTCTCTATACATTATCCCTTACATAAACATTGGTCAGCAAACACAAACAAACTCAACCAGGCCTGCTTGACGCACAGGAACAAACCTCATTGGTTCTTGAGAAAGCTCAAACAGGCTGCCTGGTTCTCACATGTCAAGTGAACATGCTTGAGCTTCTATTTACCACAACTGATGTGTAAGCTGATGAATGTTTATTTGTGAATAAGACTAAATTAACTTTGTTCATCATATAAACGATTGTGTCTGCAATTTTTTGGAATAAACCGTTCAATTCAGATTAGTTTTTCAATCTCTTTCAACTTTTTGAAGCAAAGTTTCAGTTGCGTAGCAGTCAATGTAGGGACAGATATCTCAGATTGCATTAAAAAAATCTTATTTTAAGATCTTAAGAAGACTTAAGAAAGAACTAAAGTCTTGCGGGTTTGGAACGACATGAAGGGCGAGTAATCAATGACAGCATTTTTGGATGAACTAACCCTTTAATACCTAAAATATCTTGAATAAAGAAATTTAAGTTATTTTTTTCTGTTAATAAAACTATTTTATAATTAATAAGTTGCCTGTTTTTCTTCTTTCTCAAGGTGTTTTTTCTCCATCAACCCAGAGAAGGGCACCAAAGTGGAGAAGACACAAACTTCACGCCTCAATGTGAACCCAAGAGTCCTTACTTTAATTCAGGAACTTTCAGATCATGAGTGGCGCGATGTCTGAAACTCTATGGACGTTTGTTTGGACTTTACCCTGAATTTTGTTTTAGCTTCTATGCTCAGTTCTTCAAGATCAACCCAGAGAAGGGCACCATTGTGGAGAAGACACAAACTTCACTCAATGTGAACCTTTCAGATCATGAGTGGTGCGATGTCTGAAACTATGGACATTTGTTTGGACATTACTCTGAATAAGGTTAGTTTCAGCTTCTATGCTCTGTTCTGAAGATAACTTTTTCAGGTGAGTTTGTATGCAACTTAGTTTTATTGCTCTTATATTTTGTGATATTGTCCTGTACGTCAGTTCGCAGAGTGATATTGTCCTGTACGTCAGTTCGCAGAGTGATATTGTCCTGCAAGTCAGTTTGCAGAGTGATATTGTCCTGCAAGTCTGTTCGCAGAGTGATATTGTCCTGCAAGTCAGTTCGCAGAGTGATATTGTCCTGCAAGTCAGTTCGCAGAGTGATATTGTCCTGCAAGTCTGTTCGCAGAGTGATATTGTCCTGCAAGTCAGTTCGCAGAGTGATATTGTCCTGCAAGTCAGTTCGCAGAGTGATATTGTCCTGCAAGTCAGTTCGCAGAGTGATATTGTCCTGCAAGTAAGTTCGCAGAGTGATATTGTCCTGCAAGTCAGTTCGCAGAGTGATATTGTCCTGCAAGTCAGTTTGCAGAGTGATATTGTCCTGCAAGTCAGTTTGCAGAGTGATATTGTCCTGCAAGTCTGTTCGCAGAGTGATATTGTCCTGCAAGTCTGTTCGCAGAGTGATATTGTCCTGCAAGTCAGTTCGCAGAGTGATATTGTCCTGCAAGTCAGTTCGCAGAGTGATATTGTCCTGCAAGTCAGTTCGCAGAGTGATATTGTCCTGCAAGTCAGTTCGCAGAGTGATATTGTCCTGCAAGTCAGTTCGCAGAGTGATATTGTCCTGCAAGTCAGTTCGCAGAGTGATATTGTCCTGCAAGTCAGTTCGCAGAGTGATATTGTCCTGCAAGTCTGTTCGCAGAGTGATATTGTCCTGCAAGTCTGTTCGCAGAGTGATATTGTCCTGCAAGTCAGTTCGCAGAGTGATATTGTCCTGCAAGTCAGTTCGCAGAGTGATATTGTCCTGCAAGTCAGTTCGCAGAGTGATATTGTCCTGCAAGTCAGTTCGCAGAGTGATATTGTCCTGCAAGTCAGTTCGCAGAGTGATATTGTCCTGCAAGTCAGTTCGCAGAGTGATATTGTCCTGCAAGTCTGTTCGCAGAGTGATATTGTCCTGCAAGTCAGTTCGCAGAGTGATATTGTCCTGCAAGTATGTTCGCAGAGTGATATTGTCCTGCAAGTCAGTTCGCAGAGTGATATTGTCCTGCAAGTCAGTTCGCAGAGTGATATTGTCCTGCAAGTCAGTTTGCAGAGTGATATTGTCCTGCAAGTCTGTTCGCAGAGTGTTATTGTCCTGCAAGTCAGTTTGCAGAGTGATATTGTCCTGCAAGTCAGTTCGCAGAGTGATATTGTCCTGCAAGTCAGTTCGCAGAGTGATATTGTCCTGCAAGTCAGTTCGCAGAGTGATATTGTCCTGCAAGTCAGTTTGCAGAGTGATATTGTCCTGCAAGTCAGTTTGCAGAGTGATATTGTCCTGCAAGTCAGTTCGCAGAGTGATATTGTCCTGCAAGTCAGTTTGCAGAGTGATATTGTCCTGCAAGTCAGTTTGCAGAGTGATATTGTCCTGCAAGTCAGTTCGCAGAGCGATATTGTCCTGCAAGTCAGTTTGCAGAGTGATATTGTCCTGCAAGTCAGTTTGCAGAGTGATATTGTCCTGCAAGTCAGTTTGCAGAGTGATATTGTCCTGCAAGTCAGTTTGCAGAGTGTTATTGTCCTGCAAGTCAGTTTGCAGAGTGATATTGTCCTGCAAGTCAGTTTGCAGAGATTCATTGTTTAACAAATATTCTTTCTTGCCCTCTCCTTCTCTATTTTTCATTTGTACTCTTTTTCTCGTCTTTGTTTCCTTCCATCTCTTTACCTCCATCTTTCCTCTATCAGTTCCAATGAGATAATTAAGCTGTACATATTACAAATGTGTATGTTGTGCTGCTTTAATATTAATAAAGAAGACAAGACAATGCAGAAAATGGATGTTTTTATGCAGTTTTGTACTAAAATGCAGTTTAAAACAAAGTTGTTTACAATGACTGTCATTTTTACAAATTTATTCTGGCAACCACAGCTGCCAAATTATTTTTGTAAAAACAACAGGATTTTTTTGTATAAACAAACTTAAAGTCTGTATTTCTTACAGTAAATCCCTGTACATTTTACAGGATTTTTTTTACAGTGACCTGTAATTTTTACAAAATTATTCTGGCAACCCAGCTGCCAAATTTTTTTTGTAAAAACGACAGAATTTTTTTTACAGTGTAGAAATCGGTGATTCTCAAGAATGAAAATGCATTTTTACCGTGGCTTATTTGTTAGTGGGCTGTAAGGTCTCATCAGAAACATCGCTCTGCATTCTTCTTCTTATCATGCTTTAACAAATAATATTATACATATCCATCAGAGACTTTATAAACTTTGGGATTTAATAGAGTAACCTCCAGTGAAATTATCTTCTCTCTCTTTTTCAGTGTCGATTGCCGTCTTATTGTTGTAAGTGGAGTCAATGTCATTTCTTATTTGCCAGATTTATCACAACATGTTTAATCAATAATCACTGATGAAAGTGAAAAATTTTTAATGTGTAAAGACATATCTCACTCGTATGCGTTCTTCTTTTTCTCTCTTTTTTTGTTTGTCTACAGCAGCTACATACACCACAACGGCTCTTTTAAGAGCCACATCTTGAGAACGTCTTTGACTTTGTAAGTTAATATTTTAAATGACCACCCATTATTTGGGTTTAGATCAATTACAACAACATCATGCAGCATGTTAGTAATGTCTTAATGAAGACATTAAAGGAATACATAAATAAAGGAATAAAAAATATATATATTAAATGCATGTGTGAATGAAATGGAAACAAAACTAGCATCCTGCATCTGATTTTCCAGATTCATCATAACATCCTAATTAATCAATAATCACTGATGAAAGTGAAAACATTTTAATGTGTACAGACATCTCATTTAAATGCATTCTTCATTTTCTCTTTTTTTTGTTTGTCTACAGCAGCTACATACACCACAACGGCTCTTTTAAGAGCCACATCTTGAGAACGTCTTTGACTTTGTAAGTATATATTTTAAATGACCACCCAGTATTTGGGTTTAGATCAATTACAACAACATCATGCAGCAAGTTAGTAAAGAGATTCTTACATACATAAATACTAGCATCCTGCACCTCTGATTTGCCAGTTTCATCATAACAATTGATTTTTGATATCAGGAATTCACATTTTTAAAGGGATAGTTCACCCAAAAATTTTAAATCTGTCATTAATTACTCACCCTCCACGTCATTTCTATTTTCGAAACACAAATTAATATTTTTCGATGAAATCTGACAGCTCTCTGACCCTCCCGTAGACAACAACTCAACTGTAATGCAGGTCCAGAAACGCAGTAAAGACATGGGTAAAACAGTCCATGTGGCATCAGTGGCTCAACTTCAGTTTTGCAAAGAAAACAAAAATAACAATGTATTCAAACTCCAAGAAGTGATTATGAAAGAATGGGTTGCTATCAGTCAGGATTTGGCCCAGAAGTTGATTGAGAGCATGCCCAGTCGAATTGCAGAGGTCCTGAAAAAGAAGGGCCAACACTGCAAATACTGACTCTTTGCATAAATGTCATGTAATTTTCGATAAAAGCCTTTGAAACGTATGAAGTGCTTGTAATTATATTTCAGTACATCACAGAAACAACTGAAACAAAGATCTAAAAGCAGTTTAGCAGCAAACTTTTTGAAAACTAATATTTATGTAATTCTCAAAACTTTTGGCCACGACTATATGTGGGAAGATTTGCATAACGTCGCCCAAATGTTCACACAAATAAAGGCATAATTTTCATACTCACTGTTGCCGTCGCTACCATGTTGTGGAGTCACTGTGTGTTTTGTTTTGAAAGCAAAACTAATTTGTTTGGCCTTCCAAAAGAGGACATGACTAGAAATCAGTGGTTAAGTTGTAGTTCATCCCATTTAATACAGATGTGTGCAGCGAGGAGCAACAATAATGTACATTATGTGAAAAATGTAAACCACATAAACACATTGAATTGCACCAATTATGCAACAATGTTCTTTTTAGCAATGTCATATGACCCCTTTAAATGCCCAGGAGAAAGATGCAACACTATAGCAATTGCAAAATTGAAGCTTACTTGAACTAGTGGTGATACCTCAAGAGTCACTCTTAACCTATCTTTATCCTATCCATGAAACCCATCCATAAAACTTTTTTTCTTTTAAATCAGTCTTCATTTATGACACTTCAGCTTGTGGTTATGGGTTATTATGGTTTGTAATTGGCAAAATACTTGGATTTTTTTTTATCAGATATATACATGCATAATAATTATGCACACACTGTAGATGTTTAGTCATGTGCTTATTCTGCCTGATGTCAGAAGTTGCAAGACACTTTAATGAATAAAAACCAGCCATTAAAATGAATGTGTCATGTAAAATTATTTAAATTTACCAGTTCCATCATTCTCAGCTCCAGATGTTCCCATGAGCTTCTCCCAGGCAGATGAGCCACAAGATGCTTGGGGTGAACACTCACCTGACATTCAAGATAAAAAAAAACAATTAGTATTTGGTAAATGAAAACAAAAAGGACAATTACTGTACACACATAAGGTAATTCAGCATGTTATGTGCAATCCATCAGAGAATGCATTTTCTTTGCTGAGACCTTCAAGTTCCAAGCAAGAAAGAACACAGCGTAAGTTGTATGACTCACTTTTGGTAAGTACTGTAGGATTTCATGTAGGTGTACTATAGAAAATGTGCTTGTTTAAAGCAAAAATGTAAAGCTAAATAAGCTAAAATACAAAGAAATAGAGAGCACAATTCAGCAGCAGCAGAATGGGTACCTTTTGTAATGTCAATTAAGCTCATTTAACAGAGAGCTTCTCTCATGCAGACCTCCAACTGGAAACTTGGGAAGAACACCCATCTATCACTCAAGGTAAAAAACATTAATTAGTATATGGAGGAAATCAAAAACACAATTGCAAATGAGTCATGGCCTAACACAACCTAATACAATTTTTTTCACTTTTTCTAATTAGAGAACAAATTCTCTGCCTTAAGACTCTCTCAAGACCAAAGACCATCAACCACACAACAAAGAAGAATGCAAAGTAAAAATAAATAAATAAATAAAAATGTCAATTTCAGTCATTACTAGGGTATCACTAAAAGGGGTCATATGCTATTTTAAAGACCATTATTTTGTATATTTGGTGTAACAGAATATGTTGAGACGCTTTAATATTCAAAAAACATTTTTCAAATACTGTACATTATTGTAGTTCCTCTATGTCCCGCCTCTCTCAAAAACCTCATTTTCAACAAAGTCCCTCCTTCCGACAAGCACAGGCTGCTCTGATTAGCCAACTTACCCAATACATTGTTATTGGCTGAACACCGCAAGCACTCGTCGGAAATGCAACGCCCCTTTCCATAATCGCGAGCTTCATCTTTCAAAGTAAATATCAAGACTGTTAATAATGTCATTAGTTTTACCATCAGTTCAAGCCCGAAAGGGCAACAGAGTCATGTGACAGACACAGTGATGATGCAGTCCACAAGCCACGGTTAAGACAGCTTATGTGCTATGATTTCTGACAATCGGTTTACTCTGCTGTGATGTTACCCTCACACACACACGTAATCACACAGTAAACAGTCAATAGCAAACACTTATACTATTAAGAAAACATACTTAAAAGTAGCGATTCAGAATAAGCACCAGATTCAATTCAAGTTTATTTGTGTAGCGCATTTTACAATACAATCGTTGCAAAGATCGTCATAGCAAAGTCGGAATTTACCTTTTTTTTTTTTTTTTGGAATAGCCTTTGTGCACAGCCAGCCTTGTACTCTCCTAGGTTCACAAAACTGTCATCCATTAAATGTGTTTTAATGTGTTTTAATGGAAACAAATTTGAACATCTGGGTTGTTCTGTTGTAAATAAATCTTAACAATGAATTTTCATTGCATCTACTTTCGGAAGTCCACATAAAGTGCTTTTGCTTTTGCCTAGAAACACAAAGCGTCTCCCTGACATGAATGCTTCAACACTAACTGCAGTTCCTGAAACCACACCTTTTTTTTGAGTGAACACATCTTGACGTAAATGTGTGGGGGCGTGTTTGAATGAGCCGTTTAGCATGGTATGGATCAGCCTTATCTTTTAGATAGAATAAATCCTTTAGTGGGAGACTTTAAGCTTTGTAACTCTTTAGATCTTATACATGTACAAATACCTACATAACACACTGAAGAAAAGGAAAAATAGAAATCACATTATATGACCCCTTTAGGAGCCCTTGAGCCAGATTTACTAAACAGACCAAATTAGCATTAGAGCGCAATTCCATAAATGTGCCGATGGGAGGGAAAATTATGCGTGTGATTTACTGACAATGCAAACTTTAAAGAACAGACGAAGCCAGATCATTCCCACAATAACCAGTGCAATCTACCAAGAGCAGCGCAAATTACCGCCTGCTTTAAGACATGCCTTTTTTGGGTATTAAAAATTTATCAAATACAAATAATTTGAAGAGCACAAATGTTATTAAATCAATGCGTGATTCATCTTAATACTCACCTCCCATAAATTTTGTGTCTCAAAGGAAAACTACTACAAATGCATATTCAAGGTTAAACGCAAAAACAACTGTCCACATCTTTTCAGCACTAATTCTTTACTGCGCCTCTTTAGTAAATCCTGACAGTACTATTTTAACACCAAAAGAAGGTTTGGCTGGTGCAAGCTGATAGTAAATCTAGCCCATATTGTATCAGTGTCATGCATTGTCTATGGGCCACTCTGCAGACATCTTCAATAGGGAACATTTTCCCCAGAGACTCCATCAGGAAACCTACACAGCCCCATAACTTCCCAGAGCAAGCTTGTGCCCAACTCTGCTCCTGAAAAAAAAAAAAAAACAACTCCCCAAAACTTCTCTGAATAGCCCTTTTGTCTTTGGCTTGTAAAGCAGGAAGCCTATGTGAACGCCGCTCCTCTCTCTCTCGCACCTGCAGTGCATTAGCGCTAATCAGGCCGGACAATGTTTCTGCCACACCCCGGAACTGGAGTAGGAGGTGTTGCACACAAATCGTTCCCTCCAGAAACTCGTGACTTTTCAAGAGGGTTCCGCTCGCTGAGCGTTTTTGTCATCCGTGAGACTTGCTTCATGAAATAAACCTTGATGTAGTTTAAATAATCATGCTGATAGTTATCACATATATTTATTGATGGTTTGGTGTTGATCAGTTTCAATACTGATGTCATTTGTGCAAAAGGATGCATATTCATTTCACTAGGAAATGTAGTTACTTGCTAGCTCAGACAATAAGAAAAGGTAATTGTTTTTATCGCAACCTAATTCAGCATAAAATATATGCCATGCATTTGCAAAAGTATGTACTGCGCAAAAAAAGTAAAAGTTTTGCAAAAAGATATATATTAAAAGATAGAATTTCAAACTAATGATTTTAATATAAAAATGTGTTTGATAAAAGTAATTAGCATGCTATCCTATTAACACATTTGTATTTAATATAATGTATATTTTGTATAAGGTGGGTGTATAATATCTAATGTAGACATTGCACAAAGGGTATCAGAGTTTTCACAAAACAAGCATCAATTGTCTTTTAACCAGTTTCCCAGGTGAACAATATTTCATATAATTAGTCATCTGTGTTAATTGGAATGGTGAAGGTATATAAAATACACTTACTTCCAGTTGCAGGAATGTTTGGATTTGTTGGTTCTGTGTGGTGGTTTGATAACGTGAACATTGGGTTTTTGGGGTACTTGTGGGTTTTTTGGCTATGGATCAAGGTTGGAAAAGGTCAGTTTGCTCATTCAATCTGTGTTTGTGCACACAAACATTTGCTAATGTGTCTTAAAATTTGTAGGTTACCCTTGCTACTAGTCGTCTTGTTTTGGAGGAATGCTGATGGACTTAAAAGTGAGTCGTGCTCTCTCCCTCTTATTTCAAGGAATGTGCTTAGTGAGACTTGTGTAAAAGCCTTCTGTTTTAATTCTATAGGTGGCGCATATTCAGATGCCCATCGTGGGTGGGGTCAGCCTTCTGATGCTCGTTCCCATCATGCAGTCCAGTCTTCCATGTCAGAGGTCCATGTGACTAGGACTTTGCCTGTTGAAGAAGTGGGCTCCAGATTGTTCCCTGCTAAGCCCCTGAAAAGCAAGTCGAAATGGAATCTACCTCAGTTTGTCAAAGGTGGTTCCAGCAGTTATCCGTCAATGTCCCATGCCCAAACTGCTCCAAGCAGCTCTGTCTCAGTTTCCTTGCCTCTGTCCCGGAATCAACAGTCTTCAAGCAGTTTAGCGTTCTCTGGATCAACTGTTCCAGGTGTTGCTGGGGGACTACGTTTGGAGACCCAATATGCTGCAAGTGGTTCTGGACCAGTTTCTACCCTAAGAGAGAGTAGTAGCTATCCTGCCCAGCTTGGTGTTTCTGGCCAATCCACCAGTGATGCTTTGCATGTGTCAAGCTCCCAAGAAACCCAAAGTGCTTTCAGTCAGTCCACCAGTGTCTTGAGTTCCCAGAAGCAATATAGTGCTGCCTCCCAGGTCAGCTCTGGGGCTCAGCTTGGGGCCTCTACTGGTTTGCTCCCGCAGAGAATGAGCAGCTCTTTCAGTGGTTCTGTCCAGTCTCCAGGTACCACAAGTCAGTTTGCCCTTGGGTCTCCATCCTCATATCCAGCTTTATCCCAGTCCTCACCCCAAGGTGTTGCCAGTCAATCTAGTTCACAGAAGCGGCTTACCTCCATCTACCAGGTCAGCTCTGAGGCTCAGCTTGGGGCCTCTACTGGTGTGCACCCTCAGAGAATGAGCAGCTCTTCCAGTGGTTCTGTCCAGTCTCCAGGTACCACAAGTCTGTCTGCCCCTGGGTCTCCATCCTCATATCCAGGTTTATCCCAGTCCTCACCCCAAGGTGTTGCCAGTCAATCTAGTTCACAGAAGCGGCTTACCTCCATCTACCAGATGAGCTCTGGGGCTCAGCTTGGGGCCTCTACTGGTGTGCACCCTCAGAGAATGAGCAGCTCTTCCAGTGGTTCTGTCCAGTCTCCAGGTACCACAAGTCAGTTTGCCCTTGGGTCTTCCCCATATGCTGCAAGTGTGTCACTGTCCTCCCCACAAGCTGGTCCATCTACTGTTCCGGGTCCTCAGAAACCGCTGACCTCTACCTACACTGGCAGCTCTGGCACCCAGGCAGGATCCTCTACTCTCTTCACCCTGCATGGAAGCCCTGCTTATGGATCACGTCAGCCTCAAGGTACCACAAGTCTGTCTGCCCCTGGGTCTCCATCCTCATATCCAGGTTTATCCCAGTCCTCACCCAAAGGTGTTGCCAGTCAATCTAGTTCACAGAAGCGGCTTACCTCCATCTACCAGGTCAGCTCTGGGGCTCAGCTTGGGGCCTCTACTGGTGTGCGCCCTCAGAGAATGAGCAGCTCTTCCAGTGGTTCTGTCCAGTCTCCAGGTACCACAAGTCAGTTTGCCCTTGGGTCTTCCCCATATGCTGCAAGTTTGTCACTGTCCTCCCCACAAGCTGGTCCATCTACTGTTCCGGGTCCTCAGAAGCAGCTGACCTCTACCTACACTGGCAGCTCTGGCACCCAGGCAGGATCCTCTACTCTCTTCACCCTGCATGGAAGCCCTGCTTATGGATCACGTCAGCCTCAAGGTACCACAAGTCTGTCTGCCCCTGGGTCTCCATCCTCATATCCAGGTTTATCCCACTCCTCACCCCAAGGTGTTGCCAGTCAATCTAGTTCACAGAAGCGGCTTACCTCCATCTACCAGGTCAGCTCTGAGGCTCAGCTTGGGGCCTCTACTGGTGTGCACCCTCAGAGAATGAGCAGCTCTTCCAGTGGTTCTGTCCAGTCTCCAGGTACCACAAGTCTGTCTGCCCCTGGGTCTCCATCCTCATATCCAGGTTTATCCCAGTCCTCACCCCAAGGTGTTGCCAGTCAATCTAGTTCACAGAAGCGGCTTACCTCCATCTACCAGATGAGCTCTGGGGCTCAGCTTGGGGCCTCTACTGGTGTGTACCCTCAGAGAATGAGCAGCTCTTCCAGTGGTTCTGTCCAGTCTCCAGGTACCAAAAGTCAGTTTGCCCTTGGGTCTTCCCCATATGCTGCAAGTGTGTCACTGTCCTCCCCACAAGCTGGTCCATCTACTGTTCCGGGTCCTCAGAAGCAGCTGACCTCTACCTACACTGGCAGCTCTGGCACCCAGGCAGGATCCTCTACTCTCTTCACCCTGCATGGAAGCCCTGCTTATGGATCACGTCAGCCTCAAGGTACCACAAGTCTGTCTGCCCCTGGGTCTCCATCCTCATATCCAGGTTTATCCCACTCCTCACCCCAAGGTGTTGCCAGTCAATCTAGTTCACAGAAGCGGCTTACCTCCATCTACCAGGTCAGCTCTGGGGCTCAGCTTGGGGCCTCTACTGGTGTGCGCCCTCAGAGAACGAGCAGCTCTTCCAGTGGTTCTGTCCAGTCTCCAGGTACCACAAGTCAGTTTGCCCTTGGGTCTTCCCCATATGCTGCAAGTGTGTCACTGTCCTCCCCACAAGCTGGTCCACCTACTGTTCCAGGTCCTCAGAAGCAGCTGACCTCTACCTACACTGGCAGCTCTGGCACCCAGGCAGGATCCTCTATTCCCTTCACCCTGCATGGACCACCTGCTTATGGTGGATCAAGTCAACTTCAAGACATGAGTCACTATGCTGCTAGCAGTCCATATGGAAGCTTGTACTGTAAATGTTCATTGTCACCTCAAGGTGTAGACCATCCCTCTACTGTTCAGAGTTCACAAAAGCAGTTTACCTCTAGCTATGGAACCCAGTCAGGGTCTTCACCATTTACCCTGCAAGGAAGTGTCACTTTTGATGGCTCACAGCCTCAAGGTGTTGCCAGTCAATCTGTTCGCGGCTCTCTCAAGCAGCTTCCATCCACCTTCGTAGGCAGCTCTGGAACCCAGGCAGGGTCCTCTACTGCTATCCTGCGGGGAGGCACTACTTATGGTGGATCATCTAAGCCTCAAGATACAAGTGAGTTTGTTCCTGGCTCTCAGTCCTCTTATGCAAGTGTATCATGGTCTTCACCTCAAGATGTTGCTGGTTCTGGTACTGCTCTTTCTCAGAAGCAGTTTATCTCTACCTTCACAGGCACCTCTGGTAAACCGGTATGATTCAAGTGCCTTTCAGAATTGAAACTCCAATAAAGGTTGATTTGCCAAGCAGTTTGTGTGTGGGGTGTTGTGTATGGGTTTTTTTTCTCCCCTGTAGCAGTTAAAGGGAGCAATGTACAGTTTAACCCCTTCATTGTCAAAGATCAGTAACCACTTCCGCTTATGTCCGTCTAACAGCCCTCTTTAATTTATACTCTTACTTGATCTAAATAAACCACATTGTTAGGCTCTAGCTTTATTTGACCTCAATTTTGATAAAACATTGCAGTGACCATAATTTATGACAGGAGTGCAAAATCTGTCATTTAGAATAGAAATTCACCACACCTTCATATTTGGTCACATCTGCTTCATATTTTTCACTGAATGGTGGCAATGGCTTATTGTCCAAAGATGCATATACAAGGAGAGGTTTGCTCATTGTTGTTTTGTCCTCCTATGCAAGTGTCTCCGTGTCCTCTCCTCAAAGCTGTTGCTGGTACTGCTTGGTTTACAGAAGCAGTTTCTCTACCCCCACAGGCAGCTATAGTAAACTGGCATGATGCAGGTGTCTTTCAGAATTGAAACTCCGATAAAGATTGGAAGAAAGGCGTGTTTTTCTCTGTCTCTGTCTGTCTCTCTCTGTATGTTAAGGAGTCCCTTTTTTAAATATCAGTGAAATTGGTATCCGTTCAATCATGGTAATAAAATGTCAGGGATCTGTATTCACTACAGTTCTTTTATTAGTGCAGCTTTCAGAGTAGTAAAAGCAGAAATTTTAAATCTGTGATCTACTTCTGTAGGTACGACTAGGGAATTTGATTTACCACCAGAAACCCATTTAGTGGGTTCACTTTGTAGTTAATTTAATATTTTCAAAAGAATTTCTGAAAACTTTCAAGAGTGTACAAGAAACCGTTCCGGCTCACAGCTTTCACAAAATAGACCATAAAAAAGGTAAACGTAAAACCAATTATTTTAGAAAAGGGAAACAAAAGTATACACAGAGCTGGAGATGCAATTTTAATCTCACAGCTTTGTATTTCTCAGTGTATAATTATCCTCCCTGCTATACTACGTACTTTTGTTTCATGGTTGCTGTAAGGAAAAAAAACTATTCAAAACTCTGCACTACAAAAATACAGCCGACACCCAAAACAAAAAAAATACTATAAAATGTGATACACTACAGAGAAATTATCACTCTAAAAACGCATGTTATTACCAACCCGTTCTCATCTCAGGGCCTCATATAAGGCCGTTTTGTCACGTCCTTCGGCGATGTATGCCCACGCATATGGTACCCTTTTACGTTTGATGACACGCACATGGCTTTCAACCAACTTCAATGTAAAACCATCCGCAATGTTATTACACTCAGGGCTTCGCCAGTCATCAATTTACCTCATCATTGACTACACGTAACAGACGTTTCCCCCAACAACGACTTACGTTTGATCTATGATTAAGATTGCCTGCACCTGGAGGTCAATGTTTTCCATTATTTATCTTTCAAGAGGAGTCTTTTTGACACTTCCAACACCCTTACCGTCTGTGAGAGACGCTCTGCTTAACCACCTCCAATGCAACCCACCCGTGTGTTACAGGATGCAGTTGGACTTTGCCAGCCAATCCAAGTGCGTGATATCAGGCGCTTTCAGCAACAGTAGCGTGCTTGGGCTACAATTTCGTTTAGTTTTAAATTAGCCTGTTGTAGCTTACTCAATTTAAACGTGAATGTGTGCTAGGTATCCTAACTAAAAACACGACAATATAGGTTCCTATTATTCCTTACTATCAGATGTGGGTAGAGTACCCAAAAACTGTACTCAAGTAAAAGTAAAAGTACTTCTAGAAATATTTACTCAAGTAAAAGTAAAAGTAAAAGTACTAGTCTTGAATAGTTACTTGAGTAAGAGTAAAAGAGTATCAGATAAAAAATCTACTCAAGTAGTTAGTTACTAGTTACTTTGGGTCATATATACTGAGCCTATTTTTATTTAGATATATAGATAAAATGTATGTAATGTATGTGTGCGTGTATAAATGTATATATTTCATCAGCCTTTACTCCAATTTATGTAATTTATTATAAAACCCTGTCTGTTTACTTAAGTAACAGATATAGGTGTCATGCCATAACATATTTTTAATACGACTGACTTTATATTAAATGTGAATTTAACATTGAAAGTTAATGTGATATAAATATTGCTACTAATCTTTCATTGTTCAGAAAGAGAGCAAATAACATTTACATTATTAAAGATCATTTTCACTGACAGTCTAGATTTCAATCACTCTCAGAAACTCCCATTAAAATCACTGAAACTGTTAACACTGTGAAATCAATATCTTAATTAAAGATTCGTACACACATCTGCACTTTGTTGTTTCTGACGAGAGAATTCGCCAGAAAGAGGTATTCAGTCAGTGAGTGAGTGAAGGAAGACAGGCATTTTAGCGATGACTCATCGGAACACCTCTGATTGGCCAATGCTTTAATAAGCTCAAAAGAATCATGTGTGATTGGTTATAATGCGCAGTGCTGTAAAAACGCATCTATCTCTGGCTCAGCGCCAGCAAGCAATCACAGATCTGAATTTAGCAGCTGATGATATCACTTGCTGAACGTACTCGCACCGATGTGATTGTATTAAAATTAATAAAGTCTTAATCGGCTATTTTTTGTCTTTTGGAAGCTGCATTCAACTTGACTCCCCTCTGTTATAAGCCACACACGTACAACAAACTAATGTCACAGTGGTATCGTGTACTGTAATCGAATGTAGCCCAAGTTATTACCTGTTAAACAGTAGACAGCACAAGTGGTGTTCATCTAATAAGGATCTCCATCGCTAGCAAATAATAGCCTTTGCAGATTTGCTTTCAATTCAATGCAGTTCCAGCCACGTTTTCAACGCTGCTGATGTTCTTAAACGTTACAACTCCGAGTGAACCGCTTCAGACGCTCAGCGCGCGCGGCAGGGAACTGAACGAATCATTCAAACTGATTCATGAACCAATTCACTTGTTTGCCAATTGGTTTGATCAAGCCTTTGAACAGAATTGACTCAAAAGAATGAATCATTCGCGAATTGGCATCGCTCATTGCCCAGAGAAAAGTAAACGGCGCGTTTGGAATAAACTGAAGCATTTATAACATTTATTGCATTAAGATAAAGTAATGAGAGGAGCGTCGCCCACAGTAACGAAGTAAAAGTACAGATTTTTCCCCAAAAATTTACTCAAGTAATAGTATAAATTACCCATCTTTAAATATACTCCGAAAAGTATTAGTTACCCGAAAAAATTACTCAAGTAAATGTAACGAAGTAAATGTAAATCGTTACTACCCACCTCTGCTTACTATTCAAACATCTTGAAGGTAGTAAAACACACGCAAGGATTTTATTTGTTGATTTTTCATCGGCTTTTAATACAATCCAACCACATATTTTAGTTGATAAGCTCTTAAAGAACTTTGACCTCGATTTTAATATTGTGGGATGGATTCTTGATTTTTTAACCGACAGAACTCAGAGATTGAGGGTGAATGGTTGCTTGTCTGAGGAGATGTCATCATCCACTGGGTCTCCTCAGGGGTGTGTCCTCTCACCTCTCCTTTATATTCTTTATTATGACGATTGCCGCAGCCAGCATGAAAATAGACATATTTTAAAATTTGCCGATGACTCTGCTATTGTCAGTCTCCTCTCTAATGAGGAAAGTGACCATGGTCCTGTTGTGGATGATTTTGCACTTTGGTGTGATAGGGCATTCCTTCAACTAAATGTTGAAAAGACAAAGGATATGCAGATTGATTTTAGGCGAAAGTCATCAACTCCACAGACCACTATTATAAATGGGAAGAGGGTGGAATTCGTAGAAACATAGAAGTATTTCGGCAGTTTGATCGACAATAAGTTAACTTTTACCTCTAACACTGAAATGCTTTGCAAAAGAGGCCAACAAAGACTGTTTTGTCTTCGCAAACTGTCAAAATTTCATGTTGATAAGACTCTCATGACCCTTTTTTATAAATCATACATTGAGTCTGTTTTAACATTTTCATTAATTTGCTGGTGTGGTAGTCTCACTGTCAAGGCCAAAACTGCCCTTTCCAATATAGTGAAGGTCAGTAGTAAAATTATAGGTGTCCAGCAGAGTAGCCTGTCTGTCCTGTATGATAGACAGGTAGTTAGGAAGGCCAACGCAGTTATCTCTGATAGCTCCCACCCCCTTCATTCTGAGTTCCAGATATTGCCTTCCGGGTCTCGGTACAGATTACCTTCAGTGAAGAATAACAGATATAAGCATTCATTCGTCCCGAGAGCCATCTTGTTTATGAATTCAGCCCGGAGGAGTAGACAGACTATAACTATTAAATAGTGATGGGGTTATTATTATTATAATATGTATAGTATTGCTTGTTTTTGATGTTGCTGAAATGGGGATGGTTATGGAAATGTTGCTATACTATGAAATTGTCAGATTTTACTTTAACAAGGGCCTGTTACATTAAGTATTTCTTATGTGTTTTTGTGCATCTGTGACTGTTCTGTGTTTATCATGCTGCAAAACCAATTGCCCTATGGGGACAAATAAAGTCTAAAGTCTAATTCTAAAAGTCTAAGTTCCATCTGCGTATTCAAGCACACATTTGGACTTCGCCAGTCACCCATTCCTAGTACTGTGAAAAATAGACGCTTTCAGTAATAAAGTGCGGACAATTTGCTTTTGTTTTAAATTATGCACTAGCATTACTTAAACATGAATATGTGCTTGGTAGGGCTAATTAAACTCTACCATAATATCTCTTAATAGCCTATAGAGATGTTTCTTGGCCTTTATCATGTGAGAGAGATGCTCATGGCTTTCAAACATCTCCAATGCAACCCACATGCATTTTGCAGGTGGACCTCACTAATGAATCCAAGTGCGGAGATACCAGACGCTTTCAGCCACTGCAAGGTGCAGAGTCCTGCAGACAACTTGTTTCATTTTGAGACTGTCCTCCTTCTAAAAATGACCACATAGGTCGTTTGTGCAAGCAGCGTATTATGACCCATTATTAAGTTTTCAAATCAAGCGGCCTTTTACGACAGTCTCGTTTGTCGGGTGTGTCGTCATCTAATGACCTTTGACTGTCGTTACCATGGTTACCACTCACAAAAAGGAGGAGTGACCCAACAGTTCACCGAGCGTTGTTGTCCAGGTGTGTAAACTATTTTATTTTATGGTTTATTTTTTAAGATACTGTTATGATTCTCTGCAATTAATCTGGAAGTAAGTGCAGTTTGACGTTTTCTTAAAAAATCTTTTGCGAACGCCAGTGAACGAATGTGAAATGCCCAGTGACCAAAACACTTACCATATTATTTACCATGATAACTGTTTTAGTGTGGTATTTGTAGTTATCACATTAACCACAGTGCCATGGCTTTAATACCTTTTTTAATGTAATTGTAATTCAGTGTTTTTTTTTCTGTCTTGCAGTTTCTTCATATCACACACATCTCCAGCTCCTACAACAACATTCAGTGTCCAGCAGCTCTTTATGAAGTTCTCTCTCTCTCTCTCTCTCTCTCTCTCTCTCTCTGATTTTCCTTCCCTATTTTTCTGAACTGTAATTCATAATTCATTCAAACGTTTCTTCCTTTCTCTTGTTAATCATGGAATATTTTCAAAGCTCAGAATCAGATTTGGATCATTCTGCCAGAAAGCTGCTAGTATTAAGAGGGAACTTGAACTCGAAGCTCAAGCTGAACTTGAAGAATTTGCAAGCTAAGCTGAAGTCCTTCACATTTCACACTTCACAGGTGATGTTGAAGACATTTAGTTATAACTGATTTACTTTAATTTATTAAGTGTTAATAACCTTCCTTATAGACCTTCCTTTCAAATATTTTGTTCACAGATCATTTCTAGCACACTGTCTCAACATGTATGTATTAAAACAACAACAACATTTCAACTTTTTCTGTATTTAAGTTGAAAAGGAAGACCAAAGGAAGGCCTGTCAAACTCTATTCAGACCCGTCTTGTTTGTGGAGAGGGATGAATTTGACCATCTTGTGTGTTTACGGAGAAGACCAAAAGATGCAAAGGCAAACATTTCCAGTGGTACGTCTTAGTCTGAGCATCTTGACAGAACTTTACTGCAGTTACATTTTGCACCGAATTTGATGTGTTTTTTTTTCTTTTACATACCCCACAACCCCATCAGCCCGAGCCCTGTGCTACATCAAAGTATTAATAATTGATATTGTATGATATTGTACAAACGTACTCTCCAGTTTTTCCTCCTGCTGTCATTGACCATTGCCTCAACTCTCATGCAGACTGTGCCCATTGTAAGTAGTCAGAGCGTTTATATCCTAAAGAGTCCACTGTATTCTTTATTAGTGCCGTCTCTTCCCGTTGTAACAGTACATGATATCTGTCCACACCTCACAGTCTGCCTTTATTTCCATGTTGATTTTAATTGAACACATCTGTCTAAAAGCAAGTGTGGAAATGCTGTTTAACTTGTTATGTGACACATCAGGTCTTCAGTTAATTTGGCCAAATTAGATCATTTAA
Organism: Carassius carassius; assembly: GCF_963082965.1. Taxonomy (NCBI): domain Eukaryota; kingdom Metazoa; phylum Chordata; class Actinopteri; order Cypriniformes; family Cyprinidae; genus Carassius; species Carassius carassius. The sequence continues at coordinate 6,700,244 of NC_081803.1, forward strand.
AATTGTTCACAAGTTAGTAACTACAATAACTATTTTAGCATCCACACCAACACACAATAAAGTAATGTTTATTATTATAAAAGCTGTAGCGATGTTGTTGTCTGCCACTTTAAATGCCTAAGCTTTTTAAACTCAGGTGCATTCTGATTGGCTGTTTGAATTGTTCATCAGCTAGAAAAGCTGCTCTGTGTCATTAAATGTTAAATAGTTGCGGTATGGACTCATCCTTGGTGTGAAGAGGTCTTTAAACGGCTTACAACAATCCTGCTAGCATGTAATCATGTATAAAATACTTCAGAATAATATAGCTTGAAGATACAGCTTTCTTTCTTATCATTTTGTTAAACTTAAACACAAGATTCTGCCTTTCTCTGCCTGTTTCTCTTCATCTTAGTCCTTTACTCCCTTCACTCACACATTCTCTTTTGCTCTGTTAGGTACAAACAAAAGTTCTCGTCATGATCAGCCCTCTTCAAGTAAGGTTTGTAGAAAATTGTAATCAATATTCATTTAATTCTCTATTCTGTCTTAATTCATATGTTTAACCAGCAACAGTAATTAAACATGGGGTTAATAGACATATTTTTGTTTTACAGCTGAAGAGCAAAAACACAAAGAAAATCAGTCCTGTTGGGGAGGAGGAGTGAACATGGCTCTATTGTGCCCAAACAGAAAAGGTGCTTATTCCCATTGGTATGTCTTTATTCAATCAATGCAGTAACACAGCATTTGATGTTGATCTCTGTTCAAATCAGCAATTAACATTTTTCCTAGAATGAACAAATCATCAGTGCATCATTTCTGGAATTTGGGCAGAAAATGACTGAATATGATGAGTACTGACACCTGCACCTGTATTTACCAAAACTATTTTTGTTATGGACTTATAGTTTTTGATTTTTTTAAAGGAGGACAAGTCAGTTGATGAAGAAAGGAAGAATGAGGCATGTTGTATGAAGACATCAGATGCAAAAGCCTTTAAGTTCTATCTGAAATGTTCTTCTAAGAAGAATTTTAGAAGAACATGCAAGAAGCCTTTGCATCTGAAATCTTCATATGTACTACAAGTTTTCAATACATTACTGATTTGTTATGACTGCTTGTATTATGTTCTACTTGTGCAGTCACTGCAGCCTGAAACTGTGAAGACTGCATTCCCAAACAGCTCTTTGACAGCACAGATGTTACGCCCATAAAAGAAACTTCACAAGTGAGAGCCCATACCTCCAACAACCTTCAGCAGGAATCAATGGTATGTCCATTACAACAATTCTAAATAATAATATTATATACTGTTAATTGATTTACAACACCCAAAATGAGTTTGTCTCTCCAGGACATCTATGCAAGGTTGTTGTTTTTTTTCTTTTGAGGAAAGCACAGAGGACCGACAGAGACTCCATCTACATGAGCCATGGATTGTTCTTACTGTTATCATCAGGCAGACGTAATCACAGAACCAGCGGCAGCAGACTGCAAGACAAGTTCCACAGGCAATCAGACTGAACTGAACTCGTACTAGTAAAACCACACACACACACACACACACACACACACACACACACACACACACCAGCAGCCTCATATATGCACTGCACTCTATCAGTTACGCTGACTGGACTCTGACTAACTATTATTCTTCTCCCTGACATTCTGTTTGCACTAATTCATACCATACTGCACTGCAAAGGTACAGTGATTGTTGTTTATTATTGTTTTCATTCTCTGTATAGTATAATATTGCACTATATATTATTTTATACCTATATTGAGCTCTTATGTATAGTGTGTATATTTTTAATACTGTATATGTGTTGCAAATATATTCAGTACTTGTCATGCTGCAGAGTTTGCACAAAAGCATTTTACCACCTATATACTTGCATTCATGGTATTGTGATAAAGTGATTTGATTTGAATTGGTCACATGACTTGTTCATCAGTTGTACTGTTGTGCTGCATAACAATTGCAAATTGTTTATGACGCTGAAGAAGATTATGATAGGGACATGGATTTCAAGAAAACCAGGAGAGCGCTGATAAGGAAACTGGATGTGATTCTTTGGTGCTCAAGACATTTCACCATGCTTTCATCTGGGTTTCTTCATCTGATTCAAATAATATGCTTTTAACATAACCCATTAGTGTTGGGCGATATGGTCATTTTTTAAATCGTCATATCGTCAGCCCGTGAGATCGACGATACAGAATATTATCGAGCATGGGTGGAGCAAGAGAGAGACTCTTTGTTCTTGTCATAGCATAACTATTGGGTGTTTTAAACCGCGCAGGTGCGAGAGAGAGAGCCTATGGAGTCACCAATAATAATAAAAAAAAATACTTTCAAACATACTGACTGATTTAACTAACGTTAAATATAAAAATACTGTATTTAAAACAGCTAGTTCATACATAGTCGGACGCAACTGTCATATCGCACGTCCGCATCTGCGCAGGGAAGTTATCAGTCTAAATGTTCTGCAAAATCAGTCAACGGTGAAAATCAATAGTAGATTTAATTTAAAGTCCAACATTTTAACACTTATATTGGGCATAAACGAACATTTAAATATAAAGTATTTAAAACAGATAAGTTGATATATTTGTAGTAAAGTTGAATTGAACTGATGCATCAGTCATACACCGCTCCGGACCGCGCGCCTGACGCACCGCCACAGAAACAAGAATGAGATGCAGTCTAAAATACTGTGGCATTAAACTCAGTTAGTGAGGGCTCGTTTAATATATTGCACATACAGTACATAGGCCGTTTAGTTTACTTGTTAAAGTGCAATGAAATACCTTATATCTGCAGACGATGTACGTCTGTTTGTGGATGGAGACTTTGTAACGGCCAAAAATATGTATTTTACATGCATCACATTATAGTGCGGTGTGCATGAAAATAATAACAAGGCGGCAGATTGAACTTATTATCCGTGGTTCTCACGTAGTCCTTCTACGTCATCACCACATAGTGTGTTTTATAAGTTAAGTGATCAGTCTTTAAGAAAAGGACTAGCTACGTGAGAACCATGCACTATGGATGATAAATTCGCTCTGCCGCCTTGTTAATTATTTTGTTTTACTTTATTTGTGACACCAAGAAAGGGTTAATCTCTCATGTATGAGAAGAGCGCGTTGCCGTATACCAGCCATTAAATGTGTGGGACACCAACTCGTCATTTTCTATCTCTTTCATTTCATGGATTTAACAAATTATCCGAGTCAAAGCGTTACAACTTCACCGACTACATGCTGTAATCCTCCTGCGCGTGCGAGGTGTGTGTGTGAAATGCGGGCAGTGAAATTAAGTGAAATAGCTGGGCAGTTTAAAAGTCGAATTATAATAAGCAGCCTAATAAAAATACAAATAATAGTTATTATTACTATAATCTAATACATTAATAGGAAAATGAGCCTAATATCGTCTTGACTATCGACAGAGAATTCTGCTTATGTCGATATCTCTGACGATCGTCGATACACGATACTATCGTCTATCGGAACAACCCTATAACTCATTTTATACTTGAATATCGTTTGTCTTAATATGCTACTTTATTTATGCTGCATGATATTTGGATTTTTCCTCAGAGTCTGCATGAATGAGAAAAGTAAGTATATCTGCTGCATTACTCGTGATGTTGTATTTGTCACCTGTTATTTCTGATATTCGATATGGATGAGAGTTAGGAGTTTAAGGGTCGCTACACTATGGAGCTAGACGAGTCTCAAAAAAGATAAATGCACACACTACAACATACGCACACACAGGATTCATACATGCACACACATGATTCATAAATACACACACAGGATACACAAATGCGCACAAAATTCACAAATGCACACACAAAATGTGAAAAGCACAGACGATTCACAAATGCATACAAAATTCACAAATGCACACGAAATTCATAAATACACACACACAATTCAGAAATGCAAACAACATTTACAAATGCACTCAAGATTTACCAATGCACAGGACAAGATTCAGAAATGTATTTCTGATGCACACACAAATATACCTTGATTTACAAACTGCTTGCGGTCTGTGAACTTCACTGCATTTGTGTGTGAATTTTGAGACTCCCCTGACTTGGCTCGACACACAAATGCATTTTTTTAAACAGAGAATGATCAGCAACCAATCAGATATCTCCCTTGTTTTAGCCAATCACAAGAACGCACCCCACGCGAGGGATTGTTTACTTCTAAGCCAATCACATGAACGAGTTCACACAGCGCGATATGCCTGTGTCGCGAGCGCGAGCTAGCGCGGAGGAGTTCTGTCTTTCAGTTGGTTGAGACCTCAACATGGCTTCTGGCAACGACAGGTGAGCGGTATAACTTAAAGTGTTTAGCTAGTTATCTCCTTGTTGTGAGATGTTGTTTAATTGTTAATGTTAACCGGTTTAATTGTGCAACTACCAACATAAGCTAGCGAGCTGGCTAGGGTCAGGCTAGTATCTTTCCATAAAGTTGACATTCTTGTGAATTAAGTGACTGACAGGGTCTGTCGCCCCAATCCGAGGTAGCAGCTCGGGCTTTTGTGCAGTTATTGGCCCCAATTTTGTGTTGTAACGTTAACTTATGTGAAACAGGTGTTTCTAATTCTGACTCCCATCGCGTGCACGCGCATGGCATCATACAATGGTGCCAGTTGCGAAAACAGACAGTCGTAAGTAATACATTGCAATTTGTGTATCGGTGTTTGATCGTGTATTTAACTAAACGTATCTGATTTACAGCTTGGACTGTCTAGCTGTGTTTTTGTTGTTTGTGTGTTTTACTGCAGTAAAACAAAAAAAAAACACTGCTCGTTTTCTCTATTGCAATATTCCTTTTCATGAAACAAAATGTGTTTGTTAGAGAGCATAGCAATTTCAGGAGTTTTGTTAAATCTGCCTTAATTACTCTGCCCTAATGTTGATACACTAAGTAGACATCCAAAAGGCCCTTTTTATCGCCACACGTACCGCCGCGGCGGCGGTATAAAGTGCATTTGCAGCCTTTGACCGCTGAGTGGCGCTTTAACCACAAGTTATCAAACAAGCGCATCAAAGCACATTATCGCTAATAGACGTCAGTTTTGCCTCACTGATGTGTTAGATTTGATGGCTTCAGTCAAGGAAAATGAAAGAAAAACACTGTAGTTAAAATATTTAATATTTAATATCCACAGACGAAAGTTAGGTACTTATGAAGTTATGTGCATTTCTTAGAACGAATTCAAGCAGGATGTCAAGCCTGTGCCTGAACCTGTGATTATATTTTCTCTAATCTACATGGTATTAAACCATATTTTAGATTTGACACATTTAAAAGGTGTGCAGTATTATTTATATTATATTATGCGTTATATTATTCAAAATAAATTTTGGTTTACTTTGCATTGGAGCATTAAAAGTGGTAGCCTATTTTAGGGGGGTTGGCTACATGGATTAATATGCAAAATGTCAATATAAGGATTACTTTATCACAGAATATCTGTTTTCGGTGGCACTTGTTTAGTTTAAAAGTAGACATGTCAAGCTTTCTATAGATATCTCTCTCATGTATTTTCATTGAGTATTCACGGAGTTACAGTTCATTTTAATGACGTGTTTGTAAATGAAGATCGGCGCAGACAAAGGCTGCAGACAGCACACCTTGTTTGTTATCTTTATTTTATAAGTGCACAAAGTTTTGTTGTTATTATGTCTGTATCCAAAAAAAAGGAGACCCTTTACAGATTCGATTGATGTATTGCTCTTATCTGTACGATTAAAACTGAAAGTGTAATTTAAGTTCTTTTCGGGATTATCAGGAGAAAATGACTCATAACGCGTATCCGCGTTAATCGACTCCAGAGGGTTAATAAAACAACATGCATTCTTGTTATTCATTACCTGTCCTTTAACTTATTGGGAAAAAGACATTTGTCCGTAAACTGATTAAGAAATTGTTGCATGTTTAAATGTGAAGCACTGTATAATGTCGTTCCCATTATTTAGGCCTAATTTGCCTAAAACAAGAAACGAAATAAAATTAAACCGGCATGATTAAATCTTTGAAACTCTAAAGAATTAATAAAACGTCCTCACAATTAAACTCAAGTTCTCTCATTATAATCAACAACATTCACACGAAGTAAAAAAAAAAGCTTTAGTAATTGACAACTAAAGTAATTTTAAAGGGAACCTTCTTTACTTGTTTTTAAAGTAGGGTAATATCATATAGCCTAAAAAAATCCCTGTTTTTTTTTTTATTTTAGAAAAGAAAATCTGATTTATGATTTAAACCGATTTTTAAATCAATATTCAAATGACGAAGAAATTTTACAAGTTTTAATATAGTTCTTTATCATTTATTTAGCAGTCAAATTTATAACTGCAACAAGATGATAAAAAAAACAGTACTGTTATTACCTTAATGCTGGAAAGAGTCAGTGTCATGGACGGAGGACCTGTTAATATTTTTTCTAGTTTATATTTCCATCTCGTTATGCCACTGGTTTAGATTTTTTATTTTTTTATTTTTTTTCTTATAGAACTTATTTGTAAATAGAGCAGTCACTGTCTGTGTCTACACCGGACGCGTCACGCGAGAGTTGTCATCTGTGCCCCACAGCGAAAAGTGTGTCTAAACTTGATGACATCACACTATAGTGTCAAATCATCTGAACACAGTGTTAGGTACAAACAAAAGTTCTCGTCATGATCAGCCCTCTTCAAGTAAGGTTTGTAGAAAATTGTAATCAATATTCATTTAATTCTCTAATCTGTCTTAATTCATATGTTTAACCAGCAACAGTAATTAAACATGGGGTTAATAGACATATTTTTGTTTTACAGCTGAAGAGCAAAAACACAAAGAAAATCAGTCCTGTTGGGGATGAGGAGTGAACATGGCTCTATTGTGCCCAAACAGAAAAGGTGCTTATTCCCATTGGTATGTCTTTATTCAATCAATGCAGTAACACAGCATTTGATGTTGATCTCTGTTCAAATCAGCAATTAACATTTTTCCTAGAATGAACAAATCATCAGTGCATCATTTCTGGAATTTGGGCAGAAAATGACTGAATATGATGAGTACTGACACCTGCACCTGTATTTACCAAAACTATTTTTGTTATGGACTTATAGTTTTAGATTTTTTTAAAGGAGGACAAGTCAGTTGATGAAGAAAGGAAGAATGAGGCATGTTGTATGAAGACATCAGATGCAAAAGCCTTTAAGTTCTATCTGAAATGTTCTTCTAAGAAGAATTTTAGAAGAACATGTCAGATAGATCTTAGAGGCCTTTGCATCTGAAATCTTCATATGTACTACAAGTTTTCAATACATTACTGATTTGTTATGACTGCTTGTATTATGTTCTACTTGTGCAGTCACTGCAGCCTGAAACTGTGAAGACTGCATTCCCAAACAGCTCTTTGACAGCACAGATGTTACGCCCATAAAAGAAACTTCACAAGTGAGAGCCCATACCTCCAACAACCTTCAGCAGGAATCAATGGTATGTCCATTACAACAATTCTAAATAATAATATTATATACTGTTAATTGATTTACAACACCCAAAATGAGTTTGTCTCTCCAGGACATCTATGCAAGGTTGTTGTTTTTTTTCTTTTGAGGAAAGCACAGAGGACCGTCAGAGACTCCATCTACACGAGCCATGGATTGTTCTCACTGTTATCATCAGGCAGACGTAATCACAGAACCAGCGGCAGCAGACTGCAAGACAAGTTCCTTCCACAGGCAATCAGACTGAACTGAACTCGTACTAGTAAAACCACACACACACACACACACACACACACACACACACACACACACCAGCAGCCTCATATATGCACTGCACTCTATCAGTTACGCTGACTGGACTCTGACTAACTATTATTCTTCTCCCTGACATTCTGTTTGCACTAATTCATACCATACTGCACTGCAAAGGTACAGTGATTGTTGTTTATTATTGTTTTCATTCTCTGTATAGTATAATATTGCACTATATATTATTTTATACCTATAATTGAGCCCTTATGTATAGTGTGTATATTTTTAATACTGTATATGTGTTGCAAATATATTCAGTGCTTGTCATGCTGCAGAGTTTGCACAAAAGCATTTTACCACCTATATACTTGCATTCATGGTATTGTGATAAAGTGATTTGATTTGAATTGGTCACATGACTTGTTCATCAGTTGTACTGTTGTGCTGCATAACAATTGCAAATTGTTTATGACGCTGAAGAAGATTATGATAGGGACATGGATTTCAAGAAAACCAGGAGAGCGCTGATAAGGAAACTGGATGTGATTCTTTGGTGCTCAAGACATTTCACCATGCTTTCATCTGGGTTTCTTCATCTGATTAAAATAATATGCTTTTAACATAACCCATTAGTGTTGGGCGATATGGTCATTTTTTAAATCGTCATATCGTCAGCCCGTGAGATCGACGATACAGAATATTATCGAGCATGGGTGGAGCAAGAGAGAGACTCTTTGTTCTTGTCATAGCATAACTATTGGGTGTTTTAAACCGCGCAGGTGCGAGAGAGAGAGCCTATGGAGTCACCAATAATAATAAAAAAAAATACTTTCAAACATACTGACTGATTTAACTAACGTTAAATATAAAAATACTGTATTTAAAACAGCTAGTTCATACATAGTCGGACGCAACTGTCATATCGCACGTCCGCATCTGCGCAGGGAAGTTATCAGTCTAAATGTTCTGCAAAATCAGTCAACGGTGAAAATCAATAGTAGATTTAATTTAAAGTCCAACATTTTAACACTTATATTGGGCATAAACGAACATTTAAATATAAAGTATTTAAAACAGGTAAGTTGATATATTTGTAGTAAAGTTGAATTGAACTGATGCATCAGTCATACACCGCTCCGGACCGCGCGCCTGACGCACCGCCACAGAAACAAGAATGAGATGCAGTCTAACATAACTGTGGCATTAAACTCAGTTAGTGAGGGCTCGTTTAATATATTGCACATACAGTATATAGGCCGTTTAGTTTACTTGTTGAAGTGCAATGAAATACCTTATATCTGCAGACGATGTACGTCTGTGTGTGGATGGAGACTTTGTAACGGCCAAAAATATGTATTTTACATGCATCACATTATAGTGCAGTGTGCATGAAAATAATAACAAGGCGGCAGATTGAACTTATTATCCGTGGTTCTCACGTAGTCCTTCTACGTCATCACCACATAGTGTGTTTTATAAGTTAAGTGATCAGTCTTTAAGAAAAGGACTACGTGAGAACCATGCACTATGGATGATAAATTCGCTCTGCCGCCTTGTTAATTATTTTGTTTTACTTTATTTGTGACACCAAGAAAGGGTTAATCTCTCATGTATGAGAAGAGCGCGTTGCCGTATACCAGCCATTAAATGTGTGGGACACCAACTCGTCATTTTCTATCTCTTTCATTTCATGGATTTAACAAATTATCCGAGTCAAAGCGTTACAACTTCACCGACTACATGCTGTAATCCTCCTGCGCGTGCGAGGTGTGTGTGTGAAATGCGGGCAGTGAAATTAAGTGAAATAGCTGGGCAGTTTAAAAGCCGAATTATAATAAGCAGCCTAATAAAAATACAAATAATAGTTATTATTACTATAATCTAATACATTAATAGGAAAATGAGCCTAATATCGTCTTGACTATCGACAGAAAATTCTGCTTATGTCGATATCTCTGACGATCGTCGATACACGATACTATCGTCTATCGGCACAACCCTATAACCCATTTTATATCACTTGAATATCGTTTGTCTTAATATGCTACTTTATTTATGCTGCATGATATTTGGATTTTTCCTCAGAGTCTGCATGAATGAGAAGAGTAAGTATATCTGCTGCATTACTCGTGATGTTGTATTTGTCACCTGTTATTTCTGATATTCGATATGGATGAGAGTTAGGAGTTTAAGGGTCGCTACACTATGGAGCTAGACGAGTCTCAAAAAAGATAAATGCACACACTACAACATACGCACACACAGGATTCATACATGCACACACATGATTCATAAATACACACACAGGATACACAAATGCGCACAAAATTCACAAATGCACACACAAAATGTGAAAAGCACAGACAATTCACAAATGCATACAAAATTCACAAATGCACACGAAATTCATAAATACACACACAATTCAGAAATGCAAACAACATTTACAAATGCACTCAAGATTTAGAAATGCACAGGACAAGATTCAGAAATGTATTTCTGATGCACACACAAATATACCTTGATTTACAAACTGCTTGCGGTCTGTGAACTTCACTGCATTTGTGTGTGAATTTTGAGACTCCCCTGACTTGGCTCGACACACAAATGCATTTTTTTAAACAGAGAATGATCAGCAACCAATCAGATATCTCCCTTGTTTTAGCCAATCACAAGAACGCACCCCACGCGAGGGATTGTTTACTTCTAAGCCAATCACATGAACGAGTTCACACAGCGCAGATACTTTACAGATTCGATTGATGTATTGCTCTTATCTGTACGATTAAAACTGAAAGTGTAATTTAAGTTCTTTTCGGGATTATCAGGAGAAAATGACTCATAACGCGTATCCGCGTTAATCGACTCCAGAGGGTTAATAAAACAACATGCATTCTTGTTATTCATTACCTGTCCTTTAACTTATTGGGAAAAAGACATTTGTCCGTAAACTGATTAAGAAATTGTTGCATGTTTAAATGTGAAGCACTGTATAATGTCGTTCCCATTATTTAGGCCTAATTTGCCTAAAACAAGAAACGAAATAAAATTAAACCGGCATGATTAAATCTTTGAAACTCTAAAGAATTAATAAAACGTCCTCACAATTAAACTCAAGTTCTCTCATTATAATCAACAACATTCACACGAAGTAAAAAAAAAAAAGCTTTAGTAATTGACAACTAAAGTAATTTTAAAGGGAACCTTCTTTACTTGTTTTTAAAGTAGGGTAATATCATATAGCCTAAAAAAATCCCTGTTTTTTTTTTTATTTTAGAAAAGAAAATCTGATTTATGATTTAAACCGATTTTTAAATCAATATTCAAATGACGAAGAAATTTTACAAGTTTTAATATAGTTCTTTATCATTCATTTAGCAGTCAAATTTATAACTGCAACAAGATGATAAAAAAAACAGTACTGTTATTACCTTAATGCTGGAAAGAGTCAGTGTCATGGACGGAGGACCTGTTAATATTTTTTCTAGTTTATATTTCCATCTCGTTATGCCACTGGTTTAGATTTTTTATTTTTATTTTTTTTTTCTTATAGAACTTATTTGTAAATAGAGCAGTCACTGTCTGTGTCTACACCGGACGCGTCACGCGAGAGTTGTCATCTGTGCCCCACAGCGAAAAGTGTGTCTAAACTTGATGACATCACACTATAGTGTCAAATCATCTGAACACAGTGTCAGAACATTTCATCATAAACAGAACGAGCATCAGTTCACTGATGGGGATCGAGTCCAGTGCATCCATCACTGGGTTCTGTTGTCTTTTGTTGGATCGTTCCACTTGTGTCCGGTGTAGACCTGGCATGCGTTTTTTTATTGTTTTATTTTACAGCCCTGCTTGTTTTAATGTTTTTATTAAATATCTGTATTGACTGCATGGTCATATTATCGAATTATTTACTGCCATGATGCGACCTACAAAAGTAAAGCTTGGCGAGTCGATGAACGAGCATTGCTGCAGGTTGATTTTCGGCGGATGTGCTGTGTTTGTGTTCGCGCGGTCGTCTTCATTTCGTCGGGTGAAACATCTCTCTCACTTGCAGCAGAGTCTGTGAGAAGCAACAACTTCCCCTCCACGCGCTCTGATACCAGAAACATAACATAGCATATAAAATAATAATAATAATAATAAAAAAATAACTGGAGAGTTTCAAAGTGGCTTAAGCTATTTTGTGTTAACTTTTTCCCCTATAGCCTATCACATGCCAAACTAATAACATTGTAAGCATTACATCTTTAATTGCTGCTTTCTGCTGTGAAAATTTTGTTTGTGATGAAAAAAACAGTATATTTTTTTCCGTTTTTTTTTTATCTAAACAGATCGATTAACTTCAAGATTTCAAAATCAGATAGCATGCTGATAATGTAGCACTGTAAGATTACATTTGTTTGAACGCATTATTGCGAAAGCGATTGAGTGTGAATCTGTTTAAATCATGCTTTAACCCGAAAATAATCAGTAAAAGAAACAGACAAACTCTTAACATCCAACAACGCTGTACTCTTGCAGTCAACCTTCTGATCAAGCTAAATATGTTGGCTGTTGGCATGAATTTTACTCGTGATAAGAAGCTCATATTCAAGTGTTTGTGCAAAAATTATTAATGTGCATTAATGACAGGGAGGCGCCGTCTCATCACTTTAATTTTTCATGATAATGAATGTATAATTTTTTAATTAACATAATATCGTTGTGTCTCACATAGGTACATTAAAAATATATCTACTGAAAGCTTGAAATGTTTTTAGACGAAAAGGAATAGTGTAATGTGTGAATGTTGCATTTCTCTCGTCGGAGAGAACCAGCACTGTGAATATAGCCAAAACAACAGTCATATATAAACCGGTTCAGCAAGTGAAAGCCTCTGTCCATATGAAAGAGCAATTCACACTTTTATCTCGACCCCCACAAGCCATGAATAACTACCCAAAACCCAACCCCCTCCAGCTGAACAGAATTCGGTCTGTGTTTTGGTTCTGAGGAACGATGTGTTACTGGGCTGAAACATGCCTGCACTCAGCAGTAGGCTACTCTTTGTATTCATAATTTTCTCGCAGCCCGTATTATTATTTTCACAAGACCATAATGATAATAACAAATCATCAATTAATAATTAATCATTATTTTACGAAAATCATTGTTATTTGTGATCGTGGATGTTTGCGGGAGGCTTTAAGACCAAGCGGAATCCTCTGTTCCCGCCTCACAGCGCACGGGTCTCGAGGCTTCACTGTCTGCGGTTTGACTTTACTGAATCAGATAGAGGCCAATACAACTTATTGATCATGAGCCCAGGGCCAGCGCAAGCTCAAATGCCGCTATAGGCAGAGGCAGAGCACGATCGTGCCGCCCCCCTCACATTCACAATTACGGATCCTTAAGATGCATGTAAACAATTTTTTTTAAATCTATGAAATTACACGTAAATAAAAACGTGCAAGCATGTTTTCAGAGTTTTTAATTTTTTCATTCTGCAAAAAGGTGAAAAGGGTAGCCTACACAATGCAACAGCTAAGTATAAATTCTGTTTTATAGGCTAATAGATAGTGTACAGAATGAAACTAAACATGTGCACTCAACTTTTTAGCTCACAAAACTGGAGTTTTCGATTGTTTTCTTGACTGATACACACATTCACACACCTTCATTTCAGAAGCGTGCGCGTCGGGCTTTCGCAGCGGCAAACGCTTTGATTGGGTCCTCGAGTTTAACTTGTACTTCGGAGATCATTTTTATCAGTTTAAGCTTTGAGAAACTGCGTTCTCCATAGCTCACAGTGACGGGGAGAGTGAGAAGCACTCTCAATGCTACAAAAACATTTGGAAAATTGTTTTCCATCCCTTTTTCACAGATGAATTTAAGCGCATCCAGTGGTTTAGATCCAGCAACCATGCAGGCGTCTGCCCAAAGCAGTCAGCTTTTCAAACAATTCATGCCCATCAACATTTCGCGAGTCTCCATGAGTCAGGGCCTTTTCCAGTCTTAAGCAATCCTGAAGGCTATTCTATTCTCCTTTTCTTTGAGAGATGCGATGTCATCTAAAAATCCAAATACGCGCCCATGGACTCTAAGCAGCGAAAAGCGCTCTTCCACGGAGGCGATTACTCATGACCAGATAAACTTATTCGGTTTGACATTTTTGAATATACATTAAAGTATTTTGCATACATATAGACCTACTAATAGGGAGCTGCCGTGCGGGAATTTTTATTCGAAATGTAAAGTTTTTTTTATTTATTTATAGCTTTTATTGTATTTATACCTAATGTGAAACAAACAAATAAATTAATTATTCTCTCTCTCTCTCTCTCTCTCTCTCTCTCTCTCTCTCTCTCTCTCTCTCTCTCCTCTCAAGGCAGGAAAATTCTAACGGGAGGAAGACGTATATCATTGAGCTCATGCTGTTAAACAGAGAGAGAGAGAGAGAGAAACTAGTCTAGGGCTATTCTTAAACTTGGAGCTCATTATATTGAAGTAGCCTACAAATCCAAACACCAGAAACCTTATGCATTTTATGAATAATGAAATGTTATGAAAATTATGCATTTTATTTATTCACACTGTATGGTTGAAATAATATTTTAGTTCACAACTTTAAGTTCCGTTGTTTAAAAAATGCTTTATTGGCTAATGTTTCATAAACCTTCGGTTGCTCTTAAATGCCATTGTTAATTTCTAAAATGTTATGCCATTATTAATTTCACAGTATTTTTACCACCTAAATGACTAATCTTTAAAGTCACAATTCTATAATGGTCAAAATTACTCAGGCCAATGGTATTTTTTTAATGACATTATTTTATTATTATTATTATTATTATTATTTGAATAATTGTAGCTTACATAAATAGATAAAGCAAAACAAATATTAGGATTGTCCCTTATTTTTTCCCTTGTTTTCCTAAAGAATAAACACGTATTTTTTACAAGAACAAACATGATAACATATTATTAATTAATAAAAAATAATTTAAGCAATTAAAACCTTTTTTTAAACTTGAATTTAAATACTATTAAACTAACTTTAAATTCTCAAGGAGTCTAAGTGCAAGTCTACGCATATAATTTAAATATTACGTCCGCAATACAAGCCAACCTGATTTATAATATTATAGCCTAACTATTATGATATATAATCTATCACATTCATTGAAATAAACAATTCTACTCCCCATAAATAAAACACCTGATGTTGTCGGGAGCTGACCAATTTTGTGAGATTCAGCTTGAAAGCAATAACACAAAGAAGTTGCGATTGTAACGCCTGTGTCAGTATACTTTCCGCATGAGCAATCCGGATGCAGACACGGCCAGCGCGGACGCAGACTTCTTCAATTTATACTTCTGAATGCGCAGGCTGCTGGTCCGCTCTGCAATTGCCCATAATTATTGCACATCTGACTGTCTTTATATTCTTTTACTGACGGATTGCACAGGTTCGAGTAGCAATGAGCTTCTTCACTCTGCCTGCACATGTGCAATTTTGCTTTTGAAGCCTACTGAACACGCGCACCTGTCCGCGCGCCCAGCTAACACAAATACGTAATTGTTACGTAACTGCAACGTAATCTGGTGACCAAACTTTCGTCGTGGCGACGTAATTAGTTACGTCGTGGCAACCGGAAAAGTGAAATTCCCAGATACGTCGCCACAACGTAACTTTGTGACGTTGTCAGTAAGTAACTGCAACGTCGTGGCAACGTCGCGGATCGGTGGTCGTGTGCTGGTAATCAGTTGGTCATTTTTTATAATTATTCTATGGGCGGACATGCAGTACTTGAACTTAATTTATGTCCTCATATGCCCAAACTAATTTAAAGGCTGTTTCAGCAGCTGTGAATGATGAATACATACTCGAAATGAATTCAGTTAATTTATTAACAAGCAAATATGAACAGTAATACACCCAGATTGTTAATAAAAACATAGGATATACAGCGAAATATGATTGAAAGCATTCAGTCCATACAGAAGCACATAGATTGAGATATATTAATAATAAATACATTTCCATATATTTAAATATCTATACCCTTCTGTAAGCATCCAGGGTCAAAACATTATGCACCAACATGCAAGTCTTAGTAGGCACTCAGTACATTGCTTTTAAATATTAGCATTAACAATGCACACATTCATCAACTAATCACAAGCTCCCACAAATAATACGTCAGCTAATCACACCCTTAACCAAACCACTACAAATAATTCATTGAAAATAATATGCAATAGCTTATGAACAGATGTATTATAGCAAATCAAGTTTAATGAATCTCACACCTATCATACAGCATTATGGCCAGTTCACACTGCCAAAAAAAATATATCTAAAAAAAAATATATGTATATATGTTTAAGCAATTAACATTAAATTCTAAAATCTTAAGTAATTCTTACTTTCTCTATTCTTGCAATATTCAAGTGTTCATGTCCCTGAGTAATATCTGCATCCCCCGAAGTCTGAAGAGAACACAATATGCTAGTAGACAGCAATCCTCATGAGAGAGAGGTCTGGTGTGGAAGGTGGATCTGGAACTGACTTCTCTTGATTATCTGTCTTTACAAACTGCCCTGAAATACAAACATTCAAACATTCAAATCAAACATTAACAATGATTGTTATAAATGTAATGTAAGGCTCTTACATTCATAATGCTCATTTTGGAAATATAGTTAATATCAGTAATATGCAGCATGCACGATACAAGGAAGTGGTCAGTAACAACACTTTGAGGTATGATATCTATATCAGTAAGGCTACCTTTAAGAAAAAATAAAATGAATAAATTAAGTTGTGTTATGCATTCAAATAGTTAGACATGCTAAAATACAGAATTTGTTAACAATAATAATACAAAATAATATGCTGGGGAAAAAATGAAACATTTCATAGGGCCCTAAACATGTTTTTTTTTTTTTTACTTTTAATAAATTGATGTGAAAATGTATGTACTACGAAAAAGGAGATGAATGAAATGAAATGAAATATTTATTTTATCATTCAAAGTCACCTTTATTTATATATCGCTTTACACAAAATACATTGCGTCAAAGCAACTGAACAACATTCATTAGGAAAACAGTGTCAATAATGCAAAAAAAAAATCATTGAGGATTTCTTTAAAAAAAAAAAAAATCTCGTCTCGCTCTCATGAACCCAGTCTCGTGTCTCATCTCGTCTTGTGGGATAAGTGTCTCGTCACACCCCTAGTAGCCAGAGCAAGAGATACATTAGATTTCTTTTGCATTTCTGACAGTGTAACATTAAGCTGAAGTATTTCGAATGAGTTAAACCTGTATCCTGTTTTCTGGGTAACATTGAGAAAATCACTATATATTGTTGCAACACCTCAGCCACTACCAGTCTGACGGGGCTCATGCTTATAACAGTAGTTTGGTGGAGTTTAGACTAATGCTAAATCAAAAATGCCTGTCAAAATTAACACTGGAACAAACACAATCTTTATTGATTGGACAGCACAAGTACTTCTATTTGAGCGTGTAGAACAAAATTCATCATAATAGTTATTTGAGAATTGTCTTACTAGTCACATGGAGCGAAGTGTCCTGGAGATGTTGTCAGAGAGCAGCTCCGCTCCGACTCTGCTGGGGTGCAGGCCATCAGCGCGAAACAGCCTAGGACGCTCCCAGAAAAGATTCCAGTTATTAACAAATAGCAGTTTCTGTTCTTTACACCATGACAACAACCATTCATTTAAAGCAACAAGTCTACTGAACCTTTCGTGTCCTCGTCGATACGTGGGCAGTGGTCCTGACACGATGATCGTCGCCGCGGGTGTCATGCTGCGAACCGTCTCGATCAGGCTCCTGAAGTCCCTCTTCAGCGTGGTGTCGTTAACCCTCTCAGATGATAACAGTGTCGTGTTCTGTCTCGCGAAGTGGAGCTCCTGCAGGTGGAGATCCTGAAGACCGGAGGCGTTGGAAGGAGAGAGGTCATCGCCCAGGTCCTGGCTCATGTCTTACGCTGTGGACATCTGGGAAGATCGCGTCCTGGGTGCACCAAGCTTGTGCTGAGAACCACACAGAGTAGAGGTGGTAGTAGGGTTAGCTGTTTACTTACCCTGGACTTATGAGCGTCAACCCCTGAATGTTTCCAGCACAGCTCTCCACTCTCTCAGCTGGGCCTGCTTCTCCACGAGGTCACGGATCTGCTTCTCCACAGCCTCCAGCTCCTTATTAGAAATAAACAAACTAGAGAATAGGGGAAATGCAGAAAAGAAAAATAGCAAAATGGAAAACATACATATAAATCTTAAAATACCAGTATTCACATTTTTTGATGTTACAGATGCATAATGATATGTTGTGTAAAATAAATATTAAGTTATTTAATAAGCTTCCTCGGATCACCTGTGTTTTCTATCTCTGTCAGCAGCTCCCATTAGAAATTTTCTTGGAACTTCCCCTCTTTTTTAGAGGGTTTTTAAGACACTCCTGAAATCACAGTACAATTTTAATCAATATTTGTTTACAATGAAAAATCAAAACGTGTTTGAAACACTGGTTTGAAATAGTGTCAGCCAAATTTAGACCGCGAGTGACGTCACTGATAGACTCTACAGTGCAGACTTTTAGTTTTAATTAATTAGCTTACTTCCATTTATCTTTTGACATATTATCATCAAAAACGTTTACAAAGCTATCAAAACCGCTCCTTTAAAATAAGATGTGATTAAAAGCCCAAACGTTCATTAATAAGAGCTCAAATCTATTATGTTATACTTATGGTTCTAAGCTAGCATAATATTTGCTAGCAGACATATCAGATAATTAAGATGCCATAATCACAGAGGTATAAATGTTAACAAATGTACTTAAAGTAGACTGTGGATAATATTAACATATGTTACTTAACCAATCTGTCGCAGTTGTTGAACTTTTCTTTGGTATAACTGACGAGAAACAGAGAAACTGTCGGAGGAGTCCTCTCCTCTCCAGCAGCTGATGTGTCCGCTGTTGCCATGGTAACTCTCAATGGCTAGTAGGCTAATAAAAACAATAATATTAAAAAAGGGTTTTAGCGTCTTTACGGAGATCAAGACTTTTGTTTTATACATTTTATCAACCTCTTTATTTATTATAAATTGTAAGACTCACCTCAGAAAAGCCAATTCTCCTGTCAGACACAGTTGAAGTGAAAAGTACTTCAAACAAACGCGCTGTCCTCCTGATAACGTTACTGTATCTGCGGCAGATGAGATGGTGTAGCCAGTCTGTCATTATTTCACGTTCACAACTCCTTACGAAATAGAAAGTTTCACAACTCCGAAAAATTTATTTCCTTTCTTGTCAATATTGTGCGCGTGGGTGCGTCAGTTGTGGTAGCACGCGCTGTATGCCACGTCACTATATATTAAAAGCATGTCCATATATCATGACTTGGTGAAAAGAAACACATTTTATCTTTAAGGAACGTTTAATTGTGTGTCTGAAGTTTAATTACACTTTATAAATAGCACTATACTCAGGGAGCATATAAAGAATGTACAAAAATTATGGTAATTAAAATTACGTGCATACGACGTTGTAGTTACGTTGCCAGTAAGTCATGAAGTTACCAATATATTACGAATAGAGGACCTATCTGGGACGTTCTTGGTTATCTTGTTACGTTGGAAGGACGTACTGACGACGTTGTGAGTTGGTAATGTGATGGTAATACAATTACATGCATGCGACGTCGTAGTTACGTTGTCAATTGGTAAGTCATGGAATTACCAAAAATTACCAATACGTTACGTAACTGTTACGTCGTGTGTTAGCAGGGCGGTCGTCTGCTCGTGAGCCTAGGCACACACTCTCCAATGACGATAAGGATTGTTACATAGTGTATGGTGTTTTCCATTTATCTGAACTTCTTCAAGTGAGTTGCGGAGCAAAAAAAAAAAAAAAAAAAAAAGAAAATCCAGTACTTCTCCTTCAATAGCTGATACTGCGACTATTCACACTTTGTACATGTTCATTTGCTGGCATTTTTTGGATTTCTTTTTTTTTCTCCCTTAAAAAACAAATGTGTCCATTCTGATGCGCAATTTTACCTTAAAGGCAATTTACCTAATGGCTGTTGATGACTATTTGAATTTAATTCTGCCAAAGTGCGGCTTGTATTTGTTCGTTAAATGCTTATGCCAGTGCTCATGTCTGAAAATAATATATGAAGAAAAAAAAATCACATAAAAACATTAGGATATAGCTTATATTTCATTAGTAGCATAATTTTTTTTTTAATTGATGTAAATAATAAAATTTTAGAAAATTAAAAAAAAAAAAAAATGATTCAGCATGTGGTTCGGGCCTCATTTGAATTCGTCACGGGCTACGGGTAGAGAACCACTGCTTTATTTCAAACATTTTTAAATCGTCCACAGCTGAGTTTTGCGGGAGGCTGATCTGCGCCAGATCGCGTGAAGTGAATGTAATGAACAAAGTCATTTTCAGATGCAATGAAAAAAAAAAAACCCATGGATAACCTAGATTAGTCCCAGGCTCTGTTCTGAAGTAAAATAATTATAATTACTGTTAACCAAGAGTAACACATTTTTAACACATTTTAACGGATTAATCGCCTATTTTCATTTGCTGAATGTTTTCTTTATTTTTTATTTTTTAAACACGCTAAAAATTAAATAAAGTTTGTCAGAGGAAAAAAAATATGAGTTTATGAGAGGAAAAAAATAGGCTATAAGAAAATATTTTACAACAAATCCTTTAAATTTAACAAATTTATCAGAACAAAACAATAATTAAAAATATATAATTCTAATGGATAAATATATTGCAGTATATAATAATATAGGCTTAGTAATAAAACAAAAAAAACAAAATAATAATAATTTAAAGCTAAGCATAAGGTAAGGTTTGGCTTTCTCAATCGGGAGAAATCAAACGTTTCTATATTTGTGATGTTGCCCATTTGAAGCTTAACTATTATTCATGAGGTAAATAGGCTGTGTGCTTTTCAGTATCGAGCAAAAAAAAAAAATCATAATTAACAATGTCAAAGTGCTCACGCCGAATGTCTGGTGAACGACTGCTGTTTCCAGTAAATATGTGCGCGAGGCACCAGCACGCTCAAACAGCTGAAACAAATAATACTTAATTTTTGGTCACACATAAGGCATAATTCAAAAATGCTGGTAGTTTGAAAAATCAAGAATAATAACAGAGTTAATACTAATTATTGCTAAATGCTGGACCGTTCCCATTTCGCTCTGCATATGGAACCTGAAGATTTTTTTAAACCAAGAATGAACCGAAATCAAAAAAAAAAAAAATTCATTTAGCTTATATATATATATATATATATATATATATATATATATATATATATATATATATATATATAGGCCTTATATTTATTTACTGTTTAATAAAAATAGCATGCATATGATCCTTTGTGTTAAGGTCTTCTTTTAATTTTTGTTTAGTAGACTGTAGCCTAAGACTATCCTACATTTTAAAAATTAACAAATTGTAAAAAAATATATGTTTTTTTTTAAATGTTACAATGTTATATCATAATGTTATTGTTGTTTTACTTTCTTCTTTTATCTCATTTTACAGTTACATTCATTTCGCAATCCGTCCCTTTGCGCCACCTGGCGGTAGTTTCGCAAATGATTTTAACACGCGACTGAATTACAGTTACCACCGCGGCACCGCCGTGGCGGTACACGCGGCGGTAAGCCCCAGATAGGATGGCCACCTACTGTAACATTGAAAAGCTGTGAAGACCTTGTGCTTATACATCGAGCGTATCAATAGAATGTCATATGAATTCAGCGAATTCATATTCCCTTCATTAAATGCTTATTATTGAATCTAAACACTTTTTTGCAGATATTCTACAGGATGAGATGTGTCTCCAATAGGGCTGGACGATTAATCGAAAAATAATCAAAACCGAAATTCATAACCTCTAACCGACGTAATTTTCCCATGTCGGTTATTTCGGTTTTTTAATCCTGTTAACACTTCCCCCTTAAAAGCATACTAGCGCGTGTGTAGCCACATGACTCTGCTCTCCAGTCAGTGGCATAAAAGCAAAGCGGTCTGAGCGGTGAGCTTTGCGTCTTCACTAAACTTTGTCAGTTGTATTTGTTTTATGGTTTGGACATTCAAGTGATTAGATGAACAGATGTGTATTCTTATATCGAGCTGCCATGTTCGCGCAGCTGCATTGTGGCACGAACACATATAAACAGTAGCTATGAAGATTGCGCGCACAAAGGAACACAGAAACTAGTTGTCAGCGCTGTCCTGTGATTTATCACTAAAGTAGCTTAGAATCTCAAAACTTATTATAGCATGTTTGTGTGCAGCGCACATGAAGCAGCACAAGCGAGTGCACAGAGAGCAGCGGTCGCGCTGCGGGTTCCCGGTTTGTGTCCATTCTTGGACTGTTCTGTGTATTTTAACTGTAGAAAAGGTTGTTCCGAGTCGAAACTACGATACAGAAAACTACATCAGTATATCATCATTAACGCAGCCGTTTTTGTCTTACGTGAACGTAAACAGATGAGAAAGAAAACACACATGTATTTTTGCTTAAAGAGACAACAGCCTAGTAAACGCGCTGCCTGTCATTAATGTTAATCAAAGAACAAAAGAAAATCATTCACTGATCTTGACTGAATATATTTAATAACTTTACTTGATTCATCTTTTTTTATTTATAAAAAGAAAACAATGCAGTGTTTTTAAAGTTTTAATTACAGTTTCTGTATACCTGAAATTTAGTTTAGTTGTATTTATTTATGATATTGCTAACTGATTTGTTTGTTCCTTTCTTATTACTGACCTATCTTTTTACTTGTCTTTAACATTTTAATATTTGAAATTTATATAAATCTAGTTTATGTAAATCTAGTTATTTTTGCTCATGTTATTCAGCTGCAACAGAATGCTTTGTAAAAATAATTAATTTTTTTTATATTGGATTTTTTTATCTCATTGGAATCGAAACTAGGAATCGATAAGAATCGGAATCGATAAAATTCAAACGATACCCAACCCTAGTAAGAAATGTTACGGACATAGATAAAATAACTGCTGATAGTCAATCATATTTACAGTACAAACCTTGTCAGTGAACTATGAGGGCAAAAAAAAAAAAAACCAAAAACCAAATAATCGTTCAATAATCGTAATCGAGGCAAAATGTTCAATTAATCGAGGTTTTGATTTTAGGCCATAATCGTCCAGCCCTAGTCTCCAGAGTTTATTTTGCCCCTGACCTAGTAAACTTGATGCTTTTTTATTTATTTTATAGTTTTATTTGAAAATATTATGTTTGCTTATTGTAATTTCTATTTGATTGTAAAACTGTGTAAACTGTAAATATAAATACTTAATGATTTTCCCATCTCATGTTATTCACAACAGAACTGTGAAATCATAATAAAAATATGATGAAAAGGTGGTACTAAAAGTACATTTATTGGATAACTGCCAACAGAAGAGTAACATAACATGGATTGGGGTTGTGTAAATGGTTCTGTGATGGACAGTATCAGTGTTAGTAGCAAATAAAACAGCTTTTGCCTAAAACAATTCTAAATGGTTAAATATTTTATAAGGGTCAACAGGACACTACAGTCTATAGTCAGAGGTAGCAGAAAGACCTTTATTGCCAAATATGTTTGTAAAGATAATTAAATAATTTCTTGTAACAGAAAGCGCTTTCAAGTACACAGATACAAAAACAGCAGTACACTGAACCAATTACAGTACAGTAAAATAAAATACACAGATATTATGTACATGGTTGTATGCACGTGTGCTTTATACAGCATAACAATATAATTGACATGAAATACATTATTTGACATTTGTCAACTGCCAAATTCATAAATAAACTCATTCTTGAGACACATCTCATCCTCAACACCATCAAACACAAATTGCAATGCATTACTTACGACTGTCTGTTTTCGCAACTGGCGCCATTGTATGACGCCATGCGCGTGCACGTGTGGGGAGTCAGAATTAGAAACACCTGTTTCACATAAGTTAACGTTACAACACAAAATTGGGGCCAATAACTGCACAAAAGCCCGAGCTGCTACCTTGGATTGGGGCGACAGACCCTGTCAGTCACTTAATTCACAAGAATGTCAACTTTATGGAAAGATACTAGCCTGACCCTAGCCAGCTTGCTAGCTTATGTTGATAGTTGCACAATTAAACCGGTTAACATTAACAATTAAACAACATATCACAACAAGGAGATAACTAGCTAAACACTTTAAGTTATACCGCTCCCCTGTCGTTGCTAGAAGCCATGTTGAGGTCTCAACCAAATGAAAGACAGAACTCCACCGCGCTAGCTCGCACTCGCGACACAGGCATATCGCGCTGTGTGAACGCGTTCATGTGATTGGCTTAGAAGTAAACAATCCCCCTCGTGGGGTGCGTTCTTGTGATTGGCTAAAACAAGGGGGAGATATCTGATTGGTTGCTGATCATTCCCCGTTAAAAAAAAATGCATTTGTGTGTCGAGCCAAGTCAGGGGAGTCTCAAAATTCACACACAAATGCAGTGAAGTTCACAGACCGCAAGCAGTTTGTAAATCAAGGTATATTTGTGTGTGCATCAGAAATACATTTCTGAATCTTGTCCTGTGCATTTCTAAATCTTGAGTGCATTTGTAAATGTTGTTTGCATTTCTGAATTGTGTGTGTATTTATGAATTTTGTGTGCATTTGTGAATTTTGTATGCATTTGTGAATCTTCTGTGCTTTTTACATTTTGTGTGTGCATTTGTGAATTTTGTGCGCATTTGTGTATGCTGTGTGTGTATTTATGAATCATGTGTGTGCATGTATGAATCTTGTGTGTGCAAATGTAAATGTAGTGTGTGCATTTATCTTTTTTGAGACTCGTCTAGCTCCATACTACACGACCGTTGTGTTAATTATATCCATGTTCGTATGTTACTTTCTAGCTTAGGTCCACCTAATTCAGTACGTCGGGTTCAAATCTGTCACATCGCGTTAAGACATGTTTTAATTTATTCAATACTTGTTGTTAAGAATGTTAAGTACTTTTTGGATGAGTAAAATATGAAGTGGTGTTAAATATCATTATCTGGACTGCTATTGAGGATTTAAAGTATACCATAGACAACAGTAAGTTCTATCTACGTTATTGGTAACTTAATGCATGTTAGAAAATCTGAGAAGTGTTTGAATCCTTTCTCTCTTCTTACATTTAGAGTTTAAGAGAAATATAGTCATATTCTGACTATATTCTATAATGTGTATTAGTGCTTAAGGAGGAATGAGTGTATGCATATGTTCTTTTATTCATTTGTATTTATTTCTCTCTTTATAGAAACCAGACTCGAAATTACACGCACCTTTAAACTCACTCATACAAGAAAGAGGAAGGAATAAACAGAATAGTTTACCTGGTAATAAACCCAGAATTAGCACCTAGACTGAGTGTCTACTAGGGGTGTAACGATACGCGTATTCGTATTGAACCGTTCGGTACGAGGCTTTTGGTTCGGTACGCGGTACGCATTATGGACCGAACGGTTCGTTGCACTAATTAATTATATTTGAAAAAAATAAAAAAGTGAAATATAATGATATGCGTTCAACAAGGTAGCCCAATAACCCAAACGACGTAACAGGCAACGCCCCTGACACCCCCGAAGAAGAAAAAAACACCAACTTATATGTTTATGTTAGGCTACTCAGTCAGGCGCTCGCTCACTCAGTAATACACGCTGAAGGCTCGTTGCAAAATGGCCAATGCGTTTAACGGACCAGAAATAGAAGATCCTCCAATAACCAACAGGTCTGGTGTTTGGGTGCACTTTGGATTCCCTGTGAGCTATAATGGTGATGTCAAGAGAGTGGTGGATAAAAAAAACAACGATATGTCGCATCTAGGGTACACCAGTGGGAATACAAAAAAAAAAAACACCAGCGGGAATACTTGAAACATGTCAACTCATTTACGCCGACATCACCTTAGTGTGTCATTATCTGGGAAAAGACGGAAAAGAGGAGAAACATACACGCAACAAACTATCCCCGCAGCATTTAGACAGACATTTCCAACGGATTGAAACAGGGCAAAAGACATCACCACGGAGATTGGTAGGCTACATTTACGTTATAGCCGCGGATATGAGACCTTACTACTTACCATTTATTCTATCATCACCATTATAGCTTACAGGGAATCCAAAGTGGACCCAAACACCAGACCTGTTGGTTATTGAAGGATCTTCTATTTCTGGTCTGTTAAACGCATTAGCCATTTTGCAACGAGCCTTCAGCGCATACTGAGTGAGCGAGCGCCTAGGTTTTAAGAACATGCTTATTGTAATTGAGCTCCGTCACAATATTCCTTCACGAGCCCATTTCAGACAGACCGTAATTCCTGCTTTGTTCCAAAATACATAAGCCCTATAGAGAACCAATTGAGTAAAAACACACTCAATATAGAGTTATAGAGTTCCATATAAAAAGTTACATCTTTGTATTTGTTCATAACCAATATAACATTTTCATTTTTTTTTTATAAGGAGCTGTTTTTGTTTTATACAGTATGCTGCTAAGAAAACACAATAGAAGATGGGTAAAGAATAGCTCCATCATTGTTCAATGTAAAAAAAAAAAACATACTTTGTTAGTTTTAATAAATAAAACATTTTTTAAAAATCAAGGAAATTTATCTGCCAATTTTTTCTTTTTGCTGTATGTAAAACGTACCGAACCGTACCGAACCGAACCGTGACACCACTGTATTGTATCGAACCGAACCGTGAATTTTGTGAACCGTTACACCCCTAGTGTCTACCCATTATCTTCACTTCAACACTTAACTAAATGTCTTCAACATTACCTGTTAAGTGTTGAACCTGTGAAGGACTTCAGCTTCCCTGACAACTTCTTCAAGTTCAGCTTGAGCTTCGAGTTCAAGTTCCCTGTTAATACTAGCAGCTTTCTGACAGAACTGATGCCATGATCAACAAGAGAAAGAAAGAAACATGTGTGACTGAATTATGAATTACAGTTCAGAAAAATAGGGAAGGAAAATCAGAGAGAGAGAGAGAGAGAGAGAGAGAGAGCTGCTGGACACTGAATGTTGTAGGAGCAGGAGATTTGTGTGATATGAAGAAACTGCAAAACAGACAGAAAAAAAAACACTGAATAAACCATAAAATAAAATAGTTTACACACCTGGGCCCATATTCATAAAGATTCTAAGAATCCTCTCAGAAAACTCTTAATTTAGCTTAAAAACTTTTACGTAGGAGTCTTAGCTTAAGAGCGATTCGGGACTGATCTGAGAGCAACTCTGAGTAAGGAAAAGACAAAAACTTTCATCTTAGTGAGGAGGCGGGGTTGACCCCGTTGCTATGTATGACACAATCTTTTGAAGACTGTGATTGGTTGGTTGTCCAAGAAGGAAAAAAAGAGTGATTTTAAGTATAGGGTCTATTCTAATTCTCACTTTGAATTTACATGCGTAATTTTTCCTATTTGATCGTTCTCTCTCTCTCACACACACACACACACACACACACACACACATTATATGTGTGTATATAAATCCTGATAGCACAGGTACGTCGCGGAGACGTATTTGAAAGATCGTAGCATCTGGTGAACATCGCATTCGATCGAATGTTTTTAGCTGTTAATGAGCCGTCTTCTTTACGTCTATACGACGTCTATACGATGAATCTTCAACATTTGAAATTACGTGCTGCCACGCAGCGCCGATCGGAGCAAGCAGATAAATGAGGAAAGCTAGTTTTTGAAGCACTACCATGTCACACAGACGCGACCGTTGTTGCAAAGAGCTATGCCAGAAATATAACGAGGAATCATTTTCCTGACGGGGATTTGTCAATTCGCCCGCTTGTGTGTAGGCGATATCAGTGATTATCTTATTGCGTTGCATCGCGCCGCTCGCGTCCAACTAGACACATGTATTTATAATCAAATACAAATACAACCATAACTATAAACACACATACACACGAACTATCTTTTGCAGCCGATCATGCACAACCTTTGTTTGCTTGATCCATCCGTAGACAAAAATACATGCAAAAAATGTCAGCCCAGTTTCTTATGTGACTCGTTTCAAGCTAACTGTAATTTTACTTGCGATATCATTGGTTAATATTACTTATCTGTCATCTTGTAGAAAGCACAAATTAAACCTTGTAGCCTACCACACTTGACTGCTGTTTAGAATTTCTAGACAGCAGTCAAGTGTATTTTTAACATTACAAGCTTGATAATTTGAGTAACACTTTAATTTATACCATGTCTGTATGAAGGTCAAAGGTTTGTGTAGTTCTTTGATTCCATGCAATACATTGAAATCCAAAGCCATTTTCATATTCTTATTTTCTTCCAAATAATGATGCTCATAATTTCCAATGAGAAAGTTAAAGGTGACAAAGGCAAAGAAAACCCTTGATGTTTAACTGAATGAGGAAGAAGCCTTCGGATGAAAACCCTATACAAATGTTAATTTGATTCATATTGCCTCAGAATTAATGATACTGACAAAAGTCTCATACTTGATTATGACAGGTAGTACAACACTTT
This sequence comes from Carassius carassius, assembly GCF_963082965.1. Classification (NCBI taxonomy): domain Eukaryota; kingdom Metazoa; phylum Chordata; class Actinopteri; order Cypriniformes; family Cyprinidae; genus Carassius; species Carassius carassius. The sequence goes on from NC_081803.1 coordinate 6,728,640, forward strand.
ATTTTCTAGTGAAAAAAAATAAACTGAGCCTGTAATAAACTTTAAAACAATCTTTAAATAATAAAACATTAAGGACACACTTTAATGTATTAACTGCTGAAAGCATCGAGGTGGGGGGGGGGGGGTTGACTTTATTCACAACATAACAGAGTACATAATAACAGTCTCAAAAAAATAATAGAAAGATCTCTATTAGAATAATCCATAACATTTGCAATGGACAATGTGTAGACCGTGAACTGGTTATGGACTGCACTTAATGAAACTGTTGCAAGATGGATGGAGGGCTATAGGTAGATCTGTGCTAAGGATGTTGTCCTAGGGTGTCTGGTGGAGAAAAGAAGAGGAAAAAAATGTTAGAGCATTTTATAAGGAAATAATGTTACTGAAAACTTACTGTGTAAACAATAATACAATACTGGGCAGTGAACATCATGTGCAATGCACACAATACTGTCAACAACCTCTGTACTAGATACTACACAGCTGTGCCACTGAAATCAGACTCATGAACATGATTCTCAAAATATTTATGTGAATAATGTTTTTGGGTGAACCATCCCTTTAAGGTCCATGTTTGATAGAGATAATTGCTCATTTAGCAGTATTGCTGTGAAAGCTGACAGTAATGAATAAAACTGAACAAAGTTCTGACTACCATACATTAAACAGCACAGAGCAACAAACCCAAAGCTGAACTGTGTATGTGTGCCCAAACTGTGGGCCCCTACATCCTTTCCGATTCTGTCCTCCAAACAATGTGAAAACTGAAGTCAAAGAAAACAAATATAGTGAATGTATTTAAGTTGTGCTACACATTAGCCAAAAAAGGGTTAAAATACAAACATGACATTGTAAAACAAAAAACTCTTTGCTTGCCATTTTAAAGCATAAAACATATTAAAAATCCTAAAAACAAAACACCCATTAAATGTTCACTGTTATGGGGAACATCTATTCACGTTAATATACACGTATATTCTGAATATAGTAAATTAACATAGCAATTGTTTTACGAGTAGTAACTGTAGTAATTACATGTATACCCCATTTAATGCTCTCATAAATATAACATAGAATATTAAACCTACATTTAAAATAAATATTTTAGTACAATGTAAATTTTAGTCAGAATCATTGCACTCCTATTCTCTTCAATTATTTCCAAAATGAGACAAGGACTCTACCATCAAATGTAAGTTGTGCTCTGGAGAAACATGACTCAGGTCCACACACATCTGTCAAAGCATCTGTCAGAGCAAACTGCAAACAATATTTCTTTACTGAAGCATTTTCTTATCAACTGTGATAAGACTTAGTTGTATGGATGTCGCCATCTTTGATAATACTTTACTATACTACTTTGCTTTAATTAGAGCAGCGGTTCTCAATTCCAGTCCTCGTGCCCACCAGCTCCACATATTTTTGTAAGTCTCTCTTTTTGATTCAGATAATCAGCTTGTTAGAAGAGAGCTCTGTGCATAACCTGTGTTCCCATTGACATGGTCCCTACAAAGTGTTCATTGCTCCCTACACCCTGAGCAGGGGATATCTGTTGAAGTTTAACTCACTTCAGAACATTCATTCATGGATTTGCGCTGCACAACATCTTCACAAACAGACAAGTGTGACTTCATATACCTCTGTAAATAAATACAATTTAAATACTGCTTGACTTTAGTTACTTGTTCACACAGACAGCAATCGAAACACTATTGTAAGCAGTTGTGTGTAGAGAACATTGAGACTCACATCTGTAAGTAGATGCGGATGTTACTCCCAAACAGTGAAGGTGTGAACATAGCCTACCTATGAATAGTAAAAGTTTGTCCTTTTGTTTTCTTTACTTTTTAAAAAAAAAAAAATTATTTAGGTTAAACTGGCTTCTGCTTTTCAACTCCGGACAAACTTTATTTTATAATTTATGTTTTATTTTTTTCATGGTCTATCACATATCCTACATTCCAAACATATTTGTTCTTCAATTTGCATTCTCTGAAGACTGGAAATGTTGTGGAATAACTTGCCTTTTTAATATATAAAGAAAATAAAATGTGACATTTTATCAAATTAATCTAAAACATTATTTGATTAAGATAATTGGTTGCAGCCTAAAAATTAACCATTCAAATATAGACAACAGTGTGCTAAACAACTGTTTACATATAGGAAGAGGTTTGGTGGTGAACAGTGGGAGAAAGATCCTCACCCAAAGTTTGGCCTGTAATATCCACAGCTGGTGCATCCTGAGGTTCTGGTGAGCTGGCGGCAGAATGAAGGAGATCCGCTCAAAATCTGCTTTACAACATTAAATCTTGGTTATATGAGGTAATTCTTCTTGAGTGGTCTAATGGTACTCAATGGAAGTTTTTCGACACCCCCTAGATGTTTTGGTATACTAAAATACAGTCAACGTTGTTGAAACAACAACAACAAACAACAACAAAAAATATATACCTGAAAGAGGAGTTTGTGGGAGAAGAGACAACTAGATCTGTATCGATTAGATCATGGTGGTCTCCATAAATAGACCGGTTGCAGAAGAGTGGATGATGGAAGGACTACAGCCAAACATCAGGACAGAAGTCTGCATGAGTCGGGTAAGCAGAATAGATTGCACTGTAAATAAACATCATTAAAACAAATGGTAAAGTCACTAAATTAAATCCCTATAAATCAAAGCAATTTTAACTAACTATATGACATTATCACACACACAGGTTTTTTAAAGAGCTATATCTTGAGTCTTTTTGTTTATATTTATGCGTGTTATGATGAATCTGGCAATCAAAGATGCAGGATGCTAGTTTTTATTTTTAAATTACAATGTCTTCATTAAGAAATGTTCAAGAAAATGTCCCTTTCATAGCAAAAGGCAATAAATATCATTATTATTATGATTATTCTCTATATTGCACAAGGCTGAGCGAAAAACTTTCTGCATAATGTGCACATGCATGTCTTTAGGTCACAAGGGTTTGGAATTTTATGGATTTATAGTATTGCATACATTTACATGTCTAACAATTATAGAGCATAAAATAATATTAGATTTTTTAAATTTTGCTATGCATTTAACGTGACGTGTATCGGAGTTGATTTGGGATCAAATGTTATGTTTGTTGCTAACTGAACGTGCACCGCGGTTGGTTGCAAAACGCGTTGCTTCAACATATGATCGGGTAAAACTGTTTAAAATTAGTAAACTATTAAAAATCTTTCAACAATCCCACCAATGGCAAACATACTATCATAAAACTATACATTTCCACCTTTCGTACTTTACCTCTCAACCATCACTCCACCACAACTTGCCCTGACGACTTCTTCATCCCTTGGCTCATTGGCGACTCGCGCGCGTACATCGAGGAACTCTCAGACTGGGAGGAAAAGAAAGAATTAAAACAAAACAAAAAATTATATGTCTTATATTTTTGGTAACACCATTGCTTTGAATATAATAGGAAAACACTATTATCATTATTATTATTTTTAATGCAAAGTTAACGCAGTGTGTCATTATATCATTGTACATAAAAATAAAAATAAAAAAAAATATATATATTTTTCTTAAAACTTAAATTCTTACTCGCGTGCCAAGCCCGCGAAACCGGGCAGCGGGCTTATATAAGCCGGGGTCTGTGCCCACCGCGCGCACAGCCTGACTCCACTTTGAGTGACATCCCCAGCAGTGCGTTTTCCTGAGGTAAATTACTTTTTACTTAACCTATTTAGTTAAATGACTTTTTAAAAGTATGGACCGACAACAAAAGTAAAGGACATTTAAAACTATGAAAAAAGAAAGTAATACATTTTAATTATAATAACAATCTGTCTGAGGGAACAGTTCGTTTTTCTGAGGGTTATACTACTAAAATAAATAGCAGGGGTTTTCACTCATGAAACCAGTTAAATTGTAATAAAAATTGGACTTAATAGAAATTTTTCTTTTCCGTTAAATGTATCACATTTCACAAAGACGATTTTCCGTCGTTTAATATATCGTTACAGTCCGCTCATCAGCGCCGTTAAACACCGAAATGCCGTTACATCCGTGTGACGTCATTGCTGATAGAGCCAATCCGCTCCGTTTGAGAGACGCTCTTTCATTTTAGAGTTATGTCATGTTAACGTTACTTTAAGAGACCAATCATACAATTATTCTTAATAATATCTTCATTATTCACAATTGTATGGAAAGTAGTGCGTTGTCAGGTTTAACTGCGAGCGCGTAACCCTCTCTCTAACACGCTGGCGCGTGCACTTAGAGCGAGGGCGAAAGCGAGAGAGAGAAAGAGAGAGAACTCATAAGCCTTGACACATTTATACACTGTAAAAAATGTCTGTGAAATTAACTGTGTAATTCTGTAAAATCGTGACATCAAAATTTTGTAAATAGAAAAACAATGAAATTTTGTTAAATTTACAGTACTATTTTGAAAATAGTACAAATGCTGTTGTAAAATACTGAACCAAACAAAACTGTTGATTTTACAAGAATGTGTTAAAATAATCATATTAATTTGTAGAATGTACAGATTTACAGACTTATGCAATTTAAGCAGAAAAAAAAACTATGCAAAAAGCAACAATGCAGTTAAAATTACAACATGACAGTGTTAAAATATTTTTCGGACATACATATTCTCAATAGCCTATCAACAAGAACCTGTACATTTTATACATGATATATTTTACAGACAAAATATGTTCAAGTACAGCATAACTGTGTTAATATGAATTTTAAAATTCATATTTAAAAACAGGCAATGGGTCTTTTAGGTCCAACAGCACTGTAAAATGACTAGCTAAATATAAACTGGTAGGAATTGCACATTGTAGGCTATCTGTCAACAGTTAAGGGGACATTATACAATAGCCAAACCGTTCACTTGTTATTTTGAACAATTAATTAAATTGTAAATGATCAAATAAAATAATTTCTTTCTTTTTTTCATTTACAGAATAATGTAATTTATTCATATTTATATTTTGTCGATGTAAAATTTACATTCCCATGTAACGTTACATGAACATCTGCGTTTGAATGTCGAGCAGTAGATTTCAGATTATCGCGGGATCACGGATCAGCTGTTTTGATGAACTTCACGACGAGAGTGTGCGCACACCAATTCTGCCAGCAAGTGCGTGGAGTTTTGCATGACATATCAAATCTGGTAAGTGAACGGTTTGTTTTCTACAAACTTGAAATACATTACTTGTAAGACAATTATATGTTATGACTGAGGCTGTTTTGCGTGGACTGGGTTTCATGTTCAACGCACAACTCTTTCAGTTTGTTTCTTTCATGCTGAGAAACGTTAACTAGGATAAAAAAAAGCGATTTTGTTAGTTTGCTCAAAAACGACCAACTGTAGTTTCTGCAGCAAAGCAGGTTTCTGAATATCACGTGATCAGCCGTTGAGACGAACTTCATAAGTGTGAGCGCGCGCCAATTCTGCCAGTGAGCTAGTGGAGTTTTTGCGTGACATCATGTAATATTGCGAGCTCTTGCAGTAAGTGAACAAACAGTTCGTTTTCTTCAAAAACAGTAACGTGAACTGTAGCCTACAAGTATATGTTGATATCTATTTTCCCATCATAATAATGATGCTGACGAAGCTGTTAATGTGGGTTTTATTATCAGCTCAACTCTGTCAGTATTTTTCTTTCATGCTGCGTAACGTTAACTGAGATAAAAAAGAGCGATTTTGTTAGTTTGCTCGAACGACTAACGTTAACGTTTCCTGTTTCTGCAGCAAAGCAGATTGCTGATTATCACGGGATCAGCCATTTTGATGAACTTCACAAGTGAGAGCGCCCGCCATTTGTGATTTGTGCATGACATGTAAAATTGCGATATCTAGCACTGGTAAGTGAACAAACAGTTCGTTTTATTAAAAATAACAGTAGCTGTACAAGCAAGTTATATGTTTTGACTGAGGCTATTTTGCCATCATAATGATGCGGACGATTGGTTGATAAAGGCTGTAACGTTAGACTGGGTTTTATTATCAGCTCAACTCTGTCAGTTTTTATCTTTCATGCGGAGTAACGTTAACTGAGATAAAAAAGAGCGTTTCCTGTCGTTTCTGCAACAAAGCAGATTGCTGATTATCACGGGATCAGCCATTTTGACGAACTTCACAAGTCATTGTGGCGCCCGCCATTTCTGCCAGTGAGCTCAGCTAACGTTAACTGTTAGTGGATTTGTGCATGACACACAATTCCGATCTCTTGCACTGGTAAGTGAACAAACAGTTTGTTTTATTTAAAAAAACAGTAACTGTACAAGTGTATGTTTTGACTGAGGCTATGCCATCATAATGATGCAGACGAACTTTGGTTAATTAGGCTGTTAACGTTAAGCTGTGGGGTTTTTTCAACTTTTTTTCAAAACTTTTTCAGTTTTTTTTTCTTTCATGCTGAGTAATGTTAACTAGTTTAAAAAAAGAGCGATTTTGTTAGTTTGCTTCAAGTCGACTAATGTTTACTGTCATTTCTGCAGCAAAGCAGATTTCTGATTATCACAGGATCAGCCATTTTGACGAACTTCATGAGTGGGAGTGCCCGCCAATTCTTCCAGTGAGCTAGTGGAGTTTACATGTAAAATTGCGATCTCTTGCACTGGTAAGTGAACAAACAGTTCGTTTTTTTTATAAAAAAAAAAACAGCAACTATACAAGTATATGTTTGTGACTGAGGTTATTTATTCAATGATGCTGATGATTTGGGGTTTAATCAGGGTTTTAGTTTCTTTCATGCTGAGTAAGTAACATTAGGATTAAAAATAACCATTTTTATTAGTTTGTTAAAAAAATGATTAACTGTCGTTATTGCAGCAAAACACTAGAGACATTGAGGGGTTATGTGCTGCATTGTAGAGTTCATAAGAACGAGCCCCGTTGTCTCTTCAAATGTGCTGACGCTGACTGCAAACGGACATTTTGTACTTATGCAGCTTTTAAAGCTCATTTTTATCGGGCTCACAATGAGTCTGAAACCTCTGTTACTGCTGGGGCATTTGTTGCAGATTTTAAGTGTGCCATTTCACTGTGTGATCAACAATTTCACACAGTTAAAGAACTTACGTGCCACTTAAAAGAGCATATAGTGGAGGGGCGACCTGTGGCATGTCCAGTAACAGGATGTAAAAATACATTCATTGTGAAATCATCATTTACTGCTCATATGTCCAGGAAGCATAGATCATGTTCTGTTGATAGCATAAGTGACATTTACAGGGAAACTATTTCTCAGTCATCTACTGCCATTGCATGTGAAGATGCTTCCCAGGTCTTTAATGATGAAACAGATGACAACATTGAATTGCCACAGAATTTTAGGGAGTCCTTTCTTAGGAATGTATGTTTACTGTACCTAAAATTGCAAGGGCAGCTCCTCCTTCCAGTTTCATCAATACAAACGATTGTTGAAGGGATGCAAAATGTACACGAGTTAGGAAGAGAATACACTTTAAGTAAACTGCAGTCACTTTTAAAAAATGACATGCGTCTTACAGATGATATTGTCAGTAAAGTCTGCGATTGTGTAAAGGATTCAGATAGTGTTTTTGCGCAGTGCGTCTGTGTTACATATCACCAGGCGTGTTACACATGACCAGCGTCGGCCAATAGTGAGCCTACGTGGTGATGTGTAACACAGACGCGCTGCGCAAAAACACTACGTAAACTAACTCGAGGCCCAGAGAGAAGGAAATGAATAGTGGAATAAAGTCGTTATTTTTTTGTTTTTGCGCACAAAAAATATTCTCGTCACTTGATAAACTTAAGATTGAGCCACTGGAGTCACTTAGACTATATTAACGATGTCTTTACTAACTTTTCTGGGCCAGCACGTTATAATGTCTTAGAAGCCTATGGAGGAGTGAGACAGCTCTCAGATTTCATCAAAAATATCTTAATTTGTGTTCCGAAGATGAACGAAGGTCTTGCGCGGTTGGAACAACATGAGGGAGAATAATTACTGACAGAATTTTTGGGTGAACTAACCCTTTAAACTGTTATTTGCTTAAGACGAGTTGATGCATGCCTCTCTCATCTCAGTGCGTGCACTCAATCGCTCTGGCGCGTGGTGACAATTTGATAGCACTTAGCTTAGCCCAGTTCATTCATTAGGGACCAAACAGATTAAGTTAGAACCGACAAAACACCTCCACGTTTTCCCTACACTGAAAAAAATGATTGCTGATTTTACTAAAAAAATTATCGTAAGCGGTTGCACTCAATTCATTTTATCTACATTTAAACAAATGCGTTAAGTTGAACTAGTTCAACCTAATGCATTTGTTTAAATGTACTAAAATCAATTGTGTGCAACCAATCACGATACATTTTTTTTTTAGTAAATTCAATGAATAATTTTTTCCCGTGTATTTAAATACAGTTACACGAGTAGTTACACGACCAAGTATGGTGACAAAATAAAACGTGGCGCTTTTCTTAGCGGGTAAAAAGGATAACTATAATGTATGGCGGAATAGCACTTGGGACTCGGGAGCACTTCGACTCGGCGCAGTAATATCGAAGTGCTCCCGAGTCCCAAGTGCTATTCCGCCATACATTATAGTTATCCTTTTTACCCGTCAAGTCAAGAAAAGCGCCACGTTTTATTTTGTTACCATACTTGGTCGTGTAACTACTCGTGTAACTGTAGTTAAATGGGGAAATTGTGGAGTTGTTTGGTCGCTTCTAACTTCATCTCTGTTTGGAACCTTATGAATGAACTGGGCTAAGCTAAGTGCTATCAAAGTGTCGCCGCGCACTAGAGCGATTGAGTGCACGCACTGAGACGAGGGAGGCATGTATCAACTCGTCTTAGTTGAGGGAATAACATAGTTTAATATGAAAAAACGGTGGAGTGTTCCTTTTAATGAAGTTTTTAGTTTTGTTACTGTAATGTTGTAGTATCTTTGAATATTTTTTTTTTTCTTACTTTTAAGGTCGATCCTGTTTTTCAGTGAAACGGTTCATGCTGTGTGTGGATCAAAACATAATACTGGACAACATCTCCTCCTTCATTTCCGCCCTGTGCATGATGTTTGGGAGCTATTATATCTTCAACATCCATTACCCATCAGAGCTGGCATCAACCCTGGAGTTTCTGCAGAGGTATGTCTTCTTGAATAGGCTTTATGCAACAATTTCACTTTATTGAACTTAAATTAAGGTACTCAGACTCTTACGCTGTTGACGTAACATAAACAGTGCAACGCTTCCAGAATGCCGACGCTATTCAGGTGAGCACCACGATGCATGCGTGCGATTCGTTCCTTATTGGAGGACTTGGAAGCGTTGCACTGTTTATGTTACGTCAACAGTGCAAGAGTCTGACACAGGCTAGAAAAAAATTGAATAAAATTGTTATTTTTGTTTGTTTGCCTACAAAAAGTATTCTCGTCGCTTCATAAAATTAAAGGACAACTCTGGCGCAAAATGAACCTAGGGTGTATTAAAGGAGAACTCCGGTCAATTTTAACATTAAGCTCATTTTTTTGTAAATTTAGAGTGCTGTCAGTACAGAGAACAACGACAAATCTGTGTTGGCTACACCATGTTATCCTCTTTTTACAATTTGCACCCTGTTGACTTCAATGGGGCAAGTTTTAAACCTGCTTTTAGCCTCTTAACATCCTTGATGTGTCATTACAAGTGCACCAGCCATGTGAGTGATTCCTTCAGAGTGAACACATTAATAAAAATGTTATTTCAGCCAGCGCACATACCTGTATTTACATCCTGTTTTCGGTCGAAGTCCATAGTAATCGATTGTCGAGTTCACGCGCATAGGTTTAGTTACCTATGATCACGCGCGTGAACTCGACAATCGATTACTGTTATACTTCGTGTCGTGACCGCATTACCACCTCGTGTGTGCATTATTTTTCTAATAATTCAACGGCCTGTCGTCAATTATTCCTTACATAACAGACCGCTGCAAAGTATAACAGACCGTTGCCATGAAAAACAGCGCGTTGCTATGGACTCGGAACGGACTATTTTCTTTGGCGGAAGCAATACAATCGTTTTTAAATCAATAAACTCCTTTTTAAATCAATAATTTGTGGCAAATTATTTATTTATTTTGTATAGCCATGTAATAAGCGGGATAATGTATAGAGAGGCGGTCGTTATAGTGAATAACAAGCCCTTCAGGCTGATTCAAGACCCCTCCGCTTCGGGGTTGTTATTTGCTATAACGACCGCCTCTCTATACATTATCCCTTACATAAACATTGGTCAGCAAACACAAACAAACTCAACCAGGCCTGCTTGACGCACAGGAACAAACCTCATTGGTTCTTGAGAAAGCTCAAACAGGCTGCCTGGTTCTCACATGTCAAGTGAACATGCTTGAGCTTCTATTTACCACAACTGATGTGTAAGCTGATGAATGTTTATTTGTGAATAAGACTAAATTAACTTTGTTCATCATATAAACGATTGTGTCTGCAATTTTTTGGAATAAACCGTTCAATTCAGATTAGTTTTTCAATCTCTTTCAACTTTTTGAAGCAAAGTTTCAGTTGCGTAGCAGTCAATGTAGGGACAGATATCTCAGATTGCATTAAAAAAATCTTATTTTAAGATCTTAAGAAGACTTAAGAAAGAACTAAAGTCTTGCGGGTTTGGAACGACATGAAGGGCGAGTAATCAATGACAGCATTTTTGGATGAACTAACCCTTTAATACCTAAAATATCTTGAATAAAGAAATTTAAGTTATTTTTTTCTGTTAATAAAACTATTTTATAATTAATAAGTTGCCTGTTTTTCTTCTTTCTCAAGGTGTTTTTTCTCCATCAACCCAGAGAAGGGCACCAAAGTGGAGAAGACACAAACTTCACGCCTCAATGTGAACCCAAGAGTCCTTACTTTAATTCAGGAACTTTCAGATCATGAGTGGCGCGATGTCTGAAACTCTATGGACGTTTGTTTGGACTTTACCCTGAATTTTGTTTTAGCTTCTATGCTCAGTTCTTCAAGATCAACCCAGAGAAGGGCACCATTGTGGAGAAGACACAAACTTCACTCAATGTGAACCTTTCAGATCATGAGTGGTGCGATGTCTGAAACTATGGACATTTGTTTGGACATTACTCTGAATAAGGTTAGTTTCAGCTTCTATGCTCTGTTCTGAAGATAACTTTTTCAGGTGAGTTTGTATGCAACTTAGTTTTATTGCTCTTATATTTTGTGATATTGTCCTGTACGTCAGTTCGCAGAGTGATATTGTCCTGTACGTCAGTTCGCAGAGTGATATTGTCCTGCAAGTCAGTTTGCAGAGTGATATTGTCCTGCAAGTCTGTTCGCAGAGTGATATTGTCCTGCAAGTCAGTTCGCAGAGTGATATTGTCCTGCAAGTCTGTTCGCAGAGTGATATTGTCCTGCAAGTTAGTTCGCAGAGTGATATTGTCCTGCAAGTCAGTTCGCAGAGTGATATTGTCCTGCAAGTCAGTTCGCAGAGTGATATTGTCCTGCAAGTCAGTTCGCAGAGTGATATTGTCCTGCAAGTCAGTTCGCAGAGTGATATTGTCCTGCAAGTCAGTTCGCAGAGTGATATTGTCCTGCAAGTCAGTTCGCAGAGTGATATTGTCCTGCAAGTCAGTTCGCAGAGTGATATTGTCCTGCAAGTCTGTTCGCAGAGTGATATTGTCCTGCAAGTCTGTTCGCAGAGTGATATTGTCCTGCAAGTCAGTTCGCAGAGTGATATTGTCCTGCAAGTCAGTTCGCAGAGTGATATTGTCCGGCAAGTCAGTTCGCAGAGTGATATTGTCCTGCAAGTCTGTTCGCAGAGTGATATTGTCCTGCAAGTCAGTTCGCAGAGTGATATTGTCCTGCAAGTATGTTCGCAGAGTGATATTGTCCTGCAAGTCAGTTCGCAGAGTGATATTGTCCTGCAAGTCTGTTCGCAGAGTGTTATTGTCCTGCAAGTCAGTTTGCAGAGTGATATTGTCCTGCAAGTCAGTTTGCAGAGTGATATTGTCCTGCAAGTCAGTTCGCAGAGTGATATTGTCCTGCAAGTCAGTTCGCAGAGTGATATTGTCCTGCAAGTCAGTTCGCAGAGTGATATTGTCCTGCAAGTCAGTTTGCAGAGTGATATTGTCCTGCAAGTCAGTTCGCAGAGTGATATTGTCCTGCAAGTCAGTTTGCAGAGTGATATTGTCCTGCAAGTCAGTTTGCAGAGTGATATTGTCCTGCAAGTCAGTTTGCAGAGTGATATTGTCCTGCAAGTCAGTTTGCAGAGTGATATTGTCCTGCAAGTCAGTTTGCAGAGTGATATTGTCCTGCAAGTCAGTTTGCAGAGTGTTATTGTCCTGCAAGTCAGTTTGCAGAGTGATATTGTCCTGCAAGTGTTTGCAGAGTGATATTGTCCTGCAAGTCAGTTTGCAGAGATTCATTGTTTAACAAATATTCTTTCTTGCCCTCTCCATCTCTATTTTTCATTTGTACTCTTTTTCTCGTCTTTGTTTCCTTCCATCTCTTTACCTCCATCTTTCCTCTATCAGTTCCAATGAGATAATTAAGCTGTACATATTACAAATGTGTATGTTGTGCTGCTTTAATATTAATAAAGAAGACAAGACAATGCAGAAAATGGATGTTTTTATGCAGTTTTGTACTAAAATGCAGTTTAAAACAAAGTTGTTTACAATGACTGTCATTTTTACAAATTTATTCTGGCAACCACAGCTGCCAAATTATTTTTGTAAAAACAACAGGATTTTTTTGTATAAACAAACTTAAAGTCTGTATTTCTTACAGTAAATCCCTGTACATTTTACAGGATTTTTTTTACAGTGACCTGTAATTTTTACAAAATTATTCTGGCAACCCAGCTGCCAAATTTTTTTTGTAAAAACGACAGAATTTTTTTTACAGTGTAGAAATCGGTGATTCTCAAGAATGAAAATGCATTTTTACCGTGGCTTATTTGTTAGTGGGCTGTAAGGTCTCATCAGAAACATCGCTCTGCATTCTTCTTCTTATCATGCTTTAACAAATAATATTATACATATCCATCAGAGACTTTATAAACTTTGGGATTTAATAGAGTAACCTCCAGTGATATTATCTTCTCTCTCTTTTTCAGTGTCGATTGCCGTCTTATTGTTGTAAGTGGAGTCAATGTCATTTCTTATTTGCCAGATTTATCACAACATGTTTAATCAATAATCACTGATGAAAGTGAAAAATTTTTAATGTGTAAAGACATATCTCACTCGTATGCGTTCTTCTTTTTCTCTCTTTTTTTGTTTGTCTACAGCAGCTACATACACCACAACGGCTCTTTTAAGAGCCACATCTTGAGAACGTCTTTGACTTTGTAAGTTAATATTTTAAATGACCACCCATTATTTGGGTTTAGATCAATTACAACAACATCATGCAGCATGTTAGTAATGTCTTAATGAAGACATTAAAGGAATACATAAATAAAGGAATAAAAAATATATATATTAAATGCATGTGTGAATGAAATGGAAACAAAACTAGCATCCTGCATCTGATTTTCCAGATTCATCATAACATCCTAATTAATCAATAATCACTGATGAAAGTGAAAACATTTTAATGTGTACAGACATCTCATTTAAATGCATTCTTCATTTTCTCTTTTTTTTGTTTGTCTACAGCAGCTACATACACCACAACGGCTCTTTTAAGAGCCACATCTTGAGAACGTCTTTGACTTTGTAAGTATATATTTTAAATGACCACCCAGTATTTGGGTTTAGATCAATTACAACAACATCATGCAGCAAGTTAGTAAAGAGATTCTTACATACATAAATACTAGCATCCTGCACCTCTGATTTGCCAGTTTCATCATAACAATTGATTTTTGATATCAGGAATTCACATTTTTAAAGGGATAGTTCACCCAAAAATTTTAAATCTGTCATTAATTACTCACCCTCCACGTCATTTCTATTTTCGAAACACAAATTAATATTTTTCGATGAAATCTGACAGCTCTCTGACCCTCCCGTAGACAACAACTCAACTGTAATGCAGGTCCAGAAACGCAGTAAAGACATGGGTAAAACAGTCCATGTGGCATCAGTGGCTCAACTTCAGTTTTGCAAAGAAAACAAAAATAACAATGTATTCAAACTCCAAGAAGTGATTATGAAAGAATGGGTTGCTATCAGTCAGGATTTGGCCCAGAAGTTGATTGAGAGCATGCCCAGTCGAATTGCAGAGGTCCTGAAAAAGAAGGGCCAACACTGCAAATACTGACTCTTTGCATAAATGTCATGTAATTTCCGATAAAAGCCTTTGAAACGTATGAAGTGCTTGTAATTATATTTCAGTACATCACAGAAACAACTGAAACAAAGATCTAAAAGCAGTTTAGCAGCAAACTTTTTGAAAACTAATATTTATGTAATTCTCAAAACTTTTGGCCACGACTATATGTGGGAAGATTTGCATAACGTCGCCCAAATGTTCACACAAATAAAGGCATAATTTTCATACTCGCTGTTGCCGTCGCTACCATGTTGTGGAGTCACTGTGTGTTTTGTTTTGAAAGCAAAACTAATTTGTTTGGCCTTCCAAAAGAGGACATGACTAGAAATCAGTGGTTAAGTTGTAGTTCATCCCATTTAATACAGATGTGTGCAGCGAGGAGCAACAATAATGTACATTATGTGAAAAATGTAAACCACATAAACACATTGAATTGCACCAATTATGCAACAATGTTCTTTTTAGCAATGTCATATGACCCCTTTAAATGCCCAGGAGAAAGATGCAACACTATAGCAATTGCAAAATTGAAGCTTACTTGAACTAGTGGTGATACCTCAAGAGTCACTCTTAACCTATCTTTATCCTATCCATGAAACCCATCCATAAAACTTTTTTTCTTTTAAATCAGTCTTCATTTATGACACTTCAGCCTGTGGTTATGGGTTATTATGGTTTGTAATTGGCAAAATACTTGGATTTTTTTTTATCAGATATATACATGCATAATAATTATGCACACACTGTAGATGTTTAGTCATGTGCTTATTCTGCCTGATGTCAGAAGTTGCAAGACACTTTAATGAATAAAAACCAGCCATTAAAATGAATGTGTCATGTAAAATTATTTAAATTTACCAGTTCCATCATTCTCAGCTCCAGATGTTCCCATGAGCTTCTCCCAGGCAGATGAGCCACAAGATGCTTGGGGTGAACACTCACCTGACATTCAAGGTAAAAAAAAACAATTAGTATTTGGTAAATGAAAACAAAAAGGACAATTACTGTACACACATAAGGTAATTCAGCATGTTATGTGCAATCCATCAGAGAATGCATTTTCTTTGCTGAGACCTTCAAGTTCCAAGCAAGAAAGAACACAGCGTAAGTTGTATGACTCACTTTTGGTAAGTACTGTAGGATTTCATGTAGGTGTACTATAGAAAATGTGCTTGTTTAAAGCAAAAATGTAAAGCTAAATAAGCTAAAATACAAAGAAATAGAGAGCACAATTCAGCAGCAGCAGAATGGGTACCTTTTGTAATGTCAATTAAGCTCATTTAACAGAGAGCTTCTCTCATGCAGACCTCCAACTGGAAACTTGGGAAGAACACCCATCTATCACTCAAGGTAAAAAACATTAATTAGTATATGGAGGAAATCAAAAACACAATTGCAAATGAGTCATGGCCTAACACAACCTAATACAATTTTTTTCACTTTTTCTAATTAGAGAACAAATTCTCTGCCTTAAGACTCTCTCAAGACCAAAGACCATCAACCACACAACAAAGAAGAATGCAAAGTAAAAATAAATAAATAAATAAAAATGTCAATTTCAGTCATTACTAGGGTATCACTAAAAGGGGTCATATGCTATTTTAAAGACCATTATTTTGTATATTTGGTGTAACAGAATATGTTGAGACGCTTTAATATTCAAAAAACATTTTTCAAATACTGTACATTATTGTAGTTCCTCTATGTCCCGCCTCTCTCAAAAACCTCATTTTCAACAAAGTCCCTCCTTCCGACAAGCACAGGCTGCTCTGATTAGCCAACTTACCCAATACATTGTTATTGGCTGAACACCGCAAGCACTCGTCGGAAATGCAACGCCCCTTTCCATAATCGCGAGCTTCATCTTTCAAAGTAAATATCAAGACTGTTAATAATGTCATTAGTTTTACCATCAGTTCAAGCCCGAAAGGGCAACAGAGTCATGTGACAGACACAGTGATGATGCAGTCCACAAGCCACGGTTAAGACAGCTTATGTGCTATGATTTCTGACAATCGGTTTACTCTGCTGTGATGTTACCCTCACACACACACGTAATCACACAGTAAACAGTCAATAGCAAACACTTATACTATTAAGAAAACATACTTAAAAGTAGCGATTCAGAATAAGCACCAGATTCAATTCAAGTTTATTTGTGTAGCGCATTTTACAATACAATCGTTGCAAAGATCGTCATAGCAAAGTCGGAATTTACCTTTTTTTTTTTTTTTTGGAATAGCCTTTGTGCACAGCCAGCCTTGTACTCTCCTAGGTTCACAAAACTGTCATCCATTAAATGTGTTTTAATGTGTTTTAATGGAAACAAATTTGAACATCTGGGTTGTTCTGTTGTAAATAAATCTTAACAATGAATCTTCATTGCATCTACTTTCGGAAGTCCACATAAAGTGCTTTTGCTTTTGCCTAGAAACACAAAGCGTCTCCCTGACATGAATGCTTCAACACTAACTGCAGTTCCTGAAACCACACCTTTTTTTTGAGTGAACACATCTTGACGTAAATGTGTGGGGGCGTGTTTGAATGAGCCGTTTAGCATGGTATGGATCAGCCTTATCTTTTAGATAGAATAAATCCTTTAGTGGGAGACTTTAAGCTTTGTAACTCTTTAGATCTTATACATGTACAAATACCTACATAACACACTGAAGAAAAGGAAAAATAGAAATCACATTATATGACCCCTTTAGGAGCCCTTGAGCCAGATTTACTAAACAGACCAAATTAGCATTAGAGCGCAATTCCATAAATGTGCCGATGGGAGGGAAAATTATGCGTGTGATTTACTGACAATGCAAACTTTAAAGAACAGACGAAGCCAGATCATTCCCACAATAACCAGTGCAATCTACCAAGAGCAGCGCAAATTACCGCCTGCTTTAAGACATGCCTTTTTTGGGTATTAAAAATTTATCAAATACAAATAATTTGAAGAGCACAAATGTTATTAAATCAATGCGTGATTCATCTTAATACTCACCTCCCATAAATTTTGTGTCTCAAAGGAAAACTACTACAAATGCATATTCAAGGTTAAACGCAAAAACAACTGTCCACATCTTTTCAGCACTAATTCTTTACTGCGCCTCTTTAGTAAATCCTGACAGTACTATTTTAACACCAAAAGAAGGTTTGGCTGGTGCAAGCTGATAGTAAATCTAGCCCATATTGTATCAGTGTCATGCATTGTCTATGGGCCACTCTGCAGACATCTTCAATAGGGAACATTTTCCCCAGAGACTCCATCAGGAAACCTACACAGCCCCATAACTTCCCAGAGCAAGCTTGTGCCCAACTCTGCTCCTGAAAAAAAAAAAAAAACAACTCCCCAAAACTTCTCTGAATAGCCCTTTTGTCTTTGGCTTGTAAAGCAGGAAGCCTATGTGAACGCCGCTCCTCTCTCTCTCGCACCTGCAGTGCATTAGCGCTAATCAGGCCGGACAATGTTTCTGCCACACCCCGGAACTGGAGTAGGAGGTGTTGCACACAAATCGTTCCCTCCAGAAACTCGTGACTTTTCAAGAGGGTTCCGCTCGCTGAGCGTTTTTGTCATCCGTGAGACTTGCTTCATGAAATAAACCTTGATGTAGTTTAAATAATCATGCTGATAGTTATCACATATATTTATTGATGGTTTGGTGTTGATCAGTTTCAATACTGATGTCATTTGTGCAAAAGGATGCATATTCATTTCACTAGGAAATGTAGTTACTTGCTAGCTCAGACAATAAGAAAAGGTAATTGTTTTTATCGCAACCTAATTCAGCATAAAATATATGCCATGCATTTGCAAAAGTATGTACTGCGCAAAAAAAGTAAAAGTTTTGCAAAAAGATATATATTAAAAGATAGAATTTCAAACTAATGATTTTAATATAAAAATGTGTTTGATAAAAGTAATTAGCATGCTATCCTATTAACACATTTGTATTTAATATAATGTATATTTTGTATAAGGTGGGTGTATAATATCTAATGTAGACATTGCACAAAGGGTATCAGAGTTTTCACAAAACAAGCATCAATTGTCTTTTAACCAGTTTCCCAGGTGAACAATATTTCATATAATTAGTCATCTGTGTTAATTGGAATGGTGAAGGTATATAAAATACACTTACTTCCAGTTGCAGGAATGGGTGGGTGGTGGGTGAGACTACGGTGGTGGCAGGTGGAGGTGTGGAGTGATGATGGAAGGAAGTAGCGTAGATTCCGGAAGTGATCCGGAAATGGAGGATGTGGATAGTGGAGGCGGCGAGAATGGAAGTAGTAAGTGGAGTGTAGTAGAAAATCGGAAAAGAAAGAAACAATCTTCAGAATCGGGTAGTGAGAAAGGAAATCTCCAGACTAGAAGAAGGAAAGAGGAATATAAGGTATTGTTGAAGTTTGTTGACTCTGTAAATGCGATTAATCCGTTGAAGCTGACGAAAACATTGAAAGAAATGATAGGGACAGTTGAAAGCATTACGACTTTGAGGGATGGCAATCTGTTGTTGTTTTGTAAAGACAGTAGGCAGCAAAAATCAGCTCTGGGTATAAAATCGATGATTGGACATAAGGTGTTGTGCTCGATACCGGAAGAAAAGAATTGGGTTAGAGGTGTTGTAACAGGGATTCCGACAGATGTCACGGAGGAGAAGATTAAAAGAAATATCACGGGAGCAGCAGTAAAGTTTGTTAAACGGCTCAAGTGTGTTAGAAATAACGAGAAGATGGATAGCCTCTCAGTAATGATAAACTTTGATGAAAATAAAATGCCAGAGAAAGTTTATTTAGGATTTGTAAGATATGCAGTAAGACCATACGTTCCTCCGCCGCTAAGATGTTATAAGTGTCAAAAATTCGGTCATGTAGCGGCAGTATG
Organism: Carassius carassius; assembly: GCF_963082965.1. Lineage (NCBI taxonomy): Eukaryota > Metazoa > Chordata > Actinopteri > Cypriniformes > Cyprinidae > Carassius > Carassius carassius. The sequence goes on from NC_081803.1 coordinate 6,747,797, forward strand.
CAGAGGTAAGCAGAGATGTGCGCGGTGTGGAGGTGAACATGAGTACGGCAAATGTGGGCAAGGTGTAAATCCTAAATGCTGCAACTGTGGTGGGGATCATAGTGCAGGATACGGTGGTTGTCAGGTACGGAAAAAGGCAGTCAAGGTTCAAAATGTTAGAACGACAGAAGGAATAACATACGCTGAGGCATTGAAGAAAGTAAACCAGATTCCTAAAACAAATGAAAATATGAATGAAGAAATTCATTCAAAACAACAGAGTAAAGAACAAAGAGATGAAAAGGTAGTAGTGGATGATAAAGTGGCATTTGTAACATTTATCGCTGAAGTAGTGAACTGTTCAGCTCAAACTGAAAGCAGGACTGAAAGAATTAAAATCATTATCAGAGCTGCAGAAAAGTACTTGGATCTGGGGAATGTTACTGTTGACATGATAAATGAAAGGCTCAAGATTCCAACATTAAATAGTCAAGCAGTAAATAGTCAGACAACATGTGGTGGATCTTAATGGTGTTATATATTTTGCAATGGAATGCAAGAAGTTTGATTGCAAATGGACAGGAGTTTAAGAAATTTATAGCAGACCAAGAGAAAGGCCCAGATATTATATGTATACAGGAAACTTGGCTTAAGTCACAATATAACTTTCTAATACATGGATATACTACTATTCGGAGGGATAGACAACAAGGGAATGGAGGTGGAGTAGCTACTTTTATAAAGCAAGGAATCGGGTATAAAACAGTTGAGGTAGATGGGGAAGTAGAAGTTGTGGTGGTGGAAATATGGGAAGGATCAAGGTGTATTAGAGTAATTAATTTTTACAATCCATGTGATAGGTTAAGCAAGGATATTCTAGAAAGTATAGGAGGAAATGAAAGTCAAAAAATGGTGTGGTGTGGTGATTTTAACGCTCATAGTTCAATATGGGGAAGCGCAAAAACAGATTATAATGGTAAGATCATTGAAGATATGCTAGATTGGGGAAGATTAGTGTGCATTAATGATGGAAGTCATACTAGAATTGATTTGAATAAGGGAAGGCATTCGGTATTAGACTTGACAATAGTATCTGAAAGTTTAGCGAGTAAATGTGAATGGAAAGTACTAAAACAAAGTACTGTAGGAAGTGATCATTTTCCTATTTGCAGTAAAGTTGGAGTAGATATAGAACAAAGAGTGGGGGAAAGAATGCCTAGGTGGAGGTTCAAGTCAGCGGATTGGGATAAGTATAAGGAGTTATGTGGAAGCAAAATGAAGGACATTAGTAAATGTATAGAAGATGTTGATGTTTTTAATGATGAAATATGCAAGGTTCTTCAGAGTACAGCAGTAGAAGTAATAGGTAAGAGGAAGGCAGGCAGCAGGAAGAAAGTTATGCCATGGTGGAACGAGGAGTGTAGTGAGGCAACAAAAAGGAGAAATAAAGCACTCAAGAAGGTAAGAAGGTCACTTAATTATAATGATTTAATAAGTTATAAAAGGGCACAAGCTATAGTGAGAAGAGTCATTCGGACATCTAAAAGAAATTATTGGAGGGAATTTTGTAATAGAATAGGGGAAGACATTGAAATAAGTGAGTTATGGAATATGATACGAAAGATGGGAGGGATACAAAGAGGTTACAACATACCTGTATTAGAATATAATAATAGACAAATTATATCTGAAAGCGGTAAAGCAGAGGTATTTGCAGAAACATTCGTTAAAATTCATAGTAATTCGAATTTATCAGAGGATGCGAGGAAAACTAGGGACCAGATACTAAGTAAATATCCTCATTTATTGGAGGAAAAGGGACTTTCAGGAAGTACAATGGATTCAGAGTTTAATTTGTACGAATTGAAAAAAGCGCTTGCAGGGGTTAAGCAAACATCTCCAGGCAGAGATGACATTTGTTATGAGATGGTAAAACATTTATCAGAGACAGCATTAGAGACAATTTTGAGGCTTTTTAATAAGGTTTGGGAGTTAGGAAAGTTACCAAATGACTGGAAGCATGGTGTCATAGTGCCAATTCCAAAACCAGGCAAAGATCATACACAGCCAAATAATTATAGACCTATAGCTTTAACGTCTAATCTATGCAAAATAATGGAGCGTATGGTCATGAGTAGATTAGTATATGTCATTGAAAGGGATAATATTTTATCACCTTATCAAAGTGGATTTAGGAAAGGACGTAATACAATGGACTCAGTACTGTGCCTGGAATCTGAAATAAGAAAGGCTCAGGTAAATAAGGAAGCTTTAGTTGGGGTATTTTTTGATGTTGAAAAAGCTTATGACATGATGTGGAAAGAGGGACTTTTAATTAAGTTAGAAAAAATGGAAATTAAAGGAAGAATGTATAACTGGATCAGGGATTTCCTGTTTAACAGAACTATACAAGTAAGAGTAAGTACTGCTTTTTCTCAGATACACACAATAGAGAATGGAACACCTCAGGGAAGCGTTAGTAGTCCAATTCTGTTTAATATTATGATTAACGACATCTTTACAAAGGTTGATAGGGGCATTGGAAGATCTTTATATGCGGATGATGGAGCACTGTGGAAAAGAGGGCGTAATGTAAAGAATGTGGAAAGATGTTTGCAGAATGCCGTTAAAATGGTAGAAAATTGGGCAAATGAATGGGGATTTCGGTTTTCAGTAGATAAAACGCAGGTAATTTGTTTTGCAAAAAGGAAAAGTAACCCTACCATTAACATCAGATTGTATGGACAAGAAGTGAAGCAAACAGCAGTTGTGAGGTTTCTGGGTATATGGATGGATTTGAAATTGAATTTTAGTATGCATATCCAGAAACTGGTTGACAAATGCAAAAAAGCATTAAATATCATGAGGTGTTTAGCAGGAGTTGATTGGGGAGCATGTCGCCAGTCTCTTAAAATAATATATTGTGCTCTAATAAGATCAGCAATAGATTATGGCAGTATGGTATATTGCACTGCATCCAAAACACAACTCGTAAAAATAGAGGCAATTCAGTCACAAGCTTTGCGAGTTTGTTGTGGAGCGTTTAGATCCTCTCCAATAACAGCAGTGCAAGTAGAGATGGGTGTAATGCCTCAAGTAATTCGTAGGCTCAAGTTAAAGATGAGGTATTTTATAAGTATAAAGGGACACTTGGACAGTCACCCAGTTAAAATGGTGTTGGAGGATTGTTGGGAATATGGACATAAAAAGTTATCAAGTTTTGGATGGAAGGCCAGTGAGGAAGCCCGGAGAATGGGATTAAGTGACTTCAATGTTGCTCCTACTGTGGCTAGGTCAGCAATTCCTCCTTGGTTTTTCCCAATGCCTTTGATTGATACTCAATTGCTTAAAGAAAAGCATAACAATACAAATGGATTAGGAAATTTTAATATACAGCAATACATTGATCAAAGTTATTATAGTGCAGTTCAAATATACACTGATGGTTCAAAAGATCCAGAATCTGGGAAAACAGCAGTAGCGGTATATATTCCACTTTTTAACATTAGAATAGCAAAAAGAATATCAGATTATCTTTCAGTATTCTCTGCAGAAATTATTGCAATATGTCTAGCGCTTCAGTGGATAGAAGAAATCCAACCAACAAGGGTAGTGATATGTACAGATTCTTTATCCGCACTAAATAGCTTGGAAAGTGGAACATCATCAGCAAGGCAAGACATGATAAATGAAGTAATGCAGAGTCTTTACAGAACAAGACAGTATGGACTTCTGGTGAATCTTGTATGGGTTCCATCGCATATGGGTGTGAAAGGAAATGAGGAGGCTGATAATCAGGCTAAACAGGCATTAAATCATTCACAAATTGACATTGAAGTGGCATTAAGTAAAACAGAAATTAAAGTGATAATAGCTAAACAAATACAGGAAATTTGGCAGAAAGAATGGAATGAAGGAAAGAAAGGTAGACATTTTTACTGCATTCAAGGAAAAGTTGGGTCAGAGAGAAGAAGATTCGGAAACCGGAAAGAGGATGTTTTAATAACAAGAATGCGTATTGGACATTGTTTATTAAATCAAAGCTTACAAAGAATTGGTAAACATGAGAATGGAAATTGTGACAAATGTGGGTTAGTTGAAAATATAGAGCATGTCCTTTTAGAATGCGAAGCTTATGAAAGAGAGCGGTCCCAGTTAAGACATGCTTTAAGAAGTGTAGGAATCAATGAGTTGACACTTCAGGTTCTCCTAGGACAAGGTGCTAAACAATCAAGAGTTTATCATGAGTTATTTATATTTTTAAAGGAAACAGGATTATTTAATAGGATTTAAAACTCCATTATGTGTAAATTTTATATGGATATATATATATAATTTTTTTTTTTTTTTTTTTTTTTTTTTTTTTTTTTTTTTTTTTTTTTTTTTTTTTTTTTTTAAAGAGTAGATCTAGTTTAAACTTCCTTTCCAAATATGCGCTTCACACTCCATATCAGTAGGTGGCGGGAATGCACCTTTTAAGTTGGTTTGCCAACCGCCATTAAATCCTAGAAGAAGAAGAAGAAGAAGAAGTTGCAGGAATGTTTGGATTTGTTGGTTCTGTGTGGTGGTTTGATAACGTGAACATTGGGTTTTTGGGGTACTTGTGGGTTTTTTGGCTATGGATCAAGGTTGGAAAAGGTCAGTTTGCTCATTCAATCTGTGTTTGTGCACACAAACATTTGCTAATGTGTCTTAAAATTTGTAGGTTACCCTTGCTACTAGTCGTCTTGTTTTGGAGGAATGCTGATGGACTTAAAAGTGAGTCGTGCTCTCTCCCTCTTATTTCAAGGAATGTGCTTAGTGAGACTTGTGTAAAAGCCTTCTGTTTTAATTCTATAGGTGGCGCATATTCAGATGCCCATCGTGGGTGGGGTCAGCCTTCTGATGCTCGTTCCCATCATGCAGTCCAGTCTTCCATGTCAGAGGTCCATGTGACTAGGACTTTGCCTGTTGAAGAAGTGGGCTCCAGATTGTTCCCTGCTAAGCCCCTGAAAAGCAAGTCGAAATGGAATCTACCTCAGTTTGTCAAAGGTGGTTCCAGCAGTTATCCGTCAATGTCCCATGCCCAAACTGCTCCAAGCAGCTCTGTCTCAGTTTCCTTGCCTCTGTCCCGGAATCAACAGTCTTCAAGCAGTTTAGCGTTCTCTGGATCAACTGTTCCAGGTGTTGCTGGGGGACTACGTTTGGAGACCCAATATGCTGCAAGTGGTTCTGGACCAGTTTCTACCCTAAGAGAGAGTAGTAGCTATCCTGCCCAGCTTGGTGTTTCTGGCCAATCCACCAGTGATGCTTTGCATGTGTCAAGCTCCCAAGAAACCCAAAGTGCTTTCAGTCAGTCCACCAGTGTCTTGAGTTCCCAGAAGCAATATAGTGCTGCCTCCCAGGTCAGCTCTGGGGCTCAGCTTGGGGCCTCTACTGGTTTGCTCCCGCAGAGAATGAGCAGCTCTTTCAGTGGTTCTGTCCAGTCTCCAGGTACCACAAGTCAGTTTGCCCTTGGGTCTCCATCCTCATATCCAGCTTTATCCCAGTCCTCACCCCAAGGTGTTGCCAGTCAATCTAGTTCACAGAAGCGGCTTACCTCCATCTACCAGGTCAGCTCTGAGGCTCAGCTTGGGGCCTCTACTGGTGTGCACCCTCAGAGAATGAGCAGCTCTTCCAGTGGTTCTGTCCAGTCTCCAGGTACCACAAGTCTGTCTGCCCCTGGGTCTCCATCCTCATATCCAGGTTTATCCCAGTCCTCACCCCAAGGTGTTGCCAGTCAATCTAGTTCACAGAAGCGGCTTACCTCCATCTACCAGATGAGCTCTGGGGCTCAGCTTGGGGCCTCTACTGGTGTGCACCCTCAGAGAATGAGCAGCTCTTCCAGTGGTTCTGTCCAGTCTCCAGGTACCACAAGTCAGTTTGCCCTTGGGTCTTCCCCATATGCTGCAAGTGTGTCACTGTCCTCCCCACAAGCTGGTCCATCTACTGTTCCGGGTCCTCAGAAACCGCTGACCTCTACCTACACTGGCAGCTCTGGCACCCAGGCAGGATCCTCTACTCTCTTCACCCTGCATGGAAGCCCTGCTTATGGATCGCGTCAGCCTCAAGGTACCACAAGTCTGTCTGCCCCTGGGTCTCCATCCTCATATCCAGGTTTATCCCAGTCCTCACCCAAAGGTGTTGCCAGTCAATCTAGTTCACAGAAGCGGCTTACCTCCATCTACCAGGTCAGCTCTGGTGGCTCAGCTTGGGGCCTCTACTGGTGTGCGCCCTCAGAGAATGAGCAGCTCTTCCAGTGGTTCTGTCCAGTCTCCAGGTACCACAAGTCAGTTTGCCCTTGGGTCTTCCCCATATGCTGCAAGTTTGTCACTGTCCTCCCCACAAGCTGGTCCATCTACTGTTCCGGGTCCTCAGAAGCAGCTGACCTCTACCTACACTGGCAGCTCTGGCACCCAGGCAGGATCCTCTACTCTCTTCACCCTGCATGGAAGCCCTGCTTATGGATCACGTCAGCCTCAAGGTACCACAAGTCTGTCTGCCCCTGGGTCTCCATCCTCATATCCAGGTTTATCCCACTCCTCACCCCAAGGTGTTGCCAGTCAATCTAGTTCACAGAAGCGGCTTACCTCCATCTACCAGGTCAGCTCTGAGGCTCAGCTTGGGGCCTCTACTGGTGTGCACCCTCAGAGAATGAGCAGCTCTTCCAGTGGTTCTGTCCAGTCTCCAGGTACCACAAGTCTGTCTGCCCCTGGGTCTCCATCCTCATATCCAGGTTTATCCCAGTCCTCACCCCAAGGTGTTGCCAGTCAATCTAGTTCACAGAAGCGGCTTACCTCCATCTACCAGATGAGCTCTGGGGCTCAGCTTGGGGCCTCTACTGGTGTGTACCCTCAGAGAATGAGCAGCTCTTCCAGTGGTTCTGTCCAGTCTCCAGGTACCAAAAGTCAGTTTGCCCTTGGGTCTTCCCCATATGCTGCAAGTGTGTCACTGTCCTCCCCACAAGCTGGTCCATCTACTGTTCCGGGTCCTCAGAAGCAGCTGACCTCTACCTACACTGGCAGCTCTGGCACCCAGGCAGGATCCTCTACTCTCTTCACCCTGCATGGAAGCCCTGCTTATGGATCACGTCAGCCTCAAGGTACCACAAGTCTGTCTGCCCCTGGGTCTCCATCCTCATATCCAGGTTTATCCCACTCCTCACCCCAAGGTGTTGCCAGTCAATCTAGTTCACAGAAGCGGCTTACCTCCATCTACCAGGTCAGCTCTGGGGCTCAGCTTGGGGCCTCTACTGGTGTGCACCCTCAGAGAATGAGCAGCTCTTCCAGTGGTTCTGTCCAGTCTCCAGGTACCACAAGTCAGTTTGCCCTTGGGTCTTCCCCATATGCTGCAAGTGTGTCACTGTCCTCCCCACAAGCTGGTCCATCTACTGTTCCGGGTCCTCAGAAACCGCTGACCTCTACCTACACTGGCAGCTCTGGCACCCAGGCAGGATCCTCTACTCTCTTCACCCTGCATGGAAGCCCTGCTTATGGATCACGTCAGCCTCAAGGTACCACAAGTCTGTCTGCCCCTGGGTCTCCATCCTCATATCCAGGTTTATCCCAGTCCTCACCCAAAGGTGTTGCCAGTCAATCTAGTTCACAGAAGCGGCTTACCTCCATCTACCAGGTCAGCTCTGGGGCTCAGCTTGGGGCCTCTACTGGTGTGCGCCCTCAGAGAATGAGCAGCTCTTCCAGTGGTTCTGTCCAGTCTCCAGGTACCACAAGTCAGTTTGCCCTTGGGTCTTCCCCATATGCTGCAAGTTTGTCACTGTCCTCCCCACAAGCTGGTCCATCTACTGTTCCGGGTCCTCAGAAGCAGCTGACCTCTACCTACACTGGCAGCTCTGGCACCCAGGCAGGATCCTCTACTCTCTTCACCCTGCATGGAAGCCCTGCTTATGGATCACGTCAGCCTCAAGGTACCACAAGTCTGTCTGCCCCTGGGTCTCCATCCTCATATCCAGGTTTATCCCACTCCTCACCCCAAGGTGTTGCCAGTCAATCTAGTTCACAGAAGCGGCTTACCTCCATCTACCAGGTCAGCTCTGAGGCTCAGCTTGGGGCCTCTACTGGTGTGCACCCTCAGAGAATGAGCAGCTCTTCCAGTGGTTCTGTCCAGTCTCCAGGTACCACAAGTCTGTCTGCCCCTGGGTCTCCATCCTCATATCCAGGTTTATCCCAGTCCTCACCCCAAGGTGTTGCCAGTCAATCTAGTTCACAGAAGCGGCTTACCTCCATCTAACAGATGAGCTCTGGGGCTCAGCTTGGGGCCTCTACTGGTGTGCGCCCTCAGAGAACGAGCAGCTCTTCCAGTGGTTCTGTCCAGTCTCCAGGTACCACAAGTCAGTTTGCCCTTGGGTCTTCCCCATATGCTGCAAGTGTGTCACTGTCCTCCCCACAAGCTGGTCCACCTACTGTTCCAGGTCCTCAGAAGCAGCTGACCTCTACCTACACTGGCAGCTCTGGCACCCAGGCAGGATCCTCTACTCCCTTCACCCTGCATGGACCACCTGCTTATGGTGGATCAAGTCAACTTCAAGACATGAGTCACTATGCTGCTAGCAGTCCATATGGAAGCTTGTACTGTAAATGTTCATTGTCACCTCAAGGTGTAGACCATCCCTCTACTGTTCAGAGTTCACAAAAGCAGTTTACCTCTAGCTATGGAACCCAGTCAGGGTCTTCACCATTTACCCTGCAAGGAAGTGTCACTTTTGATGGCTCACAGCCTCAAGGTGTTGCCAGTCAATCTGTTCGCGGCTCTCTCAAGCAGCTTCCATCCACCTTCGTAGGCAGCTCTGGAACCCAGGCAGGGTCCTCTACTGCTATCCTGCGGGGAGGCACTACTTATGGTGGATCATCTAAGCCTCAAGATACAAGTGAGTTTGTTCCTGGCTCTCAGTCCTCTTATGCAAGTGTATCATGGTCTTCACCTCAAGATGTTGCTGGTTCTGGTACTGCTCTTTCTCAGAAGCAGTTTATCTCTACCTTCACAGGCACCTCTGGTAAACCGGTATGATTCAAGTGCCTTTCAGAATTGAAACTCCAATAAAGGTTGATTTGCCAAGCAGTTTGTGTGTGGGGTGTTGTGTATGGGTTTTTTTTCTCCCCTGTAGCAGTTAAAGGGAGCAATGTACAGTTTAACCCCTTCATTGTCAAAGATCAGTAACCACTTCCGCTTATGTCCGTCTAACAGCCCTCTTTAATTTATACTCTTACTTGATCTAAATAAACCACATTGTTAGGCTCTAGCTTTATTTGACCTCAATTTTGATAAAACATTGCAGTGACCATAATTTATGACAGGAGTGCAAAATCTGTCATTTAGAATAGAAATTCACCACACCTTCATATTTGGTCACATCTGCTTCATATTTTTCACTGAATGGTGGCAATGGCTTATTGTCCAAAGATGCATATACAAGGAGAGGTTTGCTCATTGTTGTTTTGTCCTCCTATGCAAGTGTCTCCGTGTCCTCTCCTCAAAGCTGTTGCTGGTACTGCTTGGTTTACAGAAGCAGTTTCTCTACCCCCACAGGCAGCTATAGTAAACTGGCATGATGCAGGTGTCTTTCAGAATTGAAACTCCAATAAAGATTGGAAGAAAGGCGTGTTTTTCTCTGTCTCTGTCTGTCTCTCTCTGTATGTTAAGGAGTCCCTTTTTTAAATATCAGTGAAATTGGTATCCGTTCAATCATGGTAATAAAATGTCAGGGATCTGTATTCACTACAGTTCTTTTATTAGTGCAGCTTTCAGAGTAGTAAAAGCAGAAATTTTAAATCTGTGATCTACTTCTGTAGGTACGACTAGGGAATTTGATTTACCACCAGAAACCCATTTAGTGGGTTCACTTTGTAGTTAATTTAATATTTTCAAAAGAATTTCTGAAAACTTTCAAGAGTGTACAAGAAACCGTTCCGGCTCACAGCTTTCACAAAATAGACCATAAAAAAGGTAAACGTAAAACCAATTATTTTAGAAAAGGGAAACAAAAGTATACACAGAGCTGGAGATGCAATTTTAATCTCACAGCTTTGTATTTCTCAGTGTATAATTATCCTCCCTGCTATACTACGTACTTTTGTTTCATGGTTGCTGTAAGGAAAAAAAACTATTCAAAACTCTGCACTACAAAAATACAGCCGACACCCAAAACAAAAAAAATACTATAAAATGTGATACACTACAGAGAAATTATCACTCTAAAAACGCATGTTATTACCAACCCGTTCTCATCTCAGGGCCTCATATAAGGCCGTTTTGTCACGTCCTTCGGCGATGTATGCCCACGCATATGGTACCCTTTTACGTTTGATGACACGCACATGGCTTTCAACCAACTTCAATGTAAAACCATCCGCAATGTTATTACACTCAGGGCTTCGCCAGTCATCAATTTACCTCATCATTGACTACACGGAACAGACGTTTCCCCCAACAACGACTTACGTTTGATCTATGATTAAGATTGCCTGCACCTGGAGGTCAATGTTTTCCATTATTTATCTTTCAAGAGGAGTCTTTTTGACACTTCCAATACCCTTACCGTCTGTGAGAGACGCTCTGCTTAACCACCTCCAATGCAACCCACCCGTGTGTTACAGGATGCAGTTGGACTTTGCCAGCCAATCCAAGTGCGTGATATCAGGCGCTTTCAGCAACAGTAGCGTGCTTGGGCTACAATTTCGTTTAGTTTTAAATTAGCCTGTTGTAGCTTACTCAATTTAAACGTGAATGTGTGCTAGGTATCCTAACTAAAAACACGACAATATAGGTTCCTATTATTCCTTACTATCAGATGTGGGTAGAGTACCCAAAAACTGTACTCAAGTAAAAGTAAAAGTACTTCTAGAAATATTTACTCAAGTAAAAGTAAAAGTAAAAGTACTAGTCTTGAATAGTTACTTGAGTAAGAGTAAAAGAGTATCAGATAAAAAATCTACTCAAGTAGTTAGTTACTAGTTACTTTGGGTCATATATACTGAGCCTATTTTTATTTAGATATATAGATAAAATGTATGTAATGTATGTGTGCGTGTATAAATGTATATATTTCATCAGCCTTTACTCCAATTTATGTAATTTATTATAAAACCCTGTCTGTTTACTTAAGTAACAGATATAGGTGTCATGCCATAACATATTTTTAATACGACTGACTTTATATTAAATGTGAATTTAACATTGAAAGTTAATGTGATATAAATATTGCTACTAATCTTTCATTGTTCAGAAAGAGAGCAAATAACATTTACATTATTAAAGATCATTTTCACTGACAGTCTAGATTTCAATCACTCTCAGAAACTCCCATTAAAATCACTGAAACTGTTAACACTGTGAAATCAATATCTTAATTAAAGATTCGTACACACATCTGCACTTTGTTGTTTCTGACGAGAGAATTCGCCAGAAAGAGGTATTCAGTCAGTGAGTGAGTGAAGGAAGACAGGCATTTTAGCGATGACTCATCGGAACACCTCTGATTGGCCAATGCTTTAATAAGCTCAAAAGAATCATGTGTGATTGGTTATAATGCGCAGTGCTGTAAAAACGCATCTATCTCTGGCTCAGCGCCAGCAAGCAATCACAGATCTGAATTTAGCAGCTGATGATATCACTTGCTGAACGTACTCGCACCGATGTGATTGTATTAAAATTAATAAAGTCTTAATCGGCTATTTTTTGTCTTTTGGAAGCTGCATTCAACTTGACTCCCCTCTGTTATAAGCCACACACGTACAACAAACTAATGTCACAGTGGTATCGTGTACTGTAATCGAATGTAGCCCAAGTTATTACCTGTTAAACAGTAGACAGCACAAGTGGTGTTCATCTAATAAGGATCTCCATCGCTAGCAAATAATAGCCTTTGCAGATTTGCTTTCAATTCAATGCAGTTCCAGCCACGTTTTCAACGCTGCTGATGTTCTTAAACGTTACAACTCCGAGTGAACCGCTTCAGACGCTCAGCGCGCGCGGCAGGGAACTGAACGAATCATTCAAACTGATTCATGAACCAATTCACTTGTTTGCCAATTGGTTTGATCAAGCCTTTGAACAGAATTGACTCAAAAGAATGAATCATTCGCGAATTGGCATCGCTCATTGCCCAGAGAAAAGTAAACGGCGCGTTTGGAATTAAACTGAAGCATTTATAACATTTATTGCATTAAGATAAAGTAATGAGAGGAGCGTCGCCCACAGTAACGAAGTAAAAGTACAGATTTTTCCCCAAAAATTTACTCAAGTAATAGTATAAATTACCCATCTTTAAATATACTCCGAAAAGTATTAGTTACCCGAAAAAATTACTCAAGTAAATGTAACGAAGTAAATGTAACTCGTTACTACCCACCTCTGCTTACTATTCAAACATCTTGAAGGTAGTAAAACACACGCAAGGATTTTATTTGTTGATTTTTCATCGGCTTTTAATACAATCCAACCACATATTTTAGTTGATAAGCTCTTAAAGAACTTTGACCTCGATTTTAATATTGTGGGATGGATTCTTGATTTTTTAACCGACAGAACTCAGAGATTGAGGGTGAATGGTTGCTTGTCTGAGGAGATGTCATCATCCACTGGGTCTCCTCAGGGGTGTGTCCTCTCACCTCTCCTTTATATTCTTTATTATGACGATTGCCGCAGCCAGCATGAAAATAGACATATTTTAAAATTTGCCGATGACTCTGCTATTGTCAGTCTCCTCTCTAATGAGGAAAGTGACCATGGTCCTGTTGTGGATGATTTTGCACTTTGGTGTGATAGGGCATTCCTTCAACTAAATGTTGAAAAGACAAAGGATATGCAGATTGATTTTAGGCGAAAGTCATCAACTCCACAGACCACTATTATAAATGGGAAGAGGGTGGAATTCGTAGAAACATAGAAGTATTTCGGCAGTTTGATCGACAATAAGTTAACTTTTACCTCTAACACTGAAATGCTTTGCAAAAGAGGCCAACAAAGACTGTTTTGTCTTCGCAAACTGTCAAAATTTCATGTTGATAAGACTCTCATGACCCTTTTTTATAAATCATACATTGAGTCTGTTTTAACATTTTCATTAATTTGCTGGTATGGTAGTCTCACTGTCAAGGCCAAAACTGCCCTTTCCAATATAGTGAAGGTCAGTAGTAAAATTATAGGTGTCCAGCAGAGTAGCCTGTCTGTCCTGTATGATAGACAGGTAGTTAGGAAGGCCAACGCAGTTATCTCTGATAGCTCCCACCCCCTTCATTCTGAGTTCCAGATATTGCCTTCCGGGTCTCGGTACAGATTACCTTCAGTGAAGAATAACAGATATAAGCATTCATTCGTCCCGAGAGCCATCTTGTTTATGAATTCAGCCCGGAGGAGTAGACAGACTATAACTATTAAATAGTGATGGGGTTATTATTATTATAATATGTATAGTATTGCTTGTTTTTGATGTTGCTGAAATGGGGATGGTTATGGAAATGTTGCTATACTATGAAATTGTCAGATTTTACTTTAACAAGGGCCTGTTACATTAAGTATTTCTTATGTGTTTTTGTGCATCTGTGACTGTTCTGTGTTTATCATGCTGCAAAACCAATTGCCCTATGGGGACAAATAAAGTCTAAAGTCTAATTCTAAAAGTCTAAGTTCCATCTGCGTATTCAAGCACACATTTGGACTTCGCCAGTCACCCATTCCTAGTACTGTGAAAAATAGACGCTTTCAGTAATAAAGTGCGGACAATTTGCTTTTGTTTTAAATTATGCACTAGCATTACTTAAACATGAATATGTGCTTGGTAGGGCTAATTAAACTCTACCATAATATCTCTTAATAGCCTATAGAGATGTTTCTTGGCCTTTATCATGTGAGAGAGATGCTCATGGCTTTCAAACATCTCCAATGCAACCCACATGCATTTTGCAGGTGGACCTCACTAATGAATCCAAGTGCGGAGATACCAGACGCTTTCAGCCACTGCAAGGTGCAGAGTCCTGCAGACAACTTGTTTCATTTTGAGACTGTCCTCCTTCTAAAAATGACCACATAGGTCGTTTGTGCAAGCAGCGTATTATGACCCATTATTAAGTTTTCAAATCAAGCGGCCTTTTACGACAGTCTCGTTTGTCGGGTGTGTCGTCATCTAATGACCTTTGACTGTCGTTACCATGGTTACCACTCACAAAAAGGAGGAGTGACCCAACAGTTCACCGAGCGTTGTTGTCCAGGTGTGTAAACTATTTTATTTTATGGTTTATTTTTTAAGATACTGTTATGATTCTCTGCAATTAATCTGGAAGTAAGTGCAGTTTGACGTTTTCTTAAAAAATCTTTTGCGAACGCCAGTGAACGAATGTGAAATGCCCAGTGACCAAAACACTTACCATATTATTTACCATGATAACTGTTTTAGTGTGGTATTTGTAGTTATCACATTAACCACAGTGCCATGGCTTTAATACCTTTTTTAATGTAATTGTAATTCAGTGTTTTTTTTTCTGTCTTGCAGTTTCTTCATATCACACACATCTCCAGCTCCTACAACAACATTCAGTGTCCAGCAGCTCTTTATGAAGTTCTCTCTCTCTCTCTCTCTCTCTCTCTCTCTCTGATTTTCCTTCCCTATTTTTCTGAACTGTAATTCATAATTCATTCAAACGTTTCTTCCTTTCTCTTGTTAATCATGGAATATTTTCAAAGCTCAGAATCAGATTTGGATCATTCTGCCAGAAAGCTGCTAGTATTAAGAGGGAACTTGAACTCGAAGCTCAAGCTGAACTTGAAGAATTTGCAAGCTAAACTGAAGTCCTTCACATTTCACACTTCACAGGTGATGTTGAAGACATTTAGTTATAACTGATTTACTTTAATTTATTAAGTGTTAATAACCTTCCTTATAGACCTTCCTTTCAAATATTTTGTTCACAGATCATTTCTAGCACACTGTCTCAACATGTATGTATTAAAACAACAACAACATTTCAACTTTTTCTGTATTTAAGTTGAAAAGGAAGACCAAAGGAAGGCCTGTCAAACTCTATTCAGACCCGTCTTGTTTGTGGAGAGGGATGAATTTGACCATCTTGTGTGTTTACGGAGAAGACCAAAAGATGCAAAGGCAAACATTTCCAGTGGTACGTCTTTGTTAGTCTGAGCATCTTGACAGAACTTTACTGCAGTTACATTTTGCACCGAATTTGATGTGTTTTTTTTTCTTTTACATACCCCACAACCCCATCAGCCCGAGCCCTGTGCTACATCAAAGTATTAATAATTGATATTGTATGATATTGTACAAACGTACTCTCCAGTTTTTCCTCCTGCTGTCATTGACCATTGCCTCAACTCTCATGCAGACTGTGCCCATTGTAAGTAGTCAGAGCGTTTATATCCTAAAGAGTCCACTGTATTCTTTATTAGTGCCGTCTCTTCCCGTTGTAACAGTACATGATATCTGTCCACACCTCACAGTCTGCCTTTATTTCCATGTTGATTTTAATTGAACACATCTGTCTAAAAGCAAGTGTGGAAATGCTGTTTAACTTGTTATGTGACACATCAGGTCTTCAGTTAATTTGGCCAAATTAGATCATTTAAAATTGTTCACAAGTTAGTAACTACAATAACTATTTTAGCATCCACACCAACACACAATAAAGTAATGTTTATTATTATAAAAGCTGTAGCGATGTTGTTGTCTGCCACTTTAAATGCCTAAGCTTTTTAAACTCAGGTGCATTCTGATTGGCTGTTTGAATTGTTCATCAGCTAGAAAAGCTGCTCTGTGTCATTAAATGTTAAATAGTTGCGGTATGGACTCATCCTTGGTGTGAAGAGGTCTTTAAACGGCTTACAACAATCCTGCTAGCATGTAATCATGTATAAAATACTTCAGAATAATATAGCTTGAAGATACAGCTTTCTTTCTTATCATTTTGTTAAACTTAAACACAAGATTCTGCCTTTCTCTGCCTGTTTCTCTTCATCTTAGTCCTTTACTCCCTTCACTCACACATTCTCTTTTGCTCTGTTAGGTACAAACAAAAGTTCTCGTCATGATCAGCCCTCTTCAAGTAAGGTTTGTAGAAAATTGTAATCAATATTCATTTAATTCTCTATTCTGTCTTAATTCATATGTTTAACCAGCAACAGTAATTAAACATGGGGTTAATAGACATATTTTTGTTTTACAGCTGAAGAGCAAAAACACAAAGAAAATCAGTCCTGTTGGGGAGGAGGAGTGAACATGGCTCTATTGTGCCCAAACAGAAAAGGTGCTAATTCCCATTGGTATGTCTTTATTCAATCAATGCAGTAACACAGCATTTGATGTTGATCTCTGTTCAAATCAGCAATTAACATTTTTCCTAGAATGAACAAATCATCAGTGCATCATTTCTGGAATTTGGGCAGAAAATGACTGAATATGATGAGTACTGACACCTGCACCTGTATTTACCAAAACTATTTTTGTTATGGACTTATAGTTTTTGATTTTTTTAAAGGAGGACAAGTCAGTTGATGAAGAAAGGAAGAATGAGGCATGTTGTATGAAGACATCAGATGCAAAAGCCTTTAAGTTCTATCTGAAATGTTCTTCTAAGAAGAATTTTAGAAGAACATGCAAGAAGCCTTTGCATCTGAAATCTTCATATGTACTACAAGTTTTCAATACATTACTGATTTGTTATGCTTGTATTATGTTCTACTTGTGCAGTCACTGCAGCCTGAAACTGTGAAGACTGCATTCCCAAACAGCTCTTTGACAGCACAGATGTTACGCCCATAAAAGAAACTTCACAAGTGAGAGCCCATACCTCCAACAACCTTCAGCAGGAATCAATGGTATGTCCATTACAACAATTCTAAATAATAATATTATATACTGTTAATTGATTTACAACACCCAAAATGAGTTTGTCTCTCCAGGACATCTATGCAAGGTTGTTGTTTTTTTTCTTTTGAGGAAAGCACAGAGGACCGACAGAGACTCCATCTACATGAGCCATGGATTGTTCTCACTGTTATCATCAGGCAGACGTAATCACAGAACCAGCGGCAGCAGACTGCAAGACAAGTTCCTTCCACAGGCAATCAGACTGAACTGAACTCGTACTAGTAAAACCACACACACACACACACACACACACACACACACACACACACACACCAGCAGCCTCATATATGCACTGCACTCTATCAGTTACGCTGTCTGGACTCTGACTAACTATTATTCTTCTCCCTGACATTCTGTTTGCACTAATTCATACCATACTGCACTGCAAAGGTACAGTGATTGTTGTTTATTATTGTTTTCATTCTCTGTATAGTATAATATTGCACTATATATTATTTTATACCTATATTGAGCTCTTATGTATAGTGTGTATATTTTTAATACTGTATATGTGTTGCAAATATATTCAGTACTTGTCATGCTGCAGAGTTTGCACAAAAGCATTTTACCACCTATATACTTGCATTCATGGTATTGTGATAAAGTGATTTGATTTGAATTGGTCACATGACTTGTTCATCAGTTGTACTGTTGTGCTGCATAACAATTGCAAATTGTTTATGACGCTGAAGAAGATTATGATAGGGACATGGATTTCAAGAAAACCAGGAGAGCGCTGATAAGGAAACTGGATGTGATTCTTTGGTGCTCAAGACATTTCACCATGCTTTCATCTGGGTTTCTTCATCTGATTCAAATAATATGCTTTTAACATAACCCATTAGTGTTGGGCGATATGGTCATTTTTTAAATCGTCATATCGTCAGCCCGTGAGATCGACGATACAGAATATTATCGAGCATGGGTGGAGCAAGAGAGAGACTCTTTGTTCTTGTCATAGCATAACTATTGGGTGTTTTAAACCGCGCAGGTGCGAGAGAGAGAGCCTATGGAGTCACCAATAATAATAAAAAAAAATACTTTCAAACATACTGACTGATTTAACTAACGTTAAATATAAAAATACTGTATTTAAAACAGCTAGTTCATACATAGTCGGACGCAACTGTCATATCGCACGTCCGCATCTGCGCAGGGAAGTTATCAGTCTAAATGTTCTGCAAAATCAGTCAACGGTGAAAATCAATAGTAGATTTAATTTAAAGTCCAACATTTTAACACTTATATTGGGCATAAACGAACATTTAAATATAAAGTATTTAAAACAGATAAGTTGATATATTTGTAGTAAAGTTGAATTGAACTGATGCATCAGTCATACACCGCTCCGGACCGCGCGCCTGACGCACCGCCACAGAAACAAGAATGAGATGCAGTCTAACATAACTGTGGCATTAAACTCAGTTAGTGAGGGCTCGTTTAATATATTGCACATACAGTACATAGGCCGTTTAGTTTACTTGTTAAAGTGCAATGAAATACCTTATATCTGCAGACGATGTACGTCTGTTTGTGGATGGAGACTTTGTAACGGCCAAAAATATGTATTTTACATGCATCACATTATAGTGCGGTGTGCATGAAAATAATAACAAGGCGGCAGATTGAACTTATTATCCGTGGTTCTCACGTAGTCCTTCTACGTCATCACCACATAGTGTGTTTTATAAGTTAAGTGATCAGTCTTTAAGAAAAGGACTAGCTACGTGAGAACCATGCACTATGGATGATAAATTCGCTCTGCCGCCTTGTTAATTATTTTGTTTTACTTTATTTGTGACACCAAGAAAGGGTTAATCTCTCATGTATGAGAAGAGCGCGTTGCCGTATACCAGCCATTAAATGTGTGGGACACCAACTCGTCATTTTCTATCTCTTTCATTTCATGGATTTAACAAATTATCCGAGTCAAAGCGTTACAACTTCACCGACTACATGCTGTAATCCTCCTGCGCGTGCGAGGTGTGTGTGTGAAATGCGGGCAGTGAAATTAAGTGAAATAGCTGGGCAGTTTAAAAGTCGAATTATAATAAGCAGCCTAATAAAAATACAAATAATAGTTATTATTACTATAATCTAATACATTAATAGGAAAATGAGCCTAATATCGTCTTGACTATCGACAGAGAATTCTGCTTATGTCGATATCTCTGACGATCGTCGATACACGATACTATCGTCTATCGGCACAACCCTATAACTCATTTTATACTTGAATATCGTTTGTCTTAATATGCTACTTTATTTATGCTGCATGATATTTGGATTTTTCCTCAGAGTCTGCATGAATGAGAAAAGTAAGTATATCTGCTGCATTACTCGTGATGTTGTATTTGTCACCTGTTATTTCTGATATTCGATATGGATGAGAGTTAGGAGTTTAAGGGTCGCTACACTATGGAGCTAGACGAGTCTCAAAAAAGATAAATGCACACACTACAACATACGCACACACAGGATTCATACATGCACACACATGATTCATAAATACACACACAGGATACACAAATGCGCACAAAATTCACAAATGCACACACAAAATGTGAAAAGCACAGACGATTCACAAATGCATACAAAATTCACAAATGCACACGAAATTCATAAATACACACACACAATTCAGAAATGCAAACAACATTTACAAATGCACTCAAGATTTACCAATGCACAGGACAAGATTCAGAAATGTATTTCTGATGCACACACAAATATACCTTGATTTACAAACTGCTTGCGGTCTGTGAACTTCACTGCATTTGTGTGTGAATTTTGAGACTCCCCTGACTTGGCTCGACACACAAATGCATTTTTTTAAACAGAGAATGATCAGCAACCAATCAGATATCTCCCTTGTTTTAGCCAATCACAAGAACGCACCCCACGCGAGGGATTGTTTACTTCTAAGCCAATCACATGAACGAGTTCACACAGCGCGATATGCCTGTGTCGCGAGCGCGAGCTAGCGCGGAGGAGTTCTGTCTTTCAGTTGGTTGAGACCTCAACATGGCTTCTGGCAACGACAGGTGAGCGGTATAACTTAAAGTGTTTAGCTAGTTATCTCCTTGTTGTGAGATGTTGTTTAATTGTTAATGTTAACCGGTTTAATTGTGCAACTACCAACATAAGCTAGCGAGCTGGCTAGGGTCAGGCTAGTATCTTTCCATAAAGTTGACATTCTTGTGAATTAAGTGACTGACAGGGTCTGTCGCCCCAATCCGAGGTAGCAGCTCGGGCTTTTGTGCAGTTATTGGCCCCAATTTTGTGTTGTAACGTTAACTTATGTGAAACAGGTGTTTCTAATTCTGACTCCCATCGCGTGCACGCGCATGGCATCATACAATGGTGCCAGTTGCGAAAACAGACAGTCGTAAGTAATACATTGCAATTTGTGTATCGGTGTTTGATCGTGTATTTAACTAAACGTATCTGATTTACAGCTTGGACTGTCTAGCTGTGTTTTTGTTGTTTGTGTGTTTTACTGCAGTAAAACAAAAAAAAAACACTGCTCGTTTTCTCTATTGCAATATTCCTTTTCATGAAACAAAATGTGTTTGTTAGAGAGCATAGCAATTTCAGGAGTTTTGTTAAATCTGCCTTAATTACTCTGCCCTAATGTTGATACACTAAGTAGACATCCAAAAGGCCCTTTTTATCGCCACACGTACCGCCGCGGCGGCGGTATAAAGTGCATTTGCAGCCTTTGACCACTGAGTGGCGCTTTAACCACAAGTTATCAAACAAGCGCATCAAAGCACATTATCGCTAATAGACGTCAGTTTTGCCTCACTGATGTGTTAGATTTGATGGCTTCAGTCAAGGAAAATGAAAGAAAAACACTGTAGTTAAAATATTTAATATTTAATATCCACAGACGAAAGTTAGGTACTTATGAAGTTATGTGCATTTCTTAGAACGAATTCAAGCAGGATGTCAAGCCTGTGCCTGAACCTGTGATTATATTTTCTCTAATCTACATGGTATTAAACCATATTTTAGATTTGACACATTTAAAAGGTGTGCAGTATTATTTATATTATATTATGCGTTATATTATTCAAAATAAATTTTGGTTTACTTTGCATTGGAGCATTAAAAGTGGTAGCCTATTTTAGGGGGGTTGGCTACATGGATTAATATGCAAAATGTCAATATAAGGATTACTTTATCACAGAATATCTGTTTTCGGTGGCACTTGTTTAGTTTAAAAGTAGACATGTCAAGCTTTCTATAGATATCTCTCTCATGTATTTTCATTGAGTATTCACGGAGTTACAGTTCATTTTAATGACGTGTTTGTAAATGAAGATCGGCGCAGACAAAGGCTGCAGACAGCACACCTTGTTTGTTATCTTTATTTTATAAGTGCACAAAGTTTTGTTGTTATTATGTCTGTATCCAAAAAAAAGGAGACCCTTTACAGATTCGATTGATGTATTGCTCTTATCTGTACGATTAAAACTGAAAGTGTAATTTAAGTTCTTTTCGGGATTATCAGGAGAAAATGACTCATAACGCGTATCCGCGTTAATCGACTCCAGAGGGTTAATAAAACAACATGCATTCTTGTTATTCATTACCTGTCCTTTAACTTATTGGGAAAAAGACATTTGTCCGTAAACTGATTAAGAAATTGTTGCATGTTTAAATGTGAAGCACTGTATAATGTCGTTCCCATTATTTAGGCCTAATTTGCCTAAAACAAGAAACGAAATAAAATTAAACCGGCATGATTAAATCTTTGAAACTCTAAAGAATTAATAAAACGTCCTCACAATTAAACTCAAGTTCTCTCATTATAATCAACAACATTCACACGAAGTAAAAAAAAAAGCTTTAGTAATTGACAACTAAAGTAATTTTAAAGGGAACCTTCTTTACTTGTTTTTAAAGTAGGGTAATATCATATAGCCTAAAAAAATCCCTGTTTTTTTTTTTATTTTAGAAAAGAAAATCTGATTTATGATTTAAACCGATTTTTAAATCAATATTCAAATGACGAAGAAATTTTACAAGTTTTAATATAGTTCTTTATCATTTATTTAGCAGTCAAATTTATAACTGCAACAAGATGATTAAAAAAACAGTACTGTTATTACCTTAATGCTGGAAAGAGTCAGTGTCATGGACGGAGGACCTGTTAATATTTTTTCTAGTTTATATTTCCATCTCGTTATGCCACTGGTTTAGATTTTTTATTTTTTTATTTTTTTTCTTATAGAACTTATTTGTAAATAGAGCAGTCACTGTCTGTGTCTACACCGGACGCGTCACGCGAGAGTTGTCATCTGTGCCCCACAGCGAAAAGTGTGTCTAAACTTGATGACATCACACTATAGTGTCAAATCATCTGAACACAGTGTTAGGTACAAACAAAAGTTCTCGTCATGATCAGCCCTCTTCAAGTAAGGTTTGTAGAAAATTGTAATCAATATTCATTTAATTCTCTAATCTGTCTTAATTCATATGTTTAACCAGCAACAGTAATTAAACATGGGGTTAATAGACATATTTTTGTTTTACAGCTGAAGAGCAAAAACACAAAGAAAATCAGTCCTGTTGGGGATGAGGAGTGAACATGGCTCTATTGTGCCCAAACAGAAAAGGTGCTTATTCCCATTGGTATGTCTTTATTCAATCAATGCAGTAACACAGCATTTGATGTTGATCTCTGTTCAAATCAGCAATTAACATTTTTCCTAGAATGAACAAATCATCAGTGCATCATTTCTGGAATTTGGGCAGAAAATGACTGAATATGATGAGTACTGACACCTGCACCTGTATTTACCAAAACTATTTTTGTTATGGACTTATAGTTTTAGATTTTTTTAAAGGAGGACAAGTCAGTTGATGAAGAAAGGAAGAATGAGGCATGTTGTATGAAGACATCAGATGCAAAAGCCTTTAAGTTCTATCTGAAATGTTCTTCTAAGAAGAATTTTAGAAGAACATGTCAGATAGATCTTAGAGGCCTTTGCATCTGAAATCTTCATATGTACTACAAGTTTTCAATACATTACTGATTTGTTATGACTGCTTGTATTATGTTCTACTTGTGCAGTCACTGCAGCCTGAAACTGTGAAGACTGCATTCCCAAACAGCTCTTTGACAGCACAGATGTTACGCCCATAAAAGAAACTTCACAAGTGAGAGCCCATACCTCCAACAACCTTCAGCAGGAATCAATGGTATGTCCATTACAACAATTCTAAATAATAATATTATATACTGTTAATTGATTTACAACACCCAAAATGAGTTTGTCTCTCCAGGACATCTATGCAAGGTTGTTGTTTTTTTTCTTTTGAGGAAAGCACAGAGGACCGTCAGAGACTCCATCTACACGAGCCATGGATTGTTCTCACTGTTATCATCAGGCAGACGTAATCACAGAACCAGCGGCAGCAGACTGCAAGACAAGTTCCTTCCACAGGCAATCAGACTGAACTGAACTCGTACTAGTAAAACCACACACACACACACACACACACACACACACACACACACACACACACACACACACACCAGCAGCCTCATATATGCACTGCACTCTATCAGTTACGCTGACTGGACTCTGACTAACTATTATTCTTCTCCCTGACATTCTGTTTGCACTAATTCATACCATACTGCACTGCAAAGGTATAGCCTATGTACAGTGATTGTTGTTTATTATTGTTTTCATTCTCTGTATAGTATAATATTGCACTATATATTATTTTATACCTATAATTGAGCCCTTATGTATAGTGTGTATATTTTTAATACTGTATATGTGTTGCAAATATATTCAGTGCTTGTCATGCTGCAGAGTTTGCACAAAAGCATTTTACCACCTATATACTTGCATTCATGGTATTGTGATAAAGTGATTTGATTTGAATTGGTCACATGACTTGTTCATCAGTTGTACTGTTGTGCTGCATAACAATTGCAAATTGTTTATGACGCTGAAGAAGATTATGATAGGGACATGGATTTCAAGAAAACCAGGAGAGCGCTGATAAGGAAACTGGATGTGATTCTTTGGTGCTCAAGACATTTCACCATGCTTTCATCTGGGTTTCTTCATCTGATTAAAATAATATGCTTTTAACATAACCCATTAGTGTTGGGCGATATGGTCATTTTTTAAATCGTCATATCGTCAGCCCGTGAGATCGACGATACAGAATATTATCGAGCATGGGTGGAGCAA
This sequence comes from Carassius carassius, assembly GCF_963082965.1. Classification (NCBI taxonomy): domain Eukaryota; kingdom Metazoa; phylum Chordata; class Actinopteri; order Cypriniformes; family Cyprinidae; genus Carassius; species Carassius carassius. Next base: position 6,771,905 of record NC_081803.1, read on the forward strand.
GAGAGAGACTCTTTGTTCTTGTCATAGCATAACTATTGGGTGTTTTAAACCGCGCAGGTGCGAGAGAGAGAGCCTATGGAGTCACCAATAATAATAAAAAAAAATACTTTCAAACATACTGACTGATTTAACTAACGTTAAATATAAAAATACTGTATTTAAAACAGCTAGTTCATACATAGTCGGACGCAACTGTCATATCGCACGTCCGCATCTGCGCAGGGAAGTTATCAGTCTAAATGTTCTGCAAAATCAGTCAACGGTGAAAATCAATAGTAGATTTAATTTAAAGTCCAACATTTTAACACTTATATTGGGCATAAACGAACATTTAAATATAAAGTATTTAAAACAGGTAAGTTGATATATTTGTAGTAAAGTTGAATTGAACTGATGCATCAGTCATACACCGCTCCGGACCGCGCGCCTGACGCACCGCCACAGAAACAAGAATGAGATGCAGTCTAACATAACTGTGGCATTAAACTCAGTTAGTGAGGGCTCGTTTAATATATTGCACATACAGTATATAGGCCGTTTAGTTTACTTGTTGAAGTGCAATGAAATACCTTATATCTGCAGACGATGTACGTCTGTGTGTGGATGGAGACTTTGTAACGGCCAAAAATATGTATTTTACATGCATCACATTATAGTGCAGTGTGCATGAAAATAATAACAAGGCGGCAGATTGAACTTATTATCCGTGGTTCTCACGTAGTCCTTCTACGTCATCACCACATAGTGTGTTTTACAAGTTAAGTGATCAGTCTTTAAGAAAAGGACTACGTGAGAACCATGCACTATGGATGATAAATTCGCTCTGCCGCCTTGTTAATTATTTTGTTTTACTTTATTTGTGACACCAAGAAAGGGTTAATCTCTCATGTATGAGAAGAGCGCGTTGCCGTATACCAGCCATTAAATGTGTGGGACACCAACTCGTCATTTTCTATCTCTTTCATTTCATGGATTTAACAAATTATCCGAGTCAAAGCGTTACAACTTCACCGACTACATGCTGTAATCCTCCTGCGCGTGCGAGGTGTGTGTGTGAAATGCGGGCAGTGAAATTAAGTGAAATAGCTGGGCAGTTTAAAAGCCGAATTATAATAAGCAGCCTAATAAAAATACAAATAATAGTTATTATTACTATAATCTAATACATTAATAGGAAAATGAGCCTAATATCGTCTTGACTATCGACAGAAAATTCTGCTTATGTCGATATCTCTGACGATCGTCGATACACGATACTATCGTCTATCGGCACAACCCTATAACCCATTTTATATCACTTGAATATCGTTTGTCTTAATATGCTACTTTATTTATGCTGCATGATATTTGGATTTTTCCTCAGAGTCTGCATGAATGAGAAGAGTAAGTATATCTGCTGCATTACTCGTGATGTTGTATTTGTCACCTGTTATTTCTGATATTCGATATGGATGAGAGTTAGGAGTTTAAGGGTCGCTACACTATGGAGCTAGACGAGTCTCAAAAAAGATAAATGCACACACTACAACATACGCACACACAGGATTCATACATGCACACACATGATTCATAAATACACACACAGGATACACAAATGCGCACAAAATTCACAAATGCACACACAAAATGTGAAAAGCACAGACAATTCACAAATGCATACAAAATTCACAAATGCACACGAAATTCATAAATACACACACAATTCAGAAATGCAAACAACATTTACAAATGCACTCAAGATTTAGAAATGCACAGGACAAGATTCAGAAATGTATTTCTGATGCACACACAAATATACCTTGATTTACAAACTGCTTGCGGTCTGTGAACTTCACTGCATTTGTGTGTGAATTTTGAGACTCCCCTGACTTGGCTCGACACACAAATGCATTTTTTTAAACAGAGAATGATCAGCAACCAATCAGATATCTCCCTTGTTTTAGCCAATCACAAGAACGCACCCCACGCGAGGGATTGTTTACTTCTAAGCCAATCACATGAACGAGTTCACACAGCGCAGATACTTTACAGATTCGATTGATGTATTGCTCTTATCTGTACGATTAAAACTGAAAGTGTAATTTAAGTTCTTTTCGGGATTATCAGGAGAAAATGACTCATAACGCGTATCCGCGTTAATCGACTCCAGAGGGTTAATAAAACAACATGCATTCTTGTTATTCATTACCTGTCCTTTAACTTATTGGGAAAAAGACATTTGTCCGTAAACTGATTAAGAAATTGTTGCATGTTTAAATGTGAAGCACTGTATAATGTCGTTCCCATTATTTAGGCCTAATTTGCCTAAAACAAGAAACGAAATAAAATTAAACCGGCATGATTAAATCTTTGAAACTCTAAAGAATTAATAAAACGTCCTCACAATTAAACTCAAGTTCTCTCATTATAATCAACAACATTCACACGAAGTAAAAAAAAAAAGCTTTAGTAATTGACAACTAAAGTAATTTTAAAGGGAACCTTCTTTACTTGTTTTTAAAGTAGGGTAATATCATATAGCCTAAAAAAATCCCTGTTTTTTTTTTATTTTAGAAAAGAAAATCTGATTTATGATTTAAACCGATTTTTAAATCAATATTCAAATGACGAAGAAATTTTACAAGTTTTAATATAGTTCTTTATCATTCATTTAGCAGTCAAATTTATAACTGCAACAAGATGATAAAAAAAACAGTACTGTTATTACCTTAATGCTGGAAAGAGTCAGTGTCATGGACGGAGGACCTGTTAATATTTTTTCTAGTTTATATTTCCATCTCGTTATGCCACTGGTTTAGATTTTTTATTTTTATTTTTTTTTTCTTATAGAACTTATTTGTAAATAGAGCAGTCACTGTCTGTGTCTACACCGGACGCGTCACGCGAGAGTTGTCATCTGTGCCCCACAGCGAAAAGTGTGTCTAAACTTGATGACATCACACTATAGTGTCAAATCATCTGAACACAGTGTCAGAACATTTCATCATAAACAGAACGAGCATCAGTTCACTGATGGGGATCGAGTCCAGTGCATCCATCACTGGGTTCTGTTGTCTTTTGTTGGATCGTTCCACTTGTGTCCGGTGTAGACCTGGCATGCGTTTTTTTATTGTTTTATTTTACAGCCCTGCTTGTTTTAATGTTTTTATTAAATATCTGTATTGACTGCATGGTCATATTATCGAATTATTTACTGCCATGATGCGACCTACAAAAGTAAAGCTTGGCGAGTCGATGAACGAGCATTGCTGCAGGTTGATTTTCGGCGGATGTGCTGTGTTTGTGTTCGCGCGGTCGTCTTCATTTCGTCGGGTGAAACATCTCTCTCACTTGCAGCAGAGTCTGTGAGAAGCAACAACTTCCCCTCCACGCGCTCTGATACCAGAAACATAACATAGCATATAAAATAATAATAATAATAATAAAAAAATAACTGGAGAGTTTCAAAGTGGCTTAAGCTATTTTGTGTTAACTTTTTCCCCTATAGCCTATCACATGCCAAACTAATAACATTGTAAGCATTACATCTTTAATTGCTGCTTTCTGCTGTGAAAATTTTGTTTGTGATGAAAAAAACAGTATATTTTTGTCCGTTTTTTTTTTATCTAAACAGATCGATTAACTTCAAGATTTCAAAATCAGATAGCATGCTGATAATGTAGCACTGTAAGATTACATTTGTTTGAACGCATTATTGCGAAAGCGATTGAGTGTGAATCTGTTTAAATCATGCTTTAACCCGAAAATAATCAGTAAAAGAAACAGACAAACTCTTAACATCCAACAACGCTGTACTCTTGCAGTCAACCTTCTGATCAAGCTAAATATGTTGGCTGTTGGCATGAATTTTACTCGTGATAAGAAGCTCTCAAGTGTTTGTGCAAAAATTATTAATGTGCATTAATGACAGGGAGGCGCCGTCTCATCACTTTAATTTTTCATGATAATGAATGTATAATTTTTTAATTAACATAATATCGTTGTGTCTCACATAGGTACATTAAAAATATATCTACTGAAAGCTTGAAATGTTTTTAGACGAAAAGGAATAGTGTAATGTGTGAATGTTGCATTTCTCTCGTCGGAGAGAACCAGCACTGTGAATATAGCCAAAACAACAGTCATATATAAACCGGTTCAGCAAGTGAAAGCCTCTGTCCATATGAAAGAGCAATTCACACTTTTATCTCGACCCCCACAAGCCATGAATAACTACCCAAAACCCAACCCCCTCCAGCTGAACAGAATTCGGTCTGTGTTTTGGTTCTGAGGAACGATGTGTTACTGGGCTGAAACATGCCTGCACTCAGCAGTAGGCTACTCTTTGTATTCATAATTTTCTCGCAGCCCGTATTATTATTTTCACAAGACCATAATGATAATAACAAATCATCAATTAATAATTAATCATTATTTTACGAAAATCATTGTTATTTGTGATCGTGGATGTTTGCGGGAGGCTTTAAGACCAAGCGGAATCCTCTGTTCCCGCCTCACAGCGCACGGGTCTCGAGGCTTCACTGTCTGCGGTTTGACTTTACTGAATCAGATAGAGGCCAATACAACTTATTGATCATGAGCCCAGGGCCAGCGCAAGCTCAAATGCCGCTATAGGCAGAGGCAGAGCACGATCGTGCCGCCCCCCTCACATTCACAATTACGGATCCTTAAGATGCATGTAAACAATTTTTTTTAAATCTATGAAATTACACGTAAATAAAAACGTGCAAGCATGTTTTCAGAGTTTTTAATTTTTTCATTCTGCAAAAAGGTGAAAAGGGTAGCCTACACAATGCAACAGCTAAGTATAAATTCTGTTTTATAGGCTAATAGATAGTGTACAGAATGAAACTAAACATGTGCACTCAACTTTTTAGCTCACAAAACTGGAGTTTTCGATTGTTTTCTTGACTGATACACACATTCACACACCTTCATTTCAGAAGCGTGCGCGTCGGGCTTTCGCAGCGGCAAACGCTTTGATTGGGTCCTCGAGTTTAACTTGTACTTCGGAGATCATTTTTATCAGTTTAAGCTTTGAGAAACTGCGTTCTCCATAGCTCACAGTGACGGGGAGAGTGAGAAGCACTCTCAATGCTACAAAAACATTTGGAAAATTGTTTTCCATCCCTTTTTCACAGATGAATTTAAGCGCATCCAGTGGTTTAGATCCAGCAACCATGCAGGCGTCTGCCCAAAGCAGTCAGCTTTTCAAACAATTCATGCCCATCAACATTTCGCGAGTCTCCATGAGTCAGGGCCTTTTCCAGTCCTAAGCAATCCTGAAGGCTATTCTATTCTCCTTTTCTTTGAGAGATGCGATGTCATCTAAAAATCCAAATACGCGCCCATGGACTCTAAGCAGCGAAAAGCGCTCTTCCACGGAGGCGATTACTCATGACCAGATAAACTTATTCGGTTTGACATTTTTGAATATACATTAAAGTATTTTGCATACATATAGACCTACTAATAGGGAGCTGCCGTGCGGGAATTTTTATTCGAAATGTAAAGTTTTTTTTATTTATTTATAGCTTTTATTGTATTTATACCTAATGTGAAACAAACAAATAAATTAATTATTCTCTCTCTCTCTCTCTCTCTCTCTCTCTCTCTCTCTCTCTCTCTCTCTCTCTCTCTCTCTCTCTCTCTCTCTCTCTCTCTCTCTCCTCTCAAGGCAGGAAAATTCTAACGGGAGGAAGACGTATATCATTGAGCTCATGCTGTTAAACAGAGAGAGAGAGAGAGAAACTAGTCTAGGGCTATTCTTAAACTTGGAGCTCATTATATTGAAGTAGCCTACAAATCCAAACACCAGAAACCTTATGCATTTTATGAATAATGAAATGTTATGAAAATTATGCATTTTATTTATTCACACTGTATGGTTGAAATAATATTTTAGTTCACAACTTTAAGTTCCGTTGTTTAAAAAATGCTTTATTGGCTAATGTTTCATAAACCTTCGGTTGCTCTTAAATGCCATTGTTAATTTCTAAAATGTTATGCCATTATTAATTTCACAGTATTTTTACCACCTAAATGACTAATCTTTAAAGTCACAATTCTATAATGGTCAAAATTACTCAGGCCAATGGTATTTTTTTAATGACATTATTTTATTATTATTATTATTATTATTTGAATAATTGTAGCTTACATAAATAGATAAAGCAAAACAAATATTAGGATTGTCCCTTATTTTTTCCCTTGTTTTCCTAAAGAATAAACACGTATTTTTTACAAGAACAAACATGATAACATATTATTAATTAATAAAAAATAATTTAAGCAATTAAAACCTTTTTTTAAACTTGAATTTAAATACTATTAAACTAACTTTAAATTCTCAAGGAGTCTAAGTGCAAGTCTACGCATATAATTTAAATATTACGTCCGCAATACAAGCCAACCTGATTTATAATATTATAGCCTAACTATTATGATATATAATCTATCACATTCATTGAAATAAACAATTCTACTCCCCATAAATAAAACACCTGATGTTGTCGGGAGCTGACCAATTTTGTGAGATTCAGCTTGAAAGCAATAACACAAAGAAGTTGCGATTGTAACGCCTGTGTCAGTATACTTTCCGCATGAGCAATCCGGATGCAGACACGGCCAGCGCGGACGCAGACTTCTTCAATTTATACTTCTGAATGCGCAGGCTGCTGGTCCGCTCTGCAATTGCCCATAATTATTGCACATCTGACTGTCTTTATATTCTTTTACTGACGGATTGCACAGGTTCGAGTAGCAATGAGCTTCTTCACTCTGCCTGCACATGTGCAATTTTGCTTTTGAAGCCTACTGAACACGCGCACCTGTCCGCGCGCCCAGCTAACACAAATACGTAATTGTTACGTAACTGCAACGTAATCTGGTGACCAAACTTTCGTCGTGGCGACGTAATTAGTTACGTCGTGGCAACCGGAAAAGTGAAATTCCCAGATACGTCGCCACAACGTAACTTTGTGACGTTGTCAGTAAGTAACTGCAACGTCGTGGCAACGTCGCGGATCGGTGGTCGTGTGCTGGTAATCAGTTGGTCATTTTTTATAATTATTCTATGGGCGGACATGCAGTACTTGAACTTAATTTATGTCCTCATATGCCCAAACTAATTTAAAGGCTGTTTCAGCAGCTGTGAATGATGAATACATACTCGAAATGAATTCAGTTAATTTATTAACAAGCAAATATGAACAGTAATACACCCAGATTGTTAATAAAAACATAGGATATACAGCGAAATATGATTGAAAGCATTCAGTCCATACAGAAGCACATAGATTGAGATATATTAATAATAAATACATTTCCATATATTTAAATATCTATACCCTTCTGTAAGCATCCAGGGTCAAAACATTATGCACCAACATGCAAGTCTTAGTAGGCACTCAGTACATTGCTTTTAAATATTAGCATTAACAATGCACACATTCATCAACTAATCACAAGCTCCCACAAATAATACGTCAGCTAATCACACCCTTAACCAAACCACTACAAATAATTCATTGAAAATAATATGCAATAGCTTATGAACAGATGTATTATAGCAAATCAAGTTTAATGAATCTCACACCTATCATACAGCATTATGGCCAGTTCACACTGCCAAAAAAAATATATCTAAAAAAAAATATATGTATATATGTTTAAGCAATTAACATTAAATTCTAAAATCTTAAGTAATTCTTACTTTCTCTATTCTTGCAATATTCAAGTGTTCATGTCCCTGAGTAATATCTGCATCCCCCGAAGTCTGAAGAGAACACAATATGCTAGTAGACAGCAATCCTCATGAGAGAGAGGTCTGGTGTGGAAGGTGGATCTGGAACTGACTTCTCTTGATTATCTGTCTTTACAAACTGCCCTGAAATACAAACATTCAAACATTCAAATCAAACATTAACAATGATTGTTATAAATGTAATGTAAGGCTCTTACATTCATAATGCTCATTTTGGAAATATAGTTAATATCAGTAATATGCAGCATGCACGATACAAGGAAGTGGTCAGTAACAACACTTTGAGGTATGATATCTATATCAGTAAGGCTACCTTTAAGAAAAAATAAAATGAATAAATTAAGTTGTGTTATGCATTCAAATAGTTAGACATGCTAAAATACAGAATTTGTTAACAATAATAATACAAAATAATATGCTGGGGAAAAAATGAAACATTTCATAGGGCCCTAAACATGTTTTTTTTTTTTTTACTTTTAATAAATTGATGTGAAAATGTATGTACTACGAAAAAGGAGATGAACGAAATGAAATGAAATATTTATTTTATCATTCAAAGTCACCTTTATTTATATATCGCTTTACACAAAATACATTGCGTCAAAGCAACTGAACAACATTCATTAGGAAAACAGTGTCAATAATGCAAAAAAAAAATCATTGAGGATTTCTTTAAAAAAAAAAAAAATCTCGTCTCGCTCTCATGAACCCAGTCTCGTGTCTCATCTCGTCTTGTGGGATAAGTGTCTCGTCACACCCCTAGTAGCCAGAGCAAGAGATACATTAGATTTCTTTTGCATTTCTGACAGTGTAACATTAAGCTGAAGTATTTCGAATGAGTTAAACCTGTATCCTGTTTTCTGGGTAACATTGAGAAAATCACTATATATTGTTGCAACACCTCAGCCACTACCAGTCTGACGGGGCTCATGCTTATAACAGTAGTTTGGTGGAGTTTAGACTAATGCTAAATCAAAAATGCCTGTCAAAATTAACACTGGAACAAACACAATCTTTATTGATTGGACAGCACAAGTACTTCTATTTGAGCGTGTAGAACAAAATTCATCATAATAGTTATTTGAGAATTGTCTTACTAGTCACATGGAGCGAAGTGTCCTGGAGATGTTGTCAGAGAGCAGCTCCGCTCCGACTCTGCTGGGGTGCAGGCCATCAGCGCGAAACAGCCTAGGACGCTCCCAGAAAAGATTCCAGTTATTAACAAATAGCAGTTTCTGTTCTTTACACCATGACAACAACCATTCATCTAAAAAAGCAACAAGTCTACTGAACCTTTCGTGTCCTCGTCGATACGTGGGCAGTGGTCCTGACACGATGATCGTCGCCGCGGGTGTCATGCTGCGAACCGTCTCGATCAGGCTCCTGAAGTCCCTCTTCAGCGTGGTGTCGTTAACCCTCTCAGATGATAACAGTGTCGTGTTCTGTCTCGCGAAGTGGAGCTCCTGCAGGTGGAGATCCTGAAGACCGGAGGCGTTGGAAGGAGAGAGGTCATCGCCCAGGTCCTGGCTCATGTCTTACGCTGTGGACATCTGGGAAGATCGCGTCCTGGGTGCACCAAGCTTGTGCTGAGAACCACACAGAGTAGAGGTGGTAGTAGGGTTAGCTGTTTACTTACCCTGGACTTATGAGCGTCAACCCCTGAATGTTTCCAGCACAGCTCTCCACTCTCTCAGCTGGGCCTGCTTCTCCACGAGGTCACGGATCTGCTTCTCCACAGCCTCCAGCTCCTTATTAGAAATAAACAAACTAGAGAATAGGGGAAATGCAGAAAAGAAAAATAGCAAAATGGAAAACATACATATAAATCTTAAAATACCAGTATTCACATTTTTTGATGTTACAGATGCATAATGATATGTTGTGTAAAATAAATATTAAGTTATTTAATAAGCTTCCTCGGATCACCTGTGTTTTCTATCTCTGTCAGCAGCTCCCATTAGAAATTTTCTTGGAACTTCCCCTCTTTTTTAGAGGGTTTTTAAGACACTCCTGAAATCACAGTACAATTTTAATCAATATTTGTTTACAATGAAAAATCAAAACGTGTTTGAAACACTGGTTTGAAATAGTGTCAGCCAAATTTAGACCGCGAGTGACGTCACTGATAGACTCTACAGTGCAGACTTTTAGTTTTAATTAATTAGCTTACTTCCATTTATCTTTTGACATATTATCATCAAAAACGTTTACAAAGCTATCAAAACCGCTCCTTTAAAATAAGATGTGATTAAAAGCCCAAACGTTCATTAATAAGAGCTCAAATCTATTATGTTATACTTATGGTTCTAAGCTAGCATAATATTTGCTAGCAGACATATCAGATAATTAAGATGCCATAATCACAGAGGTATAAATGTTAACAAATGTACTTAAAGTAGACTGTGGATAATATTAACATATGTTACTTAACCAATCTGTCGCAGTTGTTGAACTTTTCTTTGGTATAACTGACGAGAAACAGAGAAACTGTCGGAGGAGTCCTCTCCTCTCCAGCAGCTGATGTGTCCGCTGTTGCCATGGTAACTCTCAATGGCTAGTAGGCTAATAAAAACAATAATATTAAAAAAGGGTTTTAGCGTCTTTACGGAGATCAAGACTTTTGTTTTATACATTTTATCAACCTCTTTATTTATTATAAATTGTAAGACTCACCTCAGAAAAGCCAATTCTCCTGTCAGACACAGTTGAAGTGAAAAGTACTTCAAACAAACGCGCTGTCCTCCTGATAACGTTACTGTATCTGCGGCAGATGAGATGGTGTAGCCAGTCTGTCATTATTTCACGTTCACAACTCCTTACGAAATAGAAAGTTTCACAACTCCGAAAAATTTATTTCCTTTCTTGTCAATATTGTGCGCGTGGGTGCGTCAGTTGTGGTAGCACGCGCTGTATGCCACGTCACTATATATTAAAAGCATGTCCATATATCATGACTTGGTGAAAAGAAACACATTTTATCTTTAAGGAACGTTTAATTGTGTGTCTGAAGTTTAATTACACTTTATAAATAGCACTATACTCAGGGAGCATATAAAGAATGTACAAAAATTATGGTAATTAAAATTACGTGCATACGACGTTGTAGTTACGTTGCCAGTAAGTCATGAAGTTACCAATATATTACGAATAGAGGACCTATCTGGGACGTTCTTGGTTATCTTGTTACGTTGGAAGGACGTACTGACGACGTTGTGAGTTGGTAATGTGATGGTAATACAATTACATGCATGCGACGTCGTAGTTACGTTGTCAATTGGTAAGTCATGGAATTACCAAAAATTACCAATACGTTACGTAATTGTTACGTCGTGTGTTAGCAGGGCGGTCGTCTGCTCGTGAGCCTAGGCACACACTCTCCAATGACGATAAGGATTGTTACATAGTGTATGGTGTTTTCCATTTATCTGAACTTCTTCAAGTGAGTTGCGGAGCAAAAAAAAAAAAAAAAAAAAAGAAAATCCAGTACTTCTCCTTCAATAGCTGATACTGCGACTATTCACACTTTGTACATGTTCATTTGCTGGCATTTTTTGGATTTCTTTTTTTTTCTCCCTTAAAAAACAAATGTGTCCATTCTGATGCGCAATTTTACCTTAAAGGCAATTTACCTAATGGCTGTTGATGACTATTTGAATTTAATTCTGCCAAAGTGCGGCTTGTATTTGTTCGTTAAATGCTTATGCCAGTGCTCATGTCTGAAAATAATATATGAAGAAAAAAAAATCACATAAAAACATTAGGATATAGCTTATATTTCATTAGTAGCATAATTTTTTTTTTAATTGATGTAAATAATAAAATTTTAGAAAATTAAAAAAAAAAAAAAAATGATTCAGCATGTGGTTCGGGCCTCATTTGAATTCGTCACGGGCTACGGGTAGAGAACCACTGCTTTATTTCAAACATTTTTAAATCGTCCACAGCTGAGTTTTGCGGGAGGCTGATCTGCGCCAGATCGCGTGAAGTGAATGTAATGAACAAAGTCATTTTCAGATGCAATGAAAAAAAAAAAACCCATGGATAACCTAGATTAGTCCCAGGCTCTGTTCTGAAGTAAAATAATTATAATTACTGTTAACCAAGAGTAACACATTTTTAACACATTTTAACGGATTAATCGCCTATTTTCATTTGCTGAATGTTTTCTTTATTTTTTATTTTTTAAACACGCTAAAAATTAAATAAAGTTTGTCAGAGGAAAAAAAATATGAGTTTATGAGAGGAAAAAAATAGGCTATAAGAAAATATTTTACAACAAATCCTTTAAATTTAACAAATTTATCAGAACAAAACAATAATTAAAAATATATAATTCTAATGGATAAATATATTGCAGTATATAATAATATAGGCTTAGTAATAAAACAAAAAAAACAAAATAATAATAATTTAAAGCTAAGCATAAGGTAAGGTTTGGCTTTCTCAATCGGGAGAAATCAAACGTTTCTATATTTGTGATGTTGCCCATTTGAAGCTTAACTATTATTCATGAGGTAAATAGGCTGTGTGCTTTTCAGTATCGAGCAAAAAAAAAAAATCATAATTAACAATGTCAAAGTGCTCACGCCGAATGTCTGGTGAACGACTGCTGTTTCCAGTAAATATGTGCGCGAGGCACCAGCACGCTCAAACAGCTGAAACAAATAATACTTAATTTTTGGTCACACATAAGGCATAATTCAAAAATGCTGGTAGTTTGAAAAATCAAGAATAATAACAGAGTTAATACTAATTATTGCTAAATGCTGGACCGTTCCCATTTCGCTCTGCATATGGAACCTGAAGATTTTTTTAAACCAAGAATGAACCGAAATCAAAAAAAAAAAAAATTCATTTAGCTTATATATATATATATATATATATATATATATATATATATAGGCCTTATATTTATTTACTGTTTAATAAAAATAGCATGCATATGATCCTTTGTGTTAAGGTCTTCTTTTAATTTTTGTTTAGTAGACTGTAGCCTAAGACTATCCTACATTTTAAAAATTAACAAATTGTAAAAAAATATATGTTTTTTTTTAAATGTTACAATGTTATATCATAATGTTATTGTTGTTTTACTTTCTTCTTTTATCTCATTTTACAGTTACATTCATTTCGCAATCCGTCCCTTTGCGCCACCTGGCGGTAGTTTCGCAAATGATTTTAACACGCGACTGAATTACAGTTACCACCGCGGCACCGCCGTGGCGGTACACGCGGCGGTAAGCCCCAGATAGGATGGCCACCTACTGTAACATTGAAAAGCTGTGAAGACCTTGTGCTTATACATCGAGCGTATCAATAGAATGTCATATGAATTCAGCGAATTCATATTCCCTTCATTAAATGCTTATTATTGAATCTAAACACTTTTTTGCAGATATTCTACAGGATGAGATGTGTCTCCAATAGGGCTGGACGATTAATCGAAAAATAATCAAAACCGAAATTCATAACCTCTAACCGACGTAATTTTCCCATGTCGGTTATTTCGGTTTTTTAATCCTGTTAACACTTCCCCCTTAAAAGCATACTAGCGCGTGTGTAGCCACATGACTCTGCTCTCCAGTCAGTGGCATAAAAGCAAAGCGGTCTGAGCGGTGAGCTTTGCGTCTTCACTAAACTTTGTCAGTTGTATTTGTTTTATGGTTTGGACATTCAAGTGATTAGATGAACAGATGTGTATTCTTATATCGAGCTGCCATGTTCGCGCAGCTGCATTGTGGCACGAACACATATAAACAGTAGCTATGAAGATTGCGCGCACAAAGGAACACAGAAACTAGTTGTCAGCGCTGTCCTGTGATTTATCACTAAAGTAGCTTAGAATCTCAAAACTTATTATAGCATGTTTGTGTGCAGCGCACATGAAGCAGCACAAGCGAGTGCACAGAGAGCAGCGGTCGCGCTGCGGGTTCCCGGTTTGTGTCCATTCTTGGACTGTTCTGTGTATTTTAACTGTAGAAAAGGTTGTTCCGAGTCGAAACTACGATACAGAAAACTACATCAGTATATCATCATTAACGCAGCCGTTTTTGTCTTACGTGAACGTAAACAGATGAGAAAGAAAACACACATGTATTTTTGCTTAAAGAGACAACAGCCTAGTAAACGCGCTGCCTGTCATTAATGTTAATCAAAGAACAAAAGAAAATCATTCACTGATCTTGACTGAATATATTTAATAACTTTACTTGATTCATCTTTTTTTATTTATAAAAAGAAAACAATGCAGTGTTTTTAAAGTTTTAATTACAGTTTCTGTATACCTGAAATTTAGTTTAGTTGTATTTATTTATGATATTGCTAACTGATTTGTTTGTTCCTTTCTTATTACTGACCTATCTTTTTACTTGTCTTTAACATTTTAATATTTGAAATTTATATAAATCTAGTTTATGTAAATCTAGTTATTTTTGCTCATGTTATTCAGCTGCAACAGAATGCTTTGTAAAAATAATTAATTTTTTTTATATTGGATTTTTTTATCTCATTGGAATCGAAACTAGGAATCGATAAGAATCGGAATCGATAAAATTCAAACGATACCCAACCCTAGTAAGAAATGTTACGGACATAGATAAAATAACTGCTGATAGTCAATCATATTTACAGTACAAACCTTGTCAGTGAACTATGAGGGCAAAAAAAAACAAAACCAAAAACCAAATAATCGTTCAATAATCGTAATCGAGGCAAAATGTTCAATTAATCGAGGTTTTGATTTTAGGCCATAATCGTCCAGCCCTAGTCTCCAGAGTTTATTTTGCCCCTGACCTAGTAAACTTGATGCTTTTTTATTTATTTTATAGTTTTATTTGAAAATATTATGTTTGCTTATTGTAATTTCTATTTGATTGTAAAACTGTGTAAACTGTAAATATAAATACTTAATGATTTTCCCATCTCATGTTATTCACAACAGAACTGTGAAATCATAATAAAAATATGATGAAAAGGTGGTACTAAAAGTACATTTATTGGATAACTGCCAACAGAAGAGTAACATAACATGGATTGGGGTTGTGTAAATGGTTCTGTGATGGACAGTATCAGTGTTAGTAGCAAATAAAACAGCTTTTGCCTAAAACAATTCTAAATGGTTAAATATTTTATAAGGGTCAACAGGACACTACAGTCTATAGTCAGAGGTAGCAGAAAGACCTTTATTGCCAAATATGTTTGTAAAGATAATTAAATAATTTCTTGTAACAGAAAGCGCTTTCAAGTACACAGATACAAAAACAGCAGTACACTGAACCAATTACAGTACAGTAAAATAAAATACACAGATATTATGTACATGGTTGTATGCACGTGTGCTTTATACAGCATAACAATATAATTGACATGAAATACATTATTTGACATTTGTCAACTGCCAAATTCATAAATAAACTCATTCTTGAGACACATCTCATCCTCAACACCATCAAACACAAATTGCAATGCATTACTTACGACTGTCTGTTTTCGCAACTGGCGCCATTGTATGACGCCATGCGCGTGCACGTGTGGGGAGTCAGAATTAGAAACACCTGTTTCACATAAGTTAACGTTACAACACAAAATTGGGGCCAATAACTGCACAAAAGCCCGAGCTGCTACCTTGGATTGGGGCGACAGACCCTGTCAGTCACTTAATTCACAAGAATGTCAACTTTATGGAAAGATACTAGCCTGACCCTAGCCAGCTTGCTAGCTTATGTTGATAGTTGCACAATTAAACCGGTTAACATTAACAATTAAACAACATATCACAACAAGGAGATAACTAGCTAAACACTTTAAGTTATACCGCTCCCCTGTCGTTGCTAGAAGCCATGTTGAGGTCTCAACCAAATGAAAGACAGAACTCCACCGCGCTAGCTCGCACTCGCGACACAGGCATATCGCGCTGTGTGAACGCGTTCATGTGATTGGCTTAGAAGTAAACAATCCCCCTCGTGGGGTGCGTTCTTGTGATTGGCTAAAACAAGGGGGAGATATCTGATTGGTTGCTGATCATTCCCCGTTAAAAAAAAATGCATTTGTGTGTCGAGCCAAGTCAGGGGAGTCTCAAAATTCACACACAAATGCAGTGAAGTTCACAGACCGCAAGCAGTTTGTAAATCAAGGTATATTTGTGTGTGCATCAGAAATACATTTCTGAATCTTGTCCTGTGCATTTCTAAATCTTGAGTGCATTTGTAAATGTTGTTTGCATTTCTGAATTGTGTGTGTATTTATGAATTTTGTGTGCATTTGTGAATTTTGTATGCATTTGTGAATCTTCTGTGCTTTTTACATTTTGTGTGTGCATTTGTGAATTTTGTGCGCATTTGTGTATGCTGTGTGTGTATTTATGAATCATGTGTGTGCATGTATGAATCTTGTGTGTGCAAATGTAAATGTAGTGTGTGCATTTATCTTTTTTGAGACTCGTCTAGCTCCATACTACACGACCGTTGTGTTAATTATATCCATGTTCGTATGTTACTTTCTAGCTTAGGTCCACCTAATTCAGTACGTCGGGTTCAAATCTGTCACATCGCGTTAAGACATGTTTTAATTTATTCAATACTTGTTGTTAAGAATGTTAAGTACTTTTTGGATGAGTAAAATATTAAGTGGTGTTAAATATCATTATCTGGACTGCTATTGAGGATTTAAAGTATACCATAGACAACAGTAAGTTCTATCTACGTTATTGGTAACTTAATGCATGTTAGAAAATCTGAGAAGTGTTTGAATCCTTTCTCTCTTCTTACATTTAGAGTTTAAGAGAAATATAGTCATATTCTGACTATATTCTATAATGTGTATTAGTGCTTAAGGAGGAATGAGTGTATGCATATGTTCTTTTATTCATTTGTATTTATTTCTCTCTTTATAGAAACCAGACTCGAAATTACACGCACCTTTAAACTCACTCATACAAGAAAGAGGAAGGAATAAACAGAATAGTTTACCTGGTAATAAACCCAGAATTAGCACCTAGACTGAGTGTCTACTAGGGGTGTAACGATACGCGTATTCGTATTGAACCGTTCGGTACGAGGCTTTTGGTTCGGTACGCGGTACGCATTATGGACCGAACGGTTCGTTGCACTAATTAATTATATTTGAAAAAAATAAAAAAGTGAAATATAATGATATGCGTTCAACAAGGTAGCCCAATAACCCAAACGACGTAACAGGCAACGCCCCTGACACCCCCGAAGAAGAAAAAAACACCAACTTATATGTTTATGTTAGGCTACTCAGTCAGGCGCTCGCTCACTCAGTAATACACGCTGAAGGCTCGTTGCAAAATGGCCAATGCGTTTAACGGACCAGAAATAGAAGATCCTCCAATAACCAACAGGTCTGGTGTTTGGGTGCACTTTGGATTCCCTGTGAGCTATAATGGTGATGTCAAGAGAGTGGTGGATAAAAAAAACAACGATATGTCGCATCTAGGGTACACCAGTGGGAATACAAAAAAAAAAAACACCAGCGGGAATACTTGAAACATGTCAACTCATTTACGCCGACATCACCTTAGTGTGTCATTATCTGGGAAAAGACGGAAAAGAGGAGAAACATACACGCAACAAACTATCCCCGCAGCATTTAGACAGACATTTCCAACGGATTGAAACAGGGCAAAAGACATCACCACGGAGATTGGTAGGCTACATTTACGTTATAGCCGCGGATATGAGACCTTACTACTTACCATTTATTCTATCATCACCATTATAGCTTACAGGGAATCCAAAGTGGACCCAAACACCAGACCTGTTGGTTATTGAAGGATCTTCTATTTCTGGTCTGTTAAACGCATTAGCCATTTTGCAACGAGCCTTCAGCGCATACTGAGTGAGCGAGCGCCTAGGTTTTAAGAACATGCTTATTGTAATTGAGCTCCGTCACAATATTCCTTCACGAGCCCATTTCAGACAGACCGTAATTCCTGCTTTGTTCCAAAATACATAAGCCCTATAGAGAACCAATTGAGTAAAAACACACTCAATATAGAGTTATAGAGTTCCATATAAAAAGTTACATCTTTGTATTTGTTCATAACCAATATAACATTTTCATTTTTTTTTTATAAGGAGCTGTTTTTGTTTTATACAGTATGCTGCTAAGAAAACACAATAGAAGATGGGTAAAGAATAGCTCCATCATTGTTCAATGTAAAAAAAAAAAACATACTTTGTTAGTTTTAATAAATAAAACATTTTTTAAAAATCAAGGAAATTTATCTGCCAATTTTTTCTTTTTGCTGTATGTAAAACGTACCGAACCGTACCGAACCGAACCGTGACACCACTGTATTGTATCGAACCGAACCGTGAATTTTGTGAACCGTTACACCCCTAGTGTCTACCCATTATCTTCACTTCAACACTTAACTAAATGTCTTCAACATTACCTGTTAAGTGTTGAACCTGTGAAGGACTTCAGCTTCCCTGACAACTTCTTCAAGTTCAGCTTGAGCTTCGAGTTCAAGTTCCCTGTTAATACTAGCAGCTTTCTGACAGAACTGATGCCATGATCAACAAGAGAAAGAAAGAAACATGTGTGACTGAATTATGAATTACAGTTCAGAAAAATAGGGAAGGAAAATCAGAGAGAGAGAGAGAGAGAGAGAGAGAGAGCTGCTGGACACTGAATGTTGTAGGAGCAGGAGATTTGTGTGATATGAAGAAACTGCAAAACAGACAGAAAAAAAAACACTGAATAAACCATAAAATAAAATAGTTTACACACCTGGGCCCATATTCATAAAGATTCTAAGAATCCTCTCAGAAAACTCTTAATTTAGCTTAAAAACTTTTACGTAGGAGTCTTAGCTTAAGAGCGATTCGGGACTGATCTGAGAGCAACTCTGAGTAAGGAAAAGACAAAAACTTTCATCTTAGTGAGGAGGCGGGGTTGACCCCGTTGCTATGTATGACACAATCTTTTGAAGACTGTGATTGGTTGGTTGTCCAAGAAGGAAAAAAAGAGTGATTTTAAGTATAGGGTCTATTCTAATTCTCACTTTGAATTTACATGCGTAATTTTTCCTATTTGATCGTTCTCTCTCTCTCTCACACACACACACACACACACACACACATTATATGTGTGTATATAAATCCTGATAGCACAGGTACGTCGCGGAGACGTATTTGAAAGATCGTAGCATCTGGTGAACATCGCATTCGATCGAATGTTTTTAGCTGTTAATGAGCCGTCTTCTTTACGTCTATACGACGTCTATACGATGAATCTTCAACATTTGAAATTACGTGCTGCCACGCAGCGCCGATCGGAGCAAGCAGATAAATGAGGAAAGCTAGTTTTTGAAGCACTACCATGTCACACAGACGCGACCGTTGTTGCAAAGAGCTATGCCAGAAATATAACGAGGAATCATTTTCCTGACGGGGATTTGTCAATTCGCCCGCTTGTGTGTAGGCGATATCAGTGATTATCTTATTGCGTTGCATCGCGCCGCTCGCGTCCAACTAGACACATGTATTTATAATCAAATACAAATACAACCATAACTATAAACACACATACACACGAACTATCTTTTGCAGCCGATCATGCACAACCTTTGTTTGCTTGATCCATCCGTAGACAAAAATACATGCAAAAAATGTCAGCCCAGTTTCTTATGTGACTCGTTTCAAGCTAACTGTAATTTTACTTGCGATATCATTGGTTAATATTACTTATCTGTCATCTTGTAGAAAGCACAAATTAAACCTTGTAGCCTACCACACTTGACTGCTGTTTAGAATTTCTAGACAGCAGTCAAGTGTATTTTTAACATTACAAGCTTGATAATTTGAGTAACACTTTAATTTATACCATGTCTGTATGAAGGTCAAAGGTTTGTGTAGTTCTTTGATTCCATGCAATACATTGAAATCCAAAGCCATTTTCATATTCTTATTTTCTTCCAAATAATGATGCTCATAATTTCCAATGAGAAAGTTAAAGGTGACAAAGGCAAAGAAAACCCTTGATGTTTAACTGAATGAGGAAGAAGCCTTCGGATGAAAACCCTATACAAATGTTAATTTGATTCATATTGCCTCAGAATTAATGATACTGACAAAAGTCTCATACTTGATTATGACAGGTAGTACAACACTTTATTTTCTAGTGAAAAAAAATAAACTGAGCCTGTAATAAACTTTAAAACAATCTTTAAATAATAAAACATTAAGGACACACTTTAATGTATTAACTGCTGAAAGCATCGAGGTGGGGGGGGGGGGGGTTGACTTTATTCACAACATAACAGAGTACATAATAACAGTCTCAAAAAAATAATAGAAAGATCTCTATTAGAATAATCCATAACATTTGCAATGGACAATGTGTAGACCGTGAACTGGTTATGGACTGCACTTAATGAAACTGTTGCAAGATGGATGGAGGGCTATAGGTAGATCTGTGCTAAGGATGTTGTCCTAGGGTGTCTGGTGGAGAAAAGAAGAGGAAAAAAATGTTAGAGCATTTTATAAGGAAATAATGTTACTGAAAACTTACTGTGTAAACAATAATACAATACTGGGCAGTGAACATCATGTGCAATGCACACAATACTGTCAACAACCTCTGTACTAGATACTACACAGCTGTGCCACTGAAATCAGACTCATGAACATGATTCTCAAAATATTTATGTGAATAATGTTTTTGGGTGAACCATCCCTTTAAGGTCCATGTTTGATAGAGATAATTGCTCATTTAGCAGTATTGCTGTGAAAGCTGACAGTAATGAATAAAACTGAACAAAGTTCTGACTACCATACATTAAACAGCACAGAGCAACAAACCCAAAGCTGAACTGTGTATGTGTGCCCAAACTGTGGGCCCCTACATCCTTTCCGATTCTGTCCTCCAAACAATGTGAAAACTGAAGTCAAAGAAAACAAATATAGTGAATGTATTTAAGTTGTGCTACACATTAGCCAAAAAAGGGTTAAAATACAAACATGACATTGTAAAACAAAAAACTCTTTGCTTGCCATTTTAAAGCATAAAACATATTAAAAATCCTAAAAACAAAACACCCATTAAATGTTCACTGTTATGGGGAACATCTATTCACGTTAATATACACGTATATTCTGAATATAGTAAATTAACATAGCAATTGTTTTACGAGTAGTAACTGTAGTAATTACATGTATACCCCATTTAATGCTCTCATAAATATAACATAGAATATTAAACCTACATTTAAAATAAATATTTTAGTACAATGTAAATTTTAGTCAGAATCATTGCACTCCTATTCTCTTCAATTATTTCCAAAATGAGACAAGGACTCTACCATCAAATGTAAGTTGTGCTCTGGAGAAACATGACTCAGGTCCACACACATCTGTCAAAGCATCTGTCAGAGCAAACTGCAAACAATATTTCTTTACTGAAGCATTTTCTTATCAACTGTGATAAGACTTAGTTGTATGGATGTCGCCATCTTTGATAATACTTTACTATACTACTTTGCTTTAATTAGAGCAGCGGTTCTCAATTCCAGTCCTCGTGCCCACCAGCTCCACATATTTTTGTAAGTCTCTCTTTTTGATTCAGATAATCAGCTTGTTAGAAGAGAGCTCTGTGCATAACCTGTGTTCCCATTGACATGGTCCCTACAAAGTGTTCATTGCTCCCTACACCCTGAGCAGGGGATATCTGTTGAAGTTTAACTCACTTCAGAACATTCATTCATGGATTTGCGCTGCACAACATCTTCACAAACAGACAAGTGTGACTTCATATACCTCTGTAAATAAATACAATTTAAATACTGCTTGACTTTAGTTACTTGTTCACACAGACAGCAATCGAAACACTATTGTAAGCAGTTGTGTGTAGAGAACATTGAGACTCACATCTGTAAGTAGATGCGGATGTTACTCCCAAACAGTGAAGGTGTGAACATAGCCTACCTATGAATAGTAAAAGTTTGTCCTTTTGTTTTCTTTACTTTTTAAAAAAAAAAAAATTATTTAGGTTAAACTGGCTTCTGCTTTTCAACTCCGGACAAACTTTATTTTATAATTTATGTTTTATTTTTTTCATGGTCTATCACATATCCTACATTCCAAACATATTTGTTCTTCAATTTGCATTCTCTGAAGACTGGAAATGTTGTGGAATAACTTGCCTTTTTAATATATAAAGAAAATAAAATGTGACATTTTATCAAATTAATCTAAAACATTATTTGATTAAGATAATTGGTTGCAGCCTAAAAATTAACCATTCAAATATAGACAACAGTGTGCTAAACAACTGTTTACATATAGGAAGAGGTTTGGTGGTGAACAGTGGGAGAAAGATCCTCACCCAAAGTTTGGCCTGTAATATCCACAGCTGGTGCATCCTGAGGTTCTGGTGAGCTGGCGGCAGAATGAAGGAGATCCGCTCAAAATCTGCTTTACAACATTAAATCTTGGTTATATGAGGTAATTCTTCTTGAGTGGTCTAATGGTACTCAATGGAAGTTTTTCGACACCCCCTAGATGTTTTGGTATACTAAAATACAGTCAACGTTGTTGAAACAACAACAACAAACAACAACAAAAAATATATACCTGAAAGAGGAGTTTGTGGGAGAAGAGACAACTAGATCTGTATCGATTAGATCATGGTGGTCTCCATAAATAGACCGGTTGCAGAAGAGTGGATGATGGAAGGACTACAGCCAAACATCAGGACAGAAGTCTGCATGAGTCGGGTAAGCAGAATAGATTGCACTGTAAATAAACATCATTAAAACAAATGGTAAAGTCACTAAATTAAATCCCTATAAATCAAAGCAATTTTAACTAACTATATGACATTATCACACACACAGGTTTTTTAAAGAGCTATATCTTGAGTCTTTTTGTTTATATTTATGCGTGTTATGATGAATCTGGCAATCAAAGATGCAGGATGCTAGTTTTTATTTTTAAATTACAATGTCTTCATTAAGAAATGTTCAAGAAAATGTCCCTTTCATAGCAAAAGGCAATAAATATCATTATTATTATGATTATTCTCTATATTGCACAAGGCTGAGCGAAAAACTTTCTGCATAATGTGCACATGCATGTCTTTAGGTCACAAGGGTTTGGAATTTTATGGATTTATAGTATTGCATACATTTACATGTCTAACAATTATAGAGCATTAAAATAATATTTGATTTTTTAAATTTTGCTATGCATTTAACGTGACGTGTATCGGAGTTGATTTGGGATCAAATGTTATGTTTGTTGCTAACTGAACGTGCACCGCGGTTGGTTGCAAAACGCGTTGCTTCAACATATGATCGGGTAAAACTGTTTAAAATTAGTAAACTATTAAAAATCTTTCAACAATCCCACCAATGGCAAACATACTATCATAAAACTATACATTTCCACCTTTCGTACTTTACCTCTCAACCATCACTCCACCACAACTTGCCCTGACGACTTCTTCATCCCTTGGCTCATTGGCGACTCGCGCGCGTACATCGAGGAACTCTCAGACTGGGAGGAAAAGAAAGAATTAAAACAAAACAAAAAATTATATGTCTTATATTTTTGGTAACACCATTGCTTTGAATATAATAGGAAAACACTATTATCATTATTATTATTTTTAATGCAAAGTTAACGCAGTGTGTCATTATATCATTGTACATAAAAATAAAAATAAAAAAAAATATATATATTTTTCTTAAAACTTAAATTCTTACTCGCGTGCCAAGCCCGCGAAACCGGGCAGCGGGCTTATATAAGCCGGGGTCTGTGCCCACCGCGCGCACAGCCTGACTCCACTTTGAGTGACATCCCCAGCAGTGCGTTTTCCTGAGGTAAATTACTTTTTACTTAACCTATTTAGTTAAATGACTTTTTAAAAGTATGGACCGACAACAAAAGTAAAGGACATTTAAAACTATGAAAAAAGAAAGTAATACATTTTAATTATAATAACAATCTGTCTGAGGGAACAGTTCGTTTTTCTGAGGGTTATACTACTAAAATAAATAGCAGGGGTTTTCACTCATGAAACCAGTTAAATTGTAATAAAAATTGGACTTAATAGAAATTTTTCTTTTCCGTTAAATGTATCACATTTCACAAAGACGATTTTCCGTCGTTTAATATATCGTTACAGTCCGCTCATCAGCGCCGTTAAACACCGAAATGCCGTTACATCCGTGTGACGTCATTGCTGATAGAGCCAATCCGCTCCGTTTGAGAGACGCTCTTTCATTTTAGAGTTATGTCATGTTAACGTTACTTTAAGAGACCAATCATACAATTATTCTTAATAATATCTTCATTATTCACAATTGTATGGAAAGTAGTGCGTTGTCAGGTTTAACTGCGAGCGCGTAACCCTCTCTCTAACACGCTGGCGCGTGCACTTAGAGCGAGGGCGAAAGCGAGAGAGAGAAAGAGAGAGAACTCATAAGCCTTGACACATTTATACACTGTAAAAAATGTCTGTGAAATTAACTGTGTAATTCTGTAAAATCGTGACATCAAAATTTTGTAAATAGAAAAACAATGAAATTTTGTTAAATTTACAGTACTATTTTGAAAATAGTACAAATGCTGTTGTAAAATACTGAACCAAACAAAACTGTTGATTTTACAAGAATGTGTTAAAATAATCATATTAATTTGTAGAATGTACAGATTTACAGACTTATGCAATTTAAGCAGAAAAAAAAACTATGCAAAAAGCAACAATGCAGTTAAAATTACAACATGACAGTGTTAAAATATTTTTCGGACATACATATTCTCAATAGCCTATCAACAAGAACCTGTACATTTTATACATGATATATTTTACAGACAAAATATGTTCAAGTACAGCATAACTGTGTTAATATGAATTTTAAAATTCATATTTAAAAACAGGCAATGGGTCTTTTAGGTCCAACAGCACTGTAAAATGACTAGCTAAATATAAACTGGTAGGAATTGCACATTGTAGGCTATCTGTCAACAGTTAAGGGGACATTATACAATAGCCAAACCGTTCACTTGTTATTTTGAACAATTAATTAAATTGTAAATGATCAAATAAAATAATTTCTTTCTTTTTTTCATTTACAGAATAATGTAATTTATTCATATTTATATTTTGTCGATGTAAAATTTACATTCCCATGTAACGTTACATGAACATCTGCGTTTGAATGTCGAGCAGTAGATTTCAGATTATCGCGGGATCACGGATCAGCTGTTTTGATGAACTTCACGACGAGAGTGTGCGCACACCAATTCTGCCAGCAAGTGCGTGGAGTTTTGCATGACATATCAAATCTGCTAAGTGAACGGTTTGTTTTCTACAAACTTGAAATACATTACTTGTAAGACAATTATATGTTATGACTGAGGCTGTTTTGCGTGGACTGGGTTTCATGTTCAACGCACAACTCTTTCAGTTTGTTTCTTTCATGCTGAGAAACGTTAACTAGGATAAAAAAAAGCGATTTTGTTAGTTTGCTCAAAAACGACCAACTGTAGTTTCTGCAGCAAAGCAGGTTTCTGAATATCACGTGATCAGCCGTTGAGACGAACTTCATAAGTGTGAGCGCGCGCCAATTCTGCCAGTGAGCTAGTGGAGTTTTTGCGTGACATCATGT
This sequence comes from Carassius carassius, assembly GCF_963082965.1. Classification (NCBI taxonomy): domain Eukaryota; kingdom Metazoa; phylum Chordata; class Actinopteri; order Cypriniformes; family Cyprinidae; genus Carassius; species Carassius carassius. The sequence continues at coordinate 6,797,308 of NC_081803.1, forward strand.
AATATTGCGAGCTCTTGCAGTAAGTGAACAAACAGTTCGTTTTCTTCAAAAACAGTAACGTGAACTGTAGCCTACAAGTATATGTTGATATCTATTTTCCCATCATAATAATGATGCTGACGAAGCTGTTAATGTGGGTTTTATTATCAGCTCAACTCTGTCAGTATTTTTCTTTCATGCTGCGTAACGTTAACTGAGATAAAAAAGAGCGATTTTGTTAGTTTGCTCGAACGACTAACGTTAACGTTTCCTGTTTCTGCAGCAAAGCAGATTGCTGATTATCACGGGATCAGCCATTTTGATGAACTTCACAAGTGAGAGCGCCCGCCATTTGTGATTTGTGCATGACATGTAAAATTGCGATATCTAGCACTGGTAAGTGAACAAACAGTTCGTTTTATTAAAAATAACAGTAGCTGTACAAGCAAGTTATATGTTTTGACTGAGGCTATTTTGCCATCATAATGATGCGGACGATTGGTTGATAAAGGCTGTAACGTTAGACTGGGTTTTATTATCAGCTCAACTCTGTCAGTTTTTATCTTTCATGCGGAGTAACGTTAACTGAGATAAAAAAGAGCGTTTCCTGTCGTTTCTGCAACAAAGCAGATTGCTGATTATCACGGGATCAGCCATTTTGACGAACTTCACAAGTCATTGTGGCGCCCGCCATTTCTGCCAGTGAGCTCAGCTAACGTTAACTGTTAGTGGATTTGTGCATGACACACAATTCCGATCTCTTGCACTGGTAAGTGAACAAACAGTTTGTTTTATTTAAAAAAACAGTAACTGTACAAGTGTATGTTTTGACTGAGGCTATGCCATCATAATGATGCAGACGAACTTTGGTTAATTAGGCTGTTAACGTTAAGCTGTGGGGTTTTTTCAACTTTTTTTCAAAACTTTTTCAGTTTTTTTTTTCTTTCATGCTGAGTAATGTTAACTAGTTTAAAAAAAGAGCGATTTTGTTAGTTTGCTTCAAGTCGACTAATGTTTACTGTCATTTCTGCAGCAAAGCAGATTTCTGATTATCACAGGATCAGCCATTTTGACGAACTTCATGAGTGGGAGTGCCCGCCAATTCTTCCAGTGAGCTAGTGGAGTTTACATGTAAAATTGCGATCTCTTGCACTGGTAAGTGAACAAACAGTTCGTTTTTTTTATAAAAAAAAAAACAGCAACTATACAAGTATATGTTTGTGACTGAGGTTATTTATTCAATGATGCTGATGATTTGGGGTTTAATCAGGGTTTTAGTTTCTTTCATGCTGAGTAAGTAACATTAGGATTAAAAATAACCATTTTTATTAGTTTGTTAAAAAAATGATTAACTGTCGTTATTGCAGCAAAACACTAGAGACATTGAGGGGTTATGTGCTGCATTGTAGAGTTCATAAGAACGAGCCCCGTTGTCTCTTCAAATGTGCTGACGCTGACTGCAAACGGACATTTTGTACTTATGCAGCTTTTAAAGCTCATTTTTATCGGGCTCACAATGAGTCTGAAACCTCTGTTACTGCTGGGGCATTTGTTGCAGATTTTAAGTGTGCCATTTCACTGTGTGATCAACAATTTCACACAGTTAAAGAACTTACGTGCCACTTAAAAGAGCATATAGTGGAGGGGCGACCTGTGGCATGTCCAGTAACAGGATGTAAAAATACATTCATTGTGAAATCATCATTTACTGCTCATATGTCCAGGAAGCATAGATCATGTTCTGTTGATAGCATAAGTGACATTTACAGGGAAACTATTTCTCAGTCATCTACTGCCATTGCATGTGAAGATGCTTCCCAGGTCTTTAATGATGAAACAGATGACAACATTGAATTGCCACAGAATTTTAGGGAGTCCTTTCTTAGGAATGTATGTTTACTGTACCTAAAATTGCAAGGGCAGCTCCTCCTTCCAGTTTCATCAATACAAACGATTGTTGAAGGGATGCAAAATGTACACGAGTTAGGAAGAGAATACACTTTAAGTAAACTGCAGTCACTTTTAAAAAATGACATGCGTCTTACAGATGATATTGTCAGTAAAGTCTGCGATTGTGTAAAGGATTCAGATAGTGTTTTTGCGCAGTGCGTCTGTGTTACATATCACCAGGCGTGTTACACATGACCAGCGTCGGCCAATAGTGAGCCTACGTGGTGATGTGTAACACAGACGCGCTGCGCAAAAACACTACGTAAACTAACTCGAGGCCCAGAGAGAAGGAAATGAATAGTGGAATAAAGTCGTTATTTTTTTGTTTTTGCGCACAAAAAATATTCTCGTCACTTGATAAACTTAAGATTGAGCCACTGGAGTCACTTAGACTATATTAACGATGTCTTTACTAACTTTTCTGGGCCAGCACGTTATAATGTCTTAGAAGCCTATGGAGGAGTGAGACAGCTCTCAGATTTCATCAAAAATATCTTAATTTGTGTTCCGAAGATGAACGAAGGTCTTGCGCGGTTGGAACAACATGAGGGAGAATAATTACTGACAGAATTTTTGGGTGAACTAACCCTTTAAACTGTTATTTGCTTAAGACGAGTTGATGCATGCCTCTCTCATCTCAGTGCGTGCACTCAATCGCTCTGGCGCGTGGTGACAATTTGATAGCACTTAGCTTAGCCCAGTTCATTCATTAGGGACCAAACAGATTAAGTTAGAACCGACAAAACACCTCCACGTTTTCCCTACACTGAAAAAAATGATTGCTGATTTTACTAAAAAAATTATCGTAAGCGGTTGCACTCAATTCATTTTATCTACATTTAAACAAATGCGTTAAGTTGAACTAGTTCAACCTAATGCATTTGTTTAAATGTACTAAAATCAATTGTGTGCAACCAATCACGATACATTTTTTTTTTAGTAAATTCAATGAATAATTTTTTCCCGTGTATTTAAATACAGTTACACGAGTAGTTACACGACCAAGTATGGTGACAAAATAAAACGTGGCGCTTTTCTTAGCGGGTAAAAAGGATAACTATAATGTATGGCGGAATAGCACTTGGGACTCGGGAGCACTTCGACTCGGCGCAGTAATATCGAAGTGCTCCCGAGTCCCAAGTGCTATTCCGCCATACATTATAGTTATCCTTTTTACCCGTCAAGTCAAGAAAAGCGCCACGTTTTATTTTGTTACCATACTTGGTCGTGTAACTACTCGTGTAACTGTAGTTAAATGGGGAAATTGTGGAGTTGTTTGGTCGCTTCTAACTTCATCTCTGTTTGGAACCTTATGAATGAACTGGGCTAAGCTAAGTGCTATCAAAGTGTCGCCGCGCACTAGAGCGATTGAGTGCACGCACTGAGACGAGGGAGGCATGTATCAACTCGTCTTAGTTGAGGGAATAACATAGTTTAATATGAAAAAACGGTGGAGTGTTCCTTTTAATGAAGTTTTTAGTTTTGTTACTGTAATGTTGTAGTATCTTTGAATATTTTTTTTTTTCTTACTTTTAAGGTCGATCCTGTTTTTCAGCGAAACGGTTCATGCTGTGTGTGGATCAAAACATAATACTGGACAACATCTCCTCCTTCATTTCCGCCCTGTGCATGATGTTTGTGAGCTATTATATCTTCAACATCCATTACCCATCAGAGCTGGCATCAACCCTGGAGTTTCTGCAGAGGTATGTCTTCTTGAATAGGCTTTATGCAACAATTTCACTTTATTGAACTTAAATTAAGGTACTCAGACTCTTACGCTGTTGACGTAACATAAACAGTGCAACGCTTCCAGAATGCCGACGCTATTCAGGTGAGCACCACGATGCATGCGTGCGATTCGTTCCTTATTGGAGGACTTGGAAGCGTTGCACTGTTTATGTTACGTCAACAGTGCAAGAGTCTGACACAGGCTAGAAAAAAATTGAATAAAATTGTTATTTTTGTTTGTTTGCCTACAAAAAGTATTCTCGTCGCTTCATAAAATTAAAGGACAACTCTGGCGCAAAATGAACCTAGGGTGTATTAAAGGAGAACTCCGGTCAATTTTAACATTAAGCTCATTTTTTTGTAAATTTAGAGTGCTGTCAGTACAGAGAACAACGACAAATCTGTGTTGGCTACACCATGTTATCCTCTTTTTACAATTTGCACCCTGTTGACTTCAATGGGGCAAGTTTTAAACCTGCTTTTAGCCTCTTAACATCCTTGATGTGTCATTACAAGTGCACCAGCCATGTGAGTGATTCCTTCAGAGTGAACACATTAATAAAAATGTTATTTCAGCCAGCGCACATACCTGTATTTACATCCTGTTTTCGGTCGAAGTCCATAGTAATCGATTGTCGAGTTCACGCGCATAGGTTTAGTTACCTATGATCACGCGCGTGAACTCGACAATCGATTACTGTTATACTTCGTGTCGTGACCGCATTACCACCTCGTGTGTGCATTATTTTTCTAATAATTCAACGGCCTGTCGTCAATTATTCCTTACATAACAGACCGCTGCAAAGTATAACAGACCGTTGCCATGAAAAACAGCGCGTTGCTATGGACTCGGAACGGACTATTTTCTTTGGCGGAAGCAATACAATCGTTTTTAAATCAATAAACTCCTTTTTAAATCAATAATTTGTGGCAAATTATTTATTTATTTTGTATAGCCATGTAATAAGCGGGATAATGTATAGAGAGGCGGTCGTTATAGTGAATAACAAGCCCTTCAGGCTGATTCAAGACCCCTCCGCTTCGGGGTTGTTATTTGCTATAACGACCGCCTCTCTATACATTATCCCTTACATAAACATTGGTCAGCAAACACAAACAAACTCAACCAGGCCTGCTTGACGCACAGGAACAAACCTCATTGGTTCTTGAGAAAGCTCAAACAGGCTGCCTGGTTCTCACATGTCAAGTGAACATGCTTGAGCTTCTATTTACCACAACTGATGTGTAAGCTGATGAATGTTTATTTGTGAATAAGACTAAATTAACTTTGTTCATCATATAAACGATTGTGTCTGCAATTTTTTGGAATAAACCGTTCAATTCAGATTAGTTTTTCAATCTCTTTCAACTTTTTGAAGCAAAGTTTCAGTTGCGTAGCAGTCAATGTAGGGACAGATATCTCAGATTGCATTAAAAAAATCTTATTTTAAGATCTTAAGAAGACTTAAGAAAGAACTAAAGTCTTGCGGGTTTGGAACGACATGAAGGGCGAGTAATCAATGACAGCATTTTTGGATGAACTAACCCTTTAATACCTAAAATATCTTGAATAAAGAAATTTAAGTTATTTTTTTCTGTTAATAAAACTATTTTATAATTAATAAGTTGCCTGTTTTTCTTCTTTCTCAAGGTGTTTTTTCTCCATCAACCCAGAGAAGGGCACCAAAGTGGAGAAGACACAAACTTCACGCCTCAATGTGAACCCAAGAGTCCTTACTTTAATTCAGGAACTTTCAGATCATGAGTGGCGCGATGTCTGAAACTCTATGGACGTTTGTTTGGACTTTACCCTGAATTTTGTTTTAGCTTCTATGCTCAGTTCTTCAAGATCAACCCAGAGAAGGGCACCATTGTGGAGAAGACACAAACTTCACTCAATGTGAACCTTTCAGATCATGAGTGGTGCGATGTCTGAAACTATGGACATTTGTTTGGACATTACTCTGAATAAGGTTAGTTTCAGCTTCTATGCTCTGTTCTGAAGATAACTTTTTCAGGTGAGTTTGTATGCAACTTAGTTTTATTGCTCTTATATTTTGTGATATTGTCCTGTACGTCAGTTCGCAGAGTGATATTGTCCTGTACGTCAGTTCGCAGAGTGATATTGTCCTGCAAGTCAGTTTGCAGAGTGATATTGTCCTGCAAGTCTGTTCGCAGAGTGATATTGTCCTGCAAGTCAGTTCGCAGAGTGATATTGTCCTGCAAGTCTGTTCGCAGAGTGATATTGTCCTGCAAGTCAGTTCGCAGAGTGATATTGTCCTGCAAGTCAGTTCGCAGAGTGATATTGTCCTGCAAGTCAGTTCGCAGAGTGATATTGTCCTGCAAGTCAGTTCGCAGAGTGATATTGTCCTGCAAGTCAGTTCGCAGAGTGATATTGTCCTGCAAGTCAGTTCGCAGAGTGATATTGTCCTGCAAGTCAGTTCGCAGAGTGATATTGTCCTGCAAGTCAGTTCGCAGAGTGATATTGTCCTGCAAGTCAGTTCGCAGAGTGATATTGTCCTGCAAGTCTGTTCGCAGAGTGATATTGTCCTGCAAGTCTGTTCGCAGAGTGATATTGTCCTGCAAGTCAGTTCGCAGAGTGATATTGTCCTGCAAGTCAGTTCGCAGAGTGATATTGTCCTGCAAGTCAGTTCGCAGAGTGATATTGTCCTGCAAGTCAGTTCGCAGAGTGATATTGTCCTGCAAGTCAGTTCGCAGAGTGATATTGTCCTGCAAGTCAGTTCGCAGAGTGATATTGTCCTGCAAGTCAGTTCGCAGAGTGATATTGTCCTGCAAGTCAGTTCGCAGAGTGATATTGTCCTGCAAGTCAGTTCGCAGAGTGATATTGTCCTGCAAGTATGTTCGCAGAGTGATATTGTCCTGCAAGTCAGTTCGCAGAGTGATATTGTCCTGCAAGTCTGTTCGCAGAGTGTTATTGTCCTGCAAGTCAGTTTGCAGAGTGATATTGTCCTGCAAGTCAGTTTGCAGAGTGATATTGTCCTGCAAGTCAGTTCGCAGAGTGATATTGTCCTGCAAGTCAGTTCGCAGAGTGATATTGTCCTGCAAGTCAGTTCGCAGAGTGATATTGTCCTGCAAGTCAGTTTGCAGAGTGATATTGTCCTGCAAGTCAGTTCGCAGAGTGATATTGTCCTGCAAGTCAGTTCGCAGAGTGATATTGTCCTGCAAGTCAGTTTGCAGAGTGATATTGTCCTGCAAGTCAGTTTGCAGAGTGATATTGTCCTGCAAGTCAGTTTGCAGAGTGATATTGTCCTGCAAGTCAGTTTGCAGAGTGATATTGTCCTGCAAGTCAGTTTGCAGAGTGTTATTGTCCTGCAAGTCAGTTTGCAGAGTGTTATTGTCCTGCAAGTGTTTGCAGAGTGATATTGTCCTGCAAGTCAGTTTGCAGAGATTCATTGTTTAACAAATATTCTTTCTTGCCCTCTCCTTCTCTATTTTTCATTTGTACTCTTTTTCTCGTCTTTGTTTCCTTCCATCTCTTTACCTCCATCTTTCCTCTATCAGTTCCAATGAGATAATTAAGCTGTACATATTACAAATGTGTATGTTGTGCTGCTTTAATATTAATAAAGAAGACAAGACAATGCAGAAAATGGATGTTTTTATGCAGTTTTGTACTAAAATGCAGTTTAAAACAAAGTTGTTTACAATGACTGTCATTTTTACAAATTTATTCTGGCAACCACAGCTGCCAAATTATTTTTGTAAAAACAACAGGATTTTTTTGTATAAACAAACTTAAAGTCTGTATTTCTTACAGTAAATCCCTGTACATTTTACAGGATTTTTTTTACAGTGACCTGTAATTTTTACAAAATTATTCTGGCAACCCAGCTGCCAAATTTTTTTTGTAAAAACGACAGAATTTTTTTTACAGTGTAGAAATCGGTGATTCTCAAGAATGAAAATGCATTTTTACCGTGGCTTATTTGTTAGTGGGCTGTAAGGTCTCATCAGAAACATCGCTCTGCATTCTTCTTCTTATCATGCTTTAACAAATAATATTATACATATCCATCAGAGACTTTATAAACTTTGGGATTTAATAGAGTAACCTCCAGTGATATTATCTTCTCTCTCTTTTTCAGTGTCGATTGCCGTCTTATTGTTGTAAGTGGAGTCAATGTCATTTCTTATTTGCCAGATTTATCACAACATGTTTAATCAATAATCACTGATGAAAGTGAAAAATTTTTAATGTGTAAAGACATATCTCACTCGTATGCGTTCTTCTTTTTCTCTCTTTTTTTGTTTGTCTACAGCAGCTACATACACCACAACGGCTCTTTTAAGAGCCACATCTTGAGAACGTCTTTGACTTTGTAAGTTAATATTTTAAATGACCACCCATTATTTGGGTTTAGATCAATTACAACAACATCATGCAGCATGTTAGTAATGTCTTAATGAAGACATTAAAGGAATACATAAATAAAGGAATAAAAAATATATATATTAAATGCATGTGTGAATGAAATGGAAACAAAACTAGCATCCTGCATCTGATTTTCCAGATTCATCATAACATCCTAATTAATCAATAATCACTGATGAAAGTGAAAACATTTTAATGTGTACAGACATCTCATTTAAATGCATTCTTCATTTTCTCTTTTTTTTGTTTGTCTACAGCAGCTACATACACCACAACGGCTCTTTTAAGAGCCACATCTTGAGAACGTCTTTGACTTTGTAAGTATATATTTTAAATGACCACCCAGTATTTGGGTTTAGATCAATTACAACAACATCATGCAGCAAGTTAGTAAAGAGATTCTTACATACATAAATACTAGCATCCTGCACCTCTGATTTGCCAGTTTCATCATAACAATTGATTTTTGATATCAGGAATTCACATTTTTAAAGGGATAGTTCACCCAAAAATTTTAAATCTGTCATTAATTACTCACCCTCCACGTCATTTCTATTTTCGAAACACAAATTAATATTTTTCGATGAAATCTGACAGCTCTCTGACCCTCCCGTAGACAACAACTCAACTGTAATGCAGGTCCAGAAACGCAGTAAAGACATGGGTAAAACAGTCCATGTGGCATCAGTGGCTCAACTTCAGTTTTGCAAAGAAAACAAAAATAACAATGTATTCAAACTCCAAGAAGTGATTATGAAAGAATGGGTTGCTATCAGTCAGGATTTGGCCCAGAAGTTGATTGAGAGCATGCCCAGTCGAATTGCAGAGGTCCTGAAAAAGAAGGGCCAACACTGCAAATACTGACTCTTTGCATAAATGTCATGTAATTTCCGATAAAAGCCTTTGAAACGTATGAAGTGCTTGTAATTATATTTCAGTACATCACAGAAACAACTGAAACAAAGATCTAAAAGCAGTTTAGCAGCAAACTTTTTGAAAACTAATATTTATGTAATTCTCAAAACTTTTGGCCACGACTATATGTGGGAAGATTTGCATAACGTCGCCCAAATGTTCACACAAATAAAGGCATAATTTTCATACTCGCTGTTGCCGTCGCTACCATGTTGTGGAGTCACTGTGTGTTTTGTTTTGAAAGCAAAACTAATTTGTTTGGCCTTCCAAAAGAGGACATGACTAGAAATCAGTGGTTAAGTTGTAGTTCATCCCATTTAATACAGATGTGTGCAGCGAGGAGCAACAATAATGTACATTATGTGAAAAATGTAAACCACATAAACACATTGAATTGCACCAATTATGCAACAATGTTCTTTTTAGCAATGTCATATGACCCCTTTAAATGCCCAGGAGAAAGATGCAACACTATAGCAATTGCAAAATTGAAGCTTACTTGAACTAGTGGTGATACCTCAAGAGTCACTCTTAACCTATCTTTATCCTATCCATGAAACCCATCCATAAAACTTTTTTTCTTTTAAATCAGTCTTCATTTATGACACTTCAGCCTGTGGTTATGGGTTATTATGGTTTGTAATTGGCAAAATACTTGGATTTTTTTTTATCAGATATATACATGCATAATAATTATGCACACACTGTAGATGTTTAGTCATGTGCTTATTCTGCCTGATGTCAGAAGTTGCAAGACACTTTAATGAATAAAAACCAGCCATTAAAATGAATGTGTCATGTAAAATTATTTAAATTTACCAGTTCCATCATTCTCAGCTCCAGATGTTCCCATGAGCTTCTCCCAGGCAGATGAGCCACAAGATGCTTGGGGTGAACACTCACCTGACATTCAAGGTAAAAAAAAACAATTAGTATTTGGTAAATGAAAACAAAAAAGGACAATTACTGTACACACATAAGGTAATTCAGCATGTTATGTGCAATCCATCAGAGAATGCATTTTCTTTGCTGAGACCTTCAAGTTCCAAGCAAGAAAGAACACAGCGTAAGTTGTATGACTCACTTTTGGTAAGTACTGTAGGATTTCATGTAGGTGTACTATAGAAAATGTGCTTGTTTAAAGCAAAAATGTAAAGCTAAATAAGCTAAAATACAAAGAAATAGAGAGCACAATTCAGCAGCAGCAGAATGGGTACCTTTTGTAATGTCAATTAAGCTCATTTAACAGAGAGCTTCTCTCATGCAGACCTCCAACTGGAAACTTGGGAAGAACACCCATCTATCACTCAAGGTAAAAAACATTAATTAGTATATGGAGGAAATCAAAAACACAATTGCAAATGAGTCATGGCCTAACACAACCTAATACAATTTTTTTCACTTTTTCTAATTAGAGAACAAATTCTCTGCCTTAAGACTCTCTCAAGACCAAAGACCATCAACCACACAACAAAGAAGAATGCAAAGTAAAAATAAATAAATAAATAAAAATGTCAATTTCAGTCATTACTAGGGTATCACTAAAAGGGGTCATATGCTATTTTAAAGACCATTATTTTGTATATTTGGTGTAACAGAATATGTTGAGACGCTTTAATATTCAAAAAACATTTTTCAAATACTGTACATTATTGTAGTTCCTCTATGTCCCGCCTCTCTCAAAAACCTCATTTTCAACAAAGTCCCTCCTTCCGACAAGCACAGGCTGCTCTGATTAGCCAACTTACCCAATACATTGTTATTGGCTGAACACCGCAAGCACTCGTCGGAAATGCAACGCCCCTTTCCATAATCGCGAGCTTCATCTTTCAAAGTAAATATCAAGACTGTTAATAATGTCATTAGTTTTACCATCAGTTCAAGCCCGAAAGGGCAACAGAGTCATGTGACAGACACAGTGATGATGCAGTCCACAAGCCACGGTTAAGACAGCTTATGTGCTATGATTTCTGACAATCGGTTTACTCTGCTGTGATGTTACCCTCACACACACACGTAATCACACAGTAAACAGTCAATAGCAAACACTTATACTATTAAGAAAACATACTTAAAAGTAGCGATTCAGAATAAGCACCAGATTCAATTCAAGTTTATTTGTGTAGCGCATTTTACAATACAATCGTTGCAAAGATCGTCATAGCAAAGTCGGAATTTACCTTTTTTTTTTTTTTTTGGAATAGCCTTTGTGCACAGCCAGCCTTGTACTCTCCTAGGTTCACAAAACTGTCATCCATTAAATGTGTTTTAATGTGTTTTAATGGAAACAAATTTGAACATCTGGGTTGTTCTGTTGTAAATAAATCTTAACAATGAATCTTCATTGCATCTACTTTCGGAAGTCCACATAAAGTGCTTTTGCTTTTGCCTAGAAACACAAAGCGTCTCCCTGACATGAATGCTTCAACACTAACTGCAGTTCCTGAAACCACACCTTTTTTTTGAGTGAACACATCTTGACGTAAATGTGTGGGGGCGTGTTTGAATGAGCCGTTTAGCATGGTATGGATCAGCCTTATCTTTTAGATAGAATAAATCCTTTAGTGGGAGACTTTAAGCTTTGTAACTCTTTAGATCTTATACATGTACAAATACCTACATAACACACTGAAGAAAAGGAAAAATAGAAATCACATTATATGACCCCTTTAGGAGCCCTTGAGCCAGATTTACTAAACAGACCAAATTAGCATTAGAGCGCAATTCCATAAATGTGCCGATGGGAGGGAAAATTATGCGTGTGATTTACTGACAATGCAAACTTTAAAGAACAGACGAAGCCAGATCATTCCCACAATAACCAGTGCAATCTACCAAGAGCAGCGCAAATTACCGCCTGCTTTAAGACATGCCTTTTTTGGGTATTAAAAATTTATCAAATACAAATAATTTGAAGAGCACAAATGTTATTAAATCAATGCGTGATTCATCTTAATACTCACCTCCCATAAATTTTGTGTCTCAAAGGAAAACTACTACAAATGCATATTCAAGGTTAAACGCAAAAACAACTGTCCACATCTTTTCAGCACTAATTCTTTACTGCGCCTCTTTAGTAAATCCTGACAGTACTATTTTAACACCAAAAGAAGGTTTGGCTGGTGCAAGCTGATAGTAAATCTAGCCCATATTGTATCAGTGTCATGCATTGTCTATGGGCCACTCTGCAGACATCTTCAATAGGGAACATTTTCCCCAGAGACTCCATCAGGAAACCTACACAGCCCCATAACTTCCCAGAGCAAGCTTGTGCCCAACTCTGCTCCTGAAAAAAAAAAAAAAACAACTCCCCAAAACTTCTCTGAATAGCCCTTTTGTCTTTGGCTTGTAAAGCAGGAAGCCTATGTGAACGCCGCTCCTCTCTCTCTCGCACCTGCAGTGCATTAGCGCTAATCAGGCCGGACAATGTTTCTGCCACACCCCGGAACTGGAGTAGGAGGTGTTGCACACAAATCGTTCCCTCCAGAAACTCGTGACTTTTCAAGAGGGTTCCGCTCGCTGAGCGTTTTTGTCATCCGTGAGACTTGCTTCATGAAATAAACCTTGATGTAGTTTAAATAATCATGCTGATAGTTATCACATATATTTATTGATGGTTTGGTGTTGATCAGTTTCAATACTGATGTCATTTGTGCAAAAGGATGCATATTCATTTCACTAGGAAATGTAGTTACTTGCTAGCTCAGACAATAAGAAAAGGTAATTGTTTTTATCGCAACCTAATTCAGCATAAAATATATGCCATGCATTTGCAAAAGTATGTACTGCGCAAAAAAAGTAAAAGTTTTGCAAAAAGATATATATTAAAAGATAGAATTTCAAACTAATGATTTTAATATAAAAATGTGTTTGATAAAAGTAATTAGCATGCTATCCTATTAACACATTTGTATTTAATATAATGTATATTTTGTATAAGGTGGGTGTATAATATCTAATGTAGACATTGCACAAAGGGTATCAGAGTTTTCACAAAACAAGCATCAATTGTCTTTTAACCAGTTTCCCAGGTGAACAATATTTCATATAATTAGTCATCTGTGTTAATTGGAATGGTGAAGGTATATAAAATACACTTACTTCCAGTTGCAGGAATGTTTGGATTTGTTGGTTCTGTGTGGTGGTTTGATAACGTGAACATTGGGTTTTTGGGGTACTTGTGGGTTTTTTGGCTATGGATCAAGGTTGGAAAAGGTCAGTTTGCTCATTCAATCTGTGTTTGTGCACACAAACATTTGCTAATGTGTCTTAAAATTTGTAGGTTACCCTTGCTACTAGTCGTCTTGTTTTGGAGGAATGCTGATGGACTTAAAAGTGAGTCGTGCTCTCTCCCTCTTATTTCAAGGAATGTGCTTAGTGAGACTTGTGTAAAAGCCTTCTGTTTTAATTCTATAGGTGGCGCATATTCAGATGCCCATCGTGGGTGGGGTCAGCCTTCTGATGCTCGTTCCCATCATGCAGTCCAGTCTTCCATGTCAGAGGTCCATGTGACTAGGACTTTGCCTGTTGAAGAAGTGGGCTCCAGATTGTTCCCTGCTAAGCCCCTGAAAAGCAAGTCGAAATGGAATCTACCTCAGTTTGTCAAAGGTGGTTCCAGCAGTTATCCGTCAATGTCCCATGCCCAAACTGCTCCAAGCAGCTCTGTCTCAGTTTCCTTGCCTCTGTCCCGGAATCAACAGTCTTCAAGCAGTTTAGCGTTCTCTGGATCAACTGTTCCAGGTGTTGCTGGGGGACTACGTTTGGAGACCCAATATGCTGCAAGTGGTTCTGGACCAGTTTCTACCCTAAGAGAGAGTAGTAGCTATCCTGCCCAGCTTGGTGTTTCTGGCCAATCCACCAGTGATGCTTTGCATGTGTCAAGCTCCCAAGAAACCCAAAGTGCTTTCAGTCAGTCCACCAGTGTCTTGAGTTCCCAGAAGCAATATAGTGCTGCCTCCCAGGTCAGCTCTGGGGCTCAGCTTGGGGCCTCTACTGGCTTGCTCCCGCAGAGAATGAGCAGCTCTTTCAGTGGTTCTGTCCAGTCTCCAGGTACCACAAGTCAGTTTGCCCTTGGGTCTCCATCCTCATATCCAGCTTTATCCCAGTCCTCACCCCAAGGTGTTGCCAGTCAATCTAGTTCACAGAAGCGGCTTACCTCCATCTACCAGGTCAGCTCTGAGGCTCAGCTTGGGGCCTCTACTGGTGTGCACCCTCAGAGAATGAGCAGCTCTTCCAGTGGTTCTGTCCAGTCTCCAGGTACCACAAGTCTGTCTGCCCCTGGGTCTCCATCCTCATATCCAGGTTTATCCCAGTCCTCACCCCAAGGTGTTGCCAGTCAATCTAGTTCACAGAAGCGGCTTACCTCCATCTACCAGATGAGCTCTGGGGCTCAGCTTGGGGCCTCTACTGGTGTGCACCCTCAGAGAATGAGCAGCTCTTCCAGTGGTTCTGTCCAGTCTCCAGGTACCACAAGTCAGTTTGCCCTTGGGTCTTCCCCATATGCTGCAAGTGTGTCACTGTCCTCCCCACAAGCTGGTCCATCTACTGTTCCGGGTCCTCAGAAGCCGCTGACCTCTACCTACACTGGCAGCTCTGGCACCCAGGCAGGATCCTCTACTCTCTTCACCCTGCATGGAAGCCCTGCTTATGGATCACGTCAGCCTCAAGGTACCACAAGTCTGTCTGCCCCTGGGTCTCCATCCTCATATCCAGGTTTATCCCAGTCCTCACCCAAAGGTGTTGCCAGTCAATCTAGTTCACAGAAGCGGCTTACCTCCATCTACCAGGTCAGCTCTGGGGCTCAGCTTGGGGCCTCTACTGGTGTGCGCCCTCAGAGAATGAGCAGCTCTTCCAGTGGTTCTGTCCAGTCTCCAGGTACCACAAGTCAGTTTGCCCTTGGGTCTTCCCCATATGCTGCAAGTGTGTCACTGTCCTCCCCACAAGCTGGTCCATCTACTGTTCCGGGTCCTCAGAAGCAGCTGACCTCTACCTACACTGGCAGCTCTGGCACCCAGGCAGGATCCTCTACTCCCTTCACCCTGCATGGACCACCTGCTTATGGTGGATCAAGTCAACTTCAAGACATGAGTCACTATGCTGCTAGCAGTCCATATGGAAGCTTGTACTGCAAATGTTCATTGTCACCTCAAGGTGTAGACCATCCCTCTACTGTTCAGAGTTCACAAAAGCAGTTTACCTCTAGCTATGGAACCCAGTCAGGGTCTTCACCATTTACCCTGCAAGGAAGTGTCACTTTTGATGGCTCACAGCCTCAAGGTGTTGCCAGTCAATCTGTTCGCGGCTCTCTCAAGCAGCTTCCATCCACCTTCGTAGGCAGCTCTGGAACCCAGGCAGGGTCCTCTACTGCTATCCTGCGGGGAGGCACTACTTATGGTGGATCATCTAAGCCTCAAGATACAAGTGAGTTTGTTCCTGGCTCTCAGTCCTCTTATGCAAGTGTATCATGGTCTTCACCTCAAGATGTTGCTGGTTCTGGTACTGCTCTTTCTCAGAAGCAGTTTATCTCTACCTTCACAGGCACCTCTGGTAAACCGGTATGATTCAAGTGCCTTTCAGAATTGAAACTCCAATAAAGGTTGATTTGCCAAGCAGTTTGTGTGTGGGGTGTTGTGTATGGGTTTTTTTTCTCCCCTGTAGCAGTTAAAGGGAGCAATGTACAGTTTAACCCCTTCATTGTCAAAGATCAGTAACCACTTCCGCTTATGTCCGTCTAACAGCCCTCTTTAATTTATACTCTTACTTGATCTAAATAAACCACATTGTTAGGCTCTAGCTTTATTTGACCTCAATTTTGATAAAACATTGCAGTGACCATAATTTATGACAGGAGTGCAAAATCTGTCATTTAGAATAGAAATTCACCACACCTTCATATTTGGTCACATCTGCTTCATATTTTTCACTGAATGGTGGCAATGGCTTATTGTCCAAAGATGCATATACAAGGAGAGGTTTGCTCATTGTTTTGTCCTCCTATGCAAGTGTCTCCGTGTCCTCTCCTCAAAGCTGTTGCTGGTACTGCTTGGTTTACAGAAGCAGTTTCTCTACCCCCACAGGCAGCTATAGTAAACTGGCATGATGCAGGTGTCTTTCAGAATTGAAACTCCAATAAAGATTGGAAGAAAGGCGTGTTTTTCTCTGTCTCTCTCTGTATGTTAAGGAGTCCCTTTTTTAAATATCAGTGAAATTGGTATCCGTTCAATCATGGTAATAAAATGTCAGGGATCTGTATTCACTACAGTTCTTTTATTAGTGCAGCTTTCAGAGTAGTAAAAGCAGAAATTTTAAATCTGTGATCTACTTCTGTAGGTACGACTAGGGAATTTGATTTACCACCAGAAACCCATTTAGTGGGTTCACTTTGTAGTTAATTTAATATTTTCAAAAGAATTTCTGAAAACTTTCAAGAGTGTACAAGAAACCGTTCCGGCTCACAGCTTTCACAAAATAGACCATAAAAAAGGTAAACGTAAAACCAATTATTTTAGAAAAGGGAAACAAAAGTATACACAGAGCTGGAGATGCAATTTTAATCTCACAGCTTTGTATTTCTCAGTGTATAATTATCCTCCCTGCTATACTACGTACTTTTGTTTCATGGTTGCTGTAAGGAAAAAAAACTATTCAAAACTCTGCACTACAAAAATACAGCCGACACCCATGTGATACACTACAGAGAAATTATCACTCTAAAAACGCATGTTATTACCAACCCGTTCTCATCTCAGGGCCTCATATAAGGCCGTTTTGTCACGTCCTTCGGCGATGTATGCCCACGCATATGGTACCCTTTTACGTTTGATGACACGCACATGGCTTTCAACCAACTTCAATGTAAAACCATCCGCAATGTTATTACACTCAGGGCTTCGCCAGTCATCAATTTACCTCATCATTGACTACACGTAACAGACGTTTCCCCCAACAACGACTTACGTTTGATCTATGATTAAGATTGCCTGCACCTGGAGGTCAATGTTTTCCATTATTTATCTTTCAAGAGGAGTCTTTTTGACACTTCCAACACCCTTACCGTCTGTGAGAGACGCTCTGCTTAACCACCTCCAATGCAACCCACCCGTGTGTTACAGGATGCAGTTGGACTTTGCCAGCCAATCCAAGTGCGTGATATCAGGCGCTTTCAGCAACAGTAGCGTGCTTGGGCTACAATTTCGTTTAGTTTTAAATTAGCCTGTTGTAGCTTACTCAATTTAAACGTGAATGTGTGCTAGGTATCCTAACTAAAAACACGACAATATAGGTTCCTATTATTCCTTACTATCAGAGGTGGGTAGAGTACCCAAAAACTGTACTCAAGTAAAAGTAAAAGTACTTCTAGAAATATTTACTCAAGTAAAAGTAAAAGTAAAAGTACTAGTCTTGAATAGTTACTTGAGTAAGAGTAAAAGAGTATCAGATAAAAAATCTACTCAAGTAGTTAGTTACTAGTTACTTTGGGTCATATATACTGAGCCTATTTTTATTTAGATATATAGATAAAATGTATGTAATGTATGTGTGCGTGTATAAATGTATATATTTCATCAGCCTTTACTCCAATTTATGTAATTTATTATAAAACCCTGTCTGTTTACTTAAGTAACAGATATAGGTGTCATGCCATAACATATTTTTAATACGACTGACTTTATATTAAATGTGAATTTAACATTGAAAGTTAATGTGATATAAATATTGCTACTAATCTTTCATTGTTCAGAAAGAGAGCAAATAACATTTACATTATTAAAGATCATTTTCACTGACAGTCTAGATTTCAATCACTCTCAGAAACTCCCATTAAAATCACTGAAACTGTTAACACTGTGAAATCAATATCTTAATTAAAGATTCGTACACACATCTGCAGTTTGTTGTTTCTGACGAGAGAATTCGCCAGAAAGAGGTATTCAGTCAGTGAGTGAGTGAAGGAAGACAGGCATTTTAGCGATGACTCATCGGAACACCTCTGATTGGCCAATGCTTTAATAAGCTCAAAAGAATCATGTGTGATTGGTTATAATGCGCAGTGCTGTAAAAACGCATCTATCTCTGGCTCAGCGCCAGCAAGCAATCACAGATCTGAATTTAGCAGCTGATGATATCACTTGCTGAACGTACTCGCACCGATGTGATTGTATTAAAATTAATAAAGTCTTAATCGGCTATTTTTTGTCTTTTGGAAGCTGCATTCAACTTGACTCCCCTCTGTTATAAGCCACACACGTACAACAAACTAATGTCACAGTGGTATCGTGTACTGTAATCGAATGTAGCCCAAGTTATTACCTGTTAAACAGTAGACAGCACAAGTGGTGTTCATCTAATAAGGATCTCCATCGCTAGCAAATAATAGCCTTTGCAGATTTGCTTTCAATTCAATGCAGTTCCAGCCACGTTTTCAACGCTGCTGATGTTCTTAAACGTTACAACTCCGAGTGAACCGCTTCAGACGCTCAGCGCGCGCGGCAGGGAACTGAACGAATCATTCAAACTGATTCATGAACCAATTCACTTGTTTGCCAATTGGTTTGATCAAGCCTTTGAACAGAATTGACTCAAAAGAATGAATCATTCGCGAATTGGCATCGCTCATTGCCCAGAGAAAAGTAAACGGCGCGTTTGGAATAAACTGAAGCATTTATAACATTTATTGCATTAAGATAAAGTAATGAGAGGAGCGTCGCCCACAGTAACGAAGTAAAAGTACAGATTTTTCCCCAAAAATTTACTCAAGTAATAGTATAAATTACCCATCTTTAAATATACTCCGAAAAGTATTAGTTACCCGAAAAAATTACTCAAGTAAATGTAACGAAGTAAATGTAACTCGTTACTACCCACCTCTGCTTACTATTCAAACATCTTGAAGGTAGTAAAACACACGCAAGGATTTTATTTGTTGATTTTTCATCGGCTTTTAATACAATCCAACCACATATTTTAGTTGATAAGCTCTTAAAGAACTTTGACCTCGATTTTAATATTGTGGGATGGATTCTTGATTTTTTAACCGACAGAACTCAGAGATTGAGGGTGAATGGTTGCTTGTCTGAGGAGATGTCATCATCCACTGGGTCTCCTCAGGGGTGTGTCCTCTCACCTCTCCTTTATATTCTTTATTATGACGATTGCCGCAGCCAGCATGAAAATAGACATATTTTAAAATTTGCCGATGACTCTGCTATTGTCAGTCTCCTCTCTAATGAGGAAAGTGACCATGGTCCTGTTGTGGATGATTTTGCACTTTGGTGTGATAGGGCATTCCTTCAACTAAATGTTGAAAAGACAAAGGATATGCAGATTGATTTTAGGCGAAAGTCATCAACTCCACAGACCACTATTATAAATGGGAAGAGGGTGGAATTCGTAGAAACATAGAAGTATTTCGGCAGTTTGATCGACAATAAGTTAACTTTTACCTCTAACACTGAAATGCTTTGCAAAAGAGGCCAACAAAGACTGTTTTGTCTTCGCAAACTGTCAAAATTTCATGTTGATAAGACTCTCATGACCCTTTTTTATAAATCATACATTGAGTCTGTTTTAACATTTTCATTAATTTGCTGGTATGGTAGTCTCACTGTCAAGGCCAAAACTGCCCTTTCCAATATAGTGAAGGTCAGTAGTAAAATTATAGGTGTCCAGCAGAGTAGCCTGTCTGTCCTGTATGATAGACAGGTAGTTAGGAAGGCCAACGCAGTTATCTCTGATAGCTCCCACCCCCTTCATTCTGAGTTCCAGATATTGCCTTCCGGGTCTCGGTACAGATTACCTTCAGTGAAGAATAACAGATATAAGCATTCATTCGTCCCGAGAGCCATCTTGTTTATGAATTCAGCCCGGAGGAGTAGACAGACTATAACTATTAAATAGTGATGGGGTTATTATTATTATAATATGTATAGTATTGCTTGTTTTTGATGTTGCTGAAATGGGGATGGTTATGGAAATGTTGCTATACTATGAAATTGTCAGATTTTACTTTAACAAGGGCCTGTTACATTAAGTATTTCTTATGTGTTTTTGTGCATCTGTGACTGTTCTGTGTTTATCATGCTGCAAAACCAATTGCCCTATGGGGACAAATAAAGTCTAAAGTCTAATTCTAAAAGTCTAAGTTCCATCTGCGTATTCAAGCACACATTTGGACTTCGCCAGTCACCCATTCCTAGTACTGTGAAAAATAGACGCTTTCAGTAATAAAGTGCGGACAATTTGCTTTTGTTTTAAATTATGCACTAGCATTACTTAAACATGAATATGTGCTTGGTAGGGCTAATTAAACTCTACCATAATATCTCTTAATAGCCTATAGAGATGTTTCTTGGCCTTTATCATGTGAGAGAGATGCTCATGGCTTTCAAACATCTCCAATGCAACCCACATGCATTTTGCAGGTGGACCTCACTAATGAATCCAAGTGCGGAGATACCAGACGCTTTCAGCCACTGCAAGGTGCAGAGTCCTGCAGACAACTTGTTTCATTTTGAGACTGTCCTCCTTCTAAAAATGACCACATAGGTCGTTTGTGCAAGCAGCGTATTATGACCCATTATTAAGTTTTCAAATCAAGCGGCCTTTTACGACAGTCTCGTTTGTCGGGTGTGTCGTCATCTAATGACCTTTGACTGTCGTTACCATGGTTACCACTCACAAAAAGGAGGAGTGACCCAACAGTTCACCGAGCGTTGTTGTCCAGGTGTGTAAACTATTTTATTTTATGGTTTATTTTTTAAGATACTGTTATGATTCTCTGCAATTAATCTGGAAGTAAGTGCAGTTTGACGTTTTCTTAAAAAATCTTTTGCGAACGCCAGTGAACGAATGTGAAATGCCCAGTGACCAAAACACTTACCATATTATTTACCATGATAACTGTTTTAGTGTGGTATTTGTAGTTATCACATTAACCACAGTGCCATGGCTTTAATACCTTTTTTAATGTAATTGTAATTCAGTGTTTTTTTTTCTGTCTTGCAGTTTCTTCATATCACACACATCTCCAGCTCCTACAACAACATTCAGTGTCCAGCAGCTCTTTATGAAGTTCTCTCTCTCTCTCTCTCTCTCTCTCTCTCTGATTTTCCTTCCCTATTTTTCTGAACTGTAATTCATAATTCATTCAAACGTTTCTTCCTTTCTCTTGTTAATCATGGAATATTTTCAAAGCTCAGAATCAGATTTGGATCATTCTGCCAGAAAGCTGCTAGTATTAAGAGGGAACTTGAACTCGAAGCTCAAGCTGAACTTGAAGAATTTGCAAGCTAAGCTGAAGTCCTTCACATTTCACACTTCACAGGTGATGTTGAAGACATTTAGTTATAACTGATTTACTTTAATTTATTAAGTGTTAATAACCTTCCTTATAGACCTTCCTTTCAAATATTTTGTTCACAGATCATTTCTAGCACACTGTCTCAACATGTATGTATTAAAACAACAACAACATTTCAACTTTTTCTGTATTTAAGTTGAAAAGGAAGACCAAAGGAAGGCCTGTCAAACTCTATTCAGACCCGTCTTGTTTGTGGAGAGGGATGAATTTGACCATCTTGTGTGTTTACGGAGAAGACCAAAAGATGCAAAGGCAAACATTTCCAGTGGTACGTCTTTGTTAGTCTGAGCATCTTGACAGAACTTTACTGCAGTTACATTTTGCACCGAATTTGATGTGTTTTTTTTTCTTTTACATACCCCACAACCCCATCAGCCCGAGCCCTGTGCTACATCAAAGTATTAATAATTGATATTGTATGATATTGTACAAACGTACTCTCCAGTTTTTCCTCCTGCTGTCATTGACCATTGCCTCAACTCTCATGCAGACTGTGCCCATTGTAAGTAGTCAGAGCGTTTATATCCTAAAGAGTCCACTGTATTCTTTATTAGTGCCGTCTCTTCCCGTTATAACAGTACATGATATCTGTCCACACCTCACAGTCTGCCTTTATTTCCATGTTGATTTTAATTGAACACATCTGTCTAAAAGCAAGTGTGGAAATGCTGTTTAACTTGTTATGTGACACATCAGGTCTTCAGTTAATTTGGCCAAATTAGATCATTTAAAATTGTTCACAAGTTAGTAACTACAATAACTATTTTAGCATCCACACCAACACACAATAAAGTAATGTTTATTATTATAAAAGCTGTAGCGATGTTGTTGTCTGCCACTTTAAATGCCTAAGCTTTTTAAACTCAGGTGCATTCTGATTGGCTGTTTGAATTGTTCATCAGCTAGAAAAGCTGCTCTGTGTCATTAAATGTTAAATAGTTGCGGTATGGACTCATCCTTGGTGTGAAGAGGTCTTTAAACGGCTTACAACAATCCTGCTAGCATGTAATCATGTATAAAATACTTCAGAATAATATAGCTTGAAGATACAGCTTTCTTTCTTATCATTTTGTTAAACTTAAACACAAGATTCTGCCTTTCTCTGCCTGTTTCTCTTCATCTTAGTCCTTTACTCCCTTCACTCACACATTCTCTTTTGCTCTGTTAGGTACAAACAAAAGTTCTCGTCATGATCAGCCCTCTTCAAGTAAGGTTTGTAGAAAATTGTAATCAATATTCATTTAATTCTCTAATCTGTCTTAATTCATATGTTTAACCAGCAACAGTAATTAAACATGGGGTTAATAGACATATTTTTGTTTTACAGCTGAAGAGCAAAAACACAAAGAAAATCAGTCCTGTTGGGGAGGAGGAGTGAACATGGCTCTATTGTGCCCAAACAGAAAAGGTGCTTATTCCCATTGGTATGTCTTTATTCAATCAATGCAGTAACACAGCATTTGATGTTGATCTCTGTTCAAATCAGCAATTAACATTTTTCCTAGAATGAACAAATCATCAGTGCATCATTTCTGGAATTTGGGCAGAAAATGACTGAATATGATGAGTACTGACACCTGCACCTGTATTTACCAAAACTATTTTTGTTATGGACTTTTTGATTTTTTTAAAGGAGGACAAGTCAGTTGATGAAGAAAGGAAGAATGAGGCATGTTGTATGAAGACATCAGATGCAAAAGCCTTTAAGTTCTATCTGAAATGTTCTTCTAAGAAGAATTTTAGAAGAACATGCAAGAAGCCTTTGCATCTGAAATCTTCATATGTACTACAAGTTTTCAATACATTACTGATTTGTTATGACTGCTTGTATTATGTTCTACTTGTGCAGTCACTGCAGCCTGAAACTGTGAAGACTGCATTCCCAAACAGCTCTTTGACAGCACAGATGTTACGCCCATAAAAGAAACTTCACAAGTGAGAGCCCATACCTCCAACAACCTTCAGCAGGAATCAATGGTATGTCCATTACAACAATTCTAAATAATAATATTATATACTGTTAATTGATTTACAACACCCAAAATGAGTTTGTCTCTCCAGGACATCTATGCAAGGTTGTTGTTTTTTTTCTTTTGAGGAAAGCACAGAGGACCGACAGAGACTCCATCTACATGAGCCATGGATTGTTCTTACTGTTATCATCAGGCAGAGGTAATCACAGAACCAGCGGCAGCAGACTGCAAGACAAGTTCCTTCCACAGGCAATCAGACTGAACTGAACTCGTACTAGTAAAACCACACACACACACACACACACACACACACACACACACACACACACACACCAGCAGCCTCATATATGCACTGCACTCTATCAGTTACGCTGACTGGACTCTGACTAACTATTATTCTTCTCCCTGACATTCTGTTTGCACTAATTCATACCATACTGCACTGCAAAGGTACAGTGATTGTTGTTTATTATTGTTTTCATTCTCTGTATAGTATAATATTGCACTATATATTATTTTATACCTATATTGAGCTCTTATGTATAGTGTGTATATTTTTAATACTGTATATGTGTTGCAAATATATTCAGTACTTGTCATGCTGCAGAGTTTGCACAAAAGCATTTTACCACCTATATACTTGCATTCATGGTATTGTGATAAAGTGATTTGATTTGAATTGGTCACATGACTTGTTCATCAGTTGTACTGTTGTGCTGCATAACAATTGCAAATTGTTTATGACGCTGAAGAAGATTATGATAGGGACATGGATTTCAAGAAAACCAGGAGAGCGCTGATAAGGAAACTGGATGTGATTCTTTGGTGCTCAAGACATTTCACCATGCTTTCATCTGGGTTTCTTCATCTGATTCAAATAATATGCTTTTAACATAACCCATTAGTGTTGGGCGATATGGTCATTTTTTAAATCGTCATATCGTCAGCCCGTGAGATCGACGATACAGAATATTATCGAGCATGGGTGGAGCAAGAGAGAGACTCTTTGTTCTTGTCATAGCATAACTATTGGGTGTTTTAAACCGCGCAGGTGCGAGAGAGAGAGCCTATGGAGTCACCAATAATAATAAAAAAAAATACTTTCAAACATACTGACTGATTTAACTAACGTTAAATATAAAAATACTGTATTTAAAACAGCTAGTTCATACATAGTCGGACGCAACTGTCATATCGCACGTCCGCATCTGCGCAGGGAAGTTATCAGTCTAAATGTTCTGCAAAATCAGTCAACGGTGAAAATCAATAGTAGATTTAATTTAAAGTCCAACATTTTAACACTTATATTGGGCATAAACGAACATTTAAATATAAAGTATTTAAAACAGATAAGTTGATATATTTGTAGTAAAGTTGAATTGAACTGATGCATCAGTCATACACCGCTCCGGACCGCACGCCTGACGCACCGCCACAGAAACAAGAATGAGATGCAGTCTAACATAACTGTGGCATTAAACTCAGTTAGTGAGGGCTCGTTTAATATATTGCACATACAGTATATAGGCCGTTTAGTTTACTTGTTAAAGTGCAATGAAATACCTTATATCTGCAGACGATGTACGTCTGTTTGTGGATGGAGACTTTGTAACGGCCAAAAATATGTATTTTACATGCATCACATTATAGTGCGGTGTGCATGAAAATAATAACAAGGCGGCAGATTGAACTTATTATCCGTGGTTCTCACGTATTCCTTCTACGTCATCACCACATAGTGTGTTTTATAAGTTAAGTGATCAGTCTTTAAGAAAAGGACTAGCTACGTGAGAACCATGCACTATGGATGATAAATTCGCTCTGCCGCCTTGTTAATTATTTTGTTTTACTTTATTTGTGACACCAAGAAAGGGTTAATCTCTCATGTATGAGAAGAGCGCGTTGCCGTATACCAGCCATTAAATGTGTGGGACACCAACTCGTCATTTTCTATCTCTTTCATTTCATGGATTTAACAAATTATCCGAGTCAAAGCGTTACAACTTCACCGACTACATGCTGTAATCCTCCTGCGCGTGCGAGGTGTGTGTGTGAAATGCGGGCAGTGAAATTAAGTGAAATAGCTGGGCAGTTTAAAAGTCGAATTATAATAAGCAGCCTAATAAAAATACAAATAATAGTTATTATTACTATAATCTAATACATTAATAGGAAAATGAGCCTAATATCGTCTTGACTATCGACAGAGAATTCTGCTTATGTCGATATCTCTGACGATCGTCGATACACGATACTATCGTCTATCGGCACAACCCTATAACTCATTTTATACTTGAATATCGTTTGTCTTAATATGCTACTTTATTTATGCTGCATGATATTTGGATTTTTCCTCAGAGTCTGCATGAATGAGAAAAGTAAGTATATCTGCTGCATTACTCGTGATGTTGTATTTGTCACCTGTTATTTCTGATATTCGATATGGATGAGAGTTAGGAGTTTAAGGGTCGCTACACTATGGAGCTAGACGAGTCTCAAAAAAGATAAATGCACACACTACAACATACGCACACACAGGATTCATACATGCACACACATGATTCATAAATACACACACAGGATACACAAATGCGCACAAAATTCACAAATGCACACACAAAATGTGAAAAGCACAGACGATTCACAAATGCATACAAAATTCACAAATGCACACGAAATTCATAAATACACACACACAATTCAGAAATGCAAACAACATTTACAAATGCACTCAAGATTTACCAATGCACAGGACAAGATTCAGAAATGTATTTCTGATGCACACACAAATATACCTTGATTTACAAACTGCTTGCGGTCTGTGAACTTCACTGCATTTGTGTGTGAATTTTGAGACTCCCCTGACTTGGCTCGACACACAAATGCATTTTTTTAAACAGAGAATGATCAGCAACCAATCAGATATCTCCCTTGTTTTAGCCAATCACAAGAACGCACCCCACGCGAGGGATTGTTTACTTCTAAGCCAATCACATGAACGAGTTCACACAGCGCGATATGCCTGTGTCGCGAGCGCGAGCTAGCGCGGTGGAGTTCTGTCTTTCAGATGGTTGAGACCTCAACATGGCTTCTGGCAACGACAGGTGAGCGGTATAACTTAAAGTGTTTAGCTAGTTATCTCCTTGTTGTGAGATGTTGTTTAATTGTTAATGTTAACCGGTTTAATTGTGCAACTACCAACATAAGCTAGCGAGCTGGCTAGGGTCAGGCTAGTATCTTTCCATAAAGTTGACATTCTTGTGAATTAAGTGACTGACAGGGTCTGTCGCCCCAATCCGAGGTAGCAGCTCGGGCTTTTGTGCAGTTATTGGCCCCAATTTTGTGTTGTAACGTTAACTTATGTGAAACAGGTGTTTCTAATTCTGACTCCCATCGCGTGCACGCGCATGGCGTCATACAATGGTGCCAGTTGCGAAAACAGACAGTCGTAAGTAATACATTGCAATTTGTGTATCGGTGTTTGATCGTGTATTTAACTAAACGTATCTGATTTACAGCTTGGACTGTCTAGCTGTGTTTTTGTTGTTTGTGTGTTTTACTGCAGTAAAACAAAAAAAAACACTGCTCGTTTTCTCTATTGCAATATTCCTTTTCATGAAACAAAATGTGTTTGTTAGAGAGCATAGCAATTTCAGGAGTTTTGTTAAATCTGCCTTAATTACTCTGCCCTAATGTTGATACACTAAGTAGACATCCAAAAGGCCCTTTTTATCGCCACACGTACCGCCGCGGCGGCGGTATAAAGTGCATTTGCAGCCTTTGACCGCTGAGTGGCGCTTTAACCACAAGTTATCAAACAAGCGCATCAAAGCACATTATCGCTAATAGACGTCAGTTTTGCCTCACTGATGTGTTAGATTTGATGGCTTCAGTCAAGGAAAATGAAAGAAAAACACTGTAGTTAAAATATTTAATATTTAATATCCACAGACGAAAGTTAGGTACTTATGAAGTTATGTGCATTTCTTAGAACGAATTCAAGCAGGATGTCAAGCCTGTGCCTGAACCTGTGATTATATTTTCTCTAATCTACATGGTATTAAACCATATTTTAGATTTGACACATTTAAAAGGTGTGCAGTATTATTTATATTATATTATGCGTTATATTATTCAAAATAAATTTTGGTTTACTTTGCATTGGAGCATTAAAAGTGGTAGCCTATTTTAGGGGGGTTGGCTACATGGATTAATATGCAAAATGTCAATATAAGGATTACTTTATCACAGAATATCTGTTTTCGGTGGCACTTGTTTAGTTTAAAAGTAGACATGTCAAGCTTTCTATAGATATCTCTCTCATGTATTTTCATTGAGTATTCACGGAGTTACAGTTCATTTTAATGACGTGTTTGTAAATGAAGATCGGCGCAGACAAAGGCTGCAGACAGCACACCTTGTTTGTTATCTTTATTTTATAAGTGCACAAAGTTTTGTTGTTATTATGTCTGTATCCAAAAAAAAGGAGACCCTTTACAGATTCGATTGATGTATTGCTCTTATCTGTACGAATAAAACTGAAAGTGTAATTTAAGTTCTTTTCGGGATTATCAGGAGAAAATGACTCATAACGCGTATCCGCGTTAATCGACTCCAGAGGGTTAATAAAACAACATGCATTCTTGTTATTCATTACCTGTCCTTTAACTTATTGGGAAAAAGACATTTGTCCGTAAACTGATTAAGAAATTGTTGCATGTTTAAATGTGAAGCACTGTATAATGTCGTTCCCATTATTTAGGCCTAATTTGCCTAAAACAAGAAACGAAATAAAATTAAACCGGCATGATTAAATCTCTGAAACTCTAAAGAATTAATAAAACGTCCTCACAATTAAACTCAAGTTCTCTCATTATAATCAACAACATTCACACGAAGTAAAAAAAAAAGCTTTAGTAATTGACAACTAAAGTAATTTTAAAGGGAACCTTCTTTACTTGTTTTTAAAGTAGGGTAATATCATATAGCCTAAAAAAATCCCTGTTTTTTTTTTTATTTTAGAAAAGAAAATCTGATTTATGATTTAAACCGATTTTTAAATCAATATTCAAATGACGAAGAAATTTTACAAGTTTTAATATAGTTCTTTATCATTTATTTAGCAGTCAAATTTATAACTGCAACAAGATGATAAAAAAAACAGTACTGTTATTACCTTAATGCTGGAAAGAGTCAGTGTCATGGACGGAGGACCTGTTAATATTTTTTCTAGTTTATATTTCCATCTCGTTATGCCACTGGTTTAGATTTTTTATTTTTTTATTTTTTTTCTTATAGAACTTATTTGTAAATAGAGCAGTCACTGTCTGTGTCTACACCGGACGCGTCACGCGAGAGTTGTCATCTGTGCCCCACAGCGAAAAGTGTGTCTAAACTTGATGACATCACACTATAGTGTCAAATCATCTGAACACAGTGTTAGGTACAAACAAAAGTTCTCGTCATGATCAGCCCTCTTCAAGTAAGGTTTGTAGAAAATTGTAATCAATATTCATTTAATTCTCTAATCTGTCTTAATTCATATGTTTAACCAGCAACAGTAATTAAACATGGGGTTAATAGACATATTTTTGTTTTACAGCTGAAGAGCAAAAACACAAAGAAAATCAGTCCTGTTGGGGATGAGGAGTGAACATGGCTCTATTGTGCCCAAACAGAAAAGGTGCTTATTCCCATTGGTATGTCTTTATTCAATCAATGCAGTAACACAGCATTTGATGTTGATCTCTGTTCAAATCAGCAATTAACATTTTTCCTAGAATGAACAAATCATCAGTGCATCATTTCTGGAATTTGGGCAGAAAATGACTGAATATGATGAGTACTGACACCTGCACCTGTATTTACCAAAACTATTTTTGTTATGGACTTATAGTTTTAGATTTTTTTAAAGGAGGACAAGTCAGTTGATGAAGAAAGGAAGAATGAGGCATGTTGTATGAAGACATCAGATGCAAAAGCCTTTAAGTTCTATCTGAAATGTTCTTCTAAGAAGAATTTTAGAAGAACATGTCAGATAGATCTTAGAGGCCTTTGCATCTGAAATCTTCATATGTACTACAAGTTTTCAATACATTACTGATTTGTTATGACTGCTTGTATTATGTTCTACTTGTGCAGTCACTGCAGCCTGAAACTGTGAAGACTGCATTCCCAAACAGCTCTTTGACAGCACAGATGTTACGCCCATAAAAGAAACTTCACAAGTGAGAGCCCATACCTCCAACAACCTTCAGCAGGAATCAATGGTATGTCCATTACAACAATTCTAAATAATAATATTATATACTGTTAATTGATTTACAACACCCAAAATGAGTTTGTCTCTCCAGGACATCTATGCAAGGTTGTTGTTTTTTTTCTTTTGAGGAAAGCACAGAGGACCGTCAGAGACTCCATCTACACGAGCCATGGATTGTTCTCACTGTTATCATCAGGCAGACGTAATCACAGAACTAGCGGCAGCAGACTGCAAGACAAGTTCCTTCCACAGGCAATCAGACTGAACTGAACTCGTACTAGTAAAACCACACACACACACACACACACACACACACACACACACACACACACACACACCAGCAGCCTCATATATGCACTGCACTCTATCAGTTACGCTGACTGGACTCTGACTAACTATTATTCTTCTCCCTGACATTCTGTTTGCACTAATTCATACCATACTGCACTGCAAAGGTATAGCCTATGTACAGTGATTGTTGTTTATTATTGTTTTCATTCTCTGTATAGTATAATATTGCACTATATATTATTTTATACCTATAATTGAGCCCTTATGTATAGTGTGTATATTTTTAATACTGTATATGTGTTGCAAATATATTCAGTGCTTGTCATGCTGCAGAGTTTGCACAAAAGCATTTTACCACCTATATACTTGCATTCATGGTATTGTGATAAAGTGATTTGATTTGAATTGGTCACATGACTTGTTCATCAGTTGTACTGTTGTGCTGCATAACAATTGCAAATTGTTTATGACGCTGAAGAAGATTATGATAGGGACATGGATTTCAAGAAAACCAGGAGAGCGCTGATAAGGAAACTGGATGTGATTCTTTGGTGCTCAAGACATTTCACCATGCTTTCATCTGGGTTTCTTCATCTGATTAAAATAATATGCTTTTAACATAACCCATTAGTGTTGGGCGATATGGTCATTTTTTAAATCGTCATATCGTCAGCCCGTGAGATCGACGATACAGAATATTATCGAGCATGGGTGGAGCAAGAGAGAGACTCTTTGTTCTTGTCATAGCATAACTATTGGGTGTTTTAAACCGCGCAGGTGCGAGAGAGAGAGCCTATGGAGTCACCAATAATAATAAAAAAAAATACTTTCAAACATACTGACTGATTTAACTAACGTTAAATATAAAAATACTGTATTTAAAACAGCTAGTTCATACATAGTCGGACGCAACTGTCATATCGCACGTCCGCATCTGCGCAGGGAAGTTATCAGTCTAAATGTTCTGCAAAATCAGTCAACGGTGAAAATCAATAGTAGATTTAATTTAAAGTCCAACATTTTAACACTTATATTGGGCATAAACGAACATTTAAATATAAAGTATTTAAAACAGGTAAGTTGATATATTTGTAGTAAAGTTGAATTGAACTGATGCATCAGTCATACACCGCTCCGGACCGCACGCCTGACGCACCGCCACAGAAACAAGAATGAGATGCAGTCTAACATAACTGTGGCATTAAACTCAGTTAGTGAGGG
Source organism: Carassius carassius (assembly GCF_963082965.1). Classification (NCBI taxonomy): domain Eukaryota; kingdom Metazoa; phylum Chordata; class Actinopteri; order Cypriniformes; family Cyprinidae; genus Carassius; species Carassius carassius. Next base: position 6,828,381 of record NC_081803.1, read on the forward strand.
CTCGTTTAATATATTGCACATACAGTATATAGGCCGTTTAGTTTACTTGTTAAAGTGCAATGAAATACCTTATATCTGCAGACGATGTACGTCTGTGTGTGGATGGAGACTTTGTAACGGCCAAAAATATGTATTTTACATGCATCACATTATAGTGCGGTGTGCATGAAAATAATAACAAGGCGGCAGATTGAACTTATTATCCGTGGTTCTCACGTAGTCCTTCTACGTCATCACCACATAGTGTGTTTTATAAGTTAAGTGATCAGTCTTTAAGAAAAGGACTACGTGAGAACCATGCACTATGGATGATAAATTCGCTCTGCCGCCTTGTTAATTATTTTGTTTTACTTTATTTGTGACACCAAGAAAGGGTTAATCTCTCATGTATGAGAAGAGCGCGTTGCCGTATACCAGCCATTAAATGTGTGGGACACCAACTCGTCATTTTCTATCTCTTTCATTTCATGGATTTAACAAATTATCCGAGTCAAAGCGTTACAACTTCACCGACTACATGCTGTAATCCTCCTGCGCGTGCGAGGTGTGTGTGTGAAATGCGGGCAGTGAAATTAAGTGAAATAGCTGGGCAGTTTAAAAGCCGAATTATAATAAGCAGCCTAATAAAAATACAAATAATAGTTATTATTACTATAATCTAATACATTAATAGGAAAATGAGCCTAATATCGTCTTGACTATCGACAGAAAATTCTGCTTATGTCGATATCTCTGACGATCGTCGATACACGATACTATCGTCTATCGGCACAACCCTATAACCCATTTTATATCACTTGAATATCGTTTGTCTTAATATGCTACTTTATTTATGCTGCATGATATTTGGATTTTTCCTCAGAGTCTGCATGAATGAGAAGAGTAAGTATATCTGCTGCATTACTCGTGATGTTGTATTTGTCACCTGTTATTTCTGATATTCGATATGGATGAGAGTTAGGAGTTTAAGGGTCGCTACACTATGGAGCTAGACGAGTCTCAAAAAAGATAAATGCACACACTACAACATACGCACACACAGGATTCATACATGCACACACATGATTCATAAATACACACACAGGATACACAAATGCGCACAAAATTCACAAATGCACACACAAAATGTGAAAAGCACAGACAATTCACAAATGCATACAAAATTCACAAATGCACACGAAATTCATAAATACACACACAATTCAGAAATGCAAACAACATTTACAAATGCACTCAAGATTTAGAAATGCACAGGACAAGATTCAGAAATGTATTTCTGATGCACACACAAATATACCTTGATTTACAAACTGCTTGCGGTCTGTGAACTTCACTGCATTTGTGTGTGAATTTTGAGATTCGCCTGACTTGGCTCGACACACAAATGCATTTTTTTAAACAGAGAATGATCAGCAACCAATCAGATATCTCCCTTGTTTTAGCCAATCACAAGAACGCACCCCACGCGAGGGATTGTTTACTTCTAAGCCAATCACATGAACGAGTTCACACAGCGGCAGATACTTTACAGATTCGATTGATGTATTGCTCTTATCTGAACGATTAAAACTGAAAGTGTAATTTAAGTTCTTTTCGGGATTATAAGGAGAAAATGACTCATAACGCGTATCCGCGTTAATCGACTCCAGAGGGTTAATAAAACAACATGCATTCTTGTTATTCATTACCTGTCCTTTAACTTATTGGGAAAAAGACATTTGTCCGTAAACTGATTAAGAAATTGTTGCATGTTTAAATGTGAAGCACTGTATAATGTCGTTCCCATTGTTTAGGCCTAATTTGCCTAAAACAAGAAACGAAATAAAATTAAACCGGCATGATTAAATCTTTGAAACTCTAAAGAATTAATAAAACGTCCTCACAATTAAACTCAAGTTCTCTCATTATAATCAACAACATTCACACGAAGTAAAAAAAAAAGCTTTAGTAATTGACAACTAAAGTAATTTTAAAGGGAACCTTCTTTACTTGTTTTCAAAGTAGGGTAATATCATATAGCCTAAAAAAATCCCTGTTTTTTTTTTATTTTAGAAAAGAAAATCTGATTTATGATTTAAACCGATTTTTAAATCAATATTCAAATGACGAAGAAATTTTACAAGTTTTAATATAGTTCTTTATCATTCATTTAGCAGTCAAATTTATAACTGCAACAAGATGATAAAAAAAACAGTACTGTTATTACCTTAATGCTGGAAAGAGTCAGTGTCATGGACGGAGGACCTGTTAATATTTTTTCTAGTTTATATTTCCATCTCGTTATGCCACTGGTTTAGATTTTTTATTTTTATTTTTTTTTTCTTATAGAACTTATTTGTAAATAGAGCAGTCACTGTCTGTGTCTACACCGGACGCGTCACGCGAGAGTTGTCATCTGTGCCCCACAGCGAAAAGTGTGTCTAAACTTGATGACATCACACTATAGTGTCAAATCATCTGAACACAGTGTCAGAACATTTCCTCATAAACAGAACGAGCATCAGTTCACTGATGGGGATCGAGTCCAGTGCATCCATCACTGGGTTCTGTTGTCTTTTGTTGGATCGTTCCACTTGTGTCCGGTGTAGACCTGGCATGCGTTTTTTTTATTGTTTTATTTTACAGCCCTGCTTGTTTTAATGTTTTTATTAAATATCTGTATTGACTGCATGGTCATATTATCGAATTATTTACTGCCATGATGCGACCTACAAAAGTAAAGCTTGGCGAGTCGATGAACGAGCATTGCTGCAGGTTGATTTTCGGCGGATGTGCTGTGCTTGTGTTCGCGCGGTCGTCTTCATTTCGTCGGGTGAAACATCTCTCTCACTTGCAGCAGAGTCTGTGTGAAGCAACAACTTCCCCTCCACGCGCTCTGATACCAGAAACATAACATAGCATATAAAATAATAATAATAATAATAAAAAAATAACTGGAGAGTTTCAAAGTGGCTTAAGCTATTTTGTGTTAACTTTTTCCCCTATAGCCTATCACATGCCAAACTAATAACATTGTAAGCATTACATCTTTAATTGCTGCTTTCTGCTGTGAAAATTTTGTTTGTGATGAAAAAAACAGTATATTTTTGTCCGTTTTTTTTTTATCTAAACAGATCGATTAACTTCAAGATTTCAAAATCAGATAGCATGCTGATAATGTAGCACTGTAAGATTACATTTGTTTGAACGCATTATTGCGAAAGCGATTGAGTGTGAATCTGTTTAAATCATGCTTTAACCCGAAAATAATCAGTAAAAGAAACAGACAAACTCTTAACATCCAACAACGCTGTACTCTTGCAGTCAACCTTCTGATCAAGCTAAATATGTTGGCTGTTGGCATGAATTTTACTCGTGATAAGAAGCTCATATTCAAGTGTTTGTGCAAAAATTATTAATGTGCATTAATGACAGGGAGGCGCCGTCTCATCACTTTAATTTTTCATGATAATGAATGTATAATTTTTTAATTAACATAATATCGTTGTGTCTCACATAGGTACATTAAAAATATATCTACTGAAAGCTTGAAATGTTTTTAGACGAAAAGGAATAGTGTAATGTGTGAATGTTGCATTTCTCTCGTCGGAGAGAACCAGCACTGTGAATATAGCCAAAACAACAGTCGTATATAAACCGGTTCAGCAAGTGAAAGCCTCTGTCCATATGAAAGAGCAATTCACACTTTTATCTCGACCCCCACAAGCCATGAATAACTACCCAAAACCCAACCCCCTCCAGCTGAACAGAATTCGGTCTGTGTTTTGGTTCTGAGGAACGATGTGTTACTGGGCTGAAACATGCCTGCACTCAGCAGTAGGCTACTCTTTGTATTCATAATTTTCTCGCAGCCCGTATTATTATTTTCACAAGACCATAATGATAATAACAAATCATCAATTAATAATTAATCATTATTTTACGAAAATCATTGTTATTTGTGATCGTGGATGTTTGCGGGAGGCTTTAAGACCAAGCGGAATCCTCTGTTCCCGCCTCACAGCGCACGGGTCTCGAGGCTTCACTGTCTGCGGTTTGACTTTACTGAATCAGATAGAGGCCAATACAACTTATTGATCATGAGCCCAGGGCCAGCGCAAGCTCAAATGCCGCTATAGGCAGAGGCAGAGCACGATCGTGCCGCCCCCCTCACATTCACAATTACGGATCCTTAAGATGCATGTAAACAATTTTTTTTAAATCTATGAAATTACACGTAAATAAAAACGTGCAAGCATGTTTTCAGAGTTTTTAATTTTTTCATTCTGCAAAAAGGTGAAAAGGGTAGCCTACACAATGCAACAGCTAAGTATAAATTCTGTTTTATAGGCTAATAGATAGTGTACAGAATGAAACTAAACATGTGCACTCAACTTTTTAGCTCACAAAACTGGAGTTTTCGATTGTTTTCTTGACTGATACACACATTCACACACCTTCATTTCAGAAGCGTGCGCGTCGGGCTTTCGCAGCGGCAAACGCTTTGATTGGGTCCTCGAGTTTAACTTGTACTTCGGAGATCATTTTTATCAGTTTAAGCTTTGAGAAACTGCGTTCTCCATAGCTCACAGTGACGGGGAGAGTGAGAAGCACTCTCAATGCTACAAAAACATTTGGAAAATTGTTTTCCATCCCTTTTTCACAGATGAATTTAAGCGCATCCAGTGGTTTAGATCCAGCAACCATGCAGGCGTCTGCCCAAAGCAGTCAGCTTTTCAAACAATTCATGCCCATCAACATTTCGCGAGTCTCCATGAGTCAGGGCCTTTTCCAGTCCTAAGCAATCCTGAAGGCTATTCTATTCTCCTTTTCTTTGAGAGATGCGATGTCATCTAAAAATCCAAATACGCGCCCATGGACTCTAAGCAGCGAAAAGCGCTCTTCCACGGAGGCGATTACTCATGACCAGATAAACTTATTCGGTTTGACATTTTTGAATATACATTAAAGTATTTTGCATACATATAGACCTACTAATAGGGAGCTGCCGTGCGGGAATTTTTATTCGAAATGTAAAGTTTTTTTTATTTATTTATAGCTTTTATTGTATTTATACCTAATGTGAAACAAACAAATAAATTAATTATTCTCTCTCTCTCTCTCTCTCTCTCTCTCCTTCTCTCTCTCTCGCCTTCTCTCTCTCCGCCCTAGGCGGCTGCCTAGTTCGCCTATAGGCACGCGCCGGCCCTGCATGAGCCCAACATTTAGCAAGGCAGGAAAATTCTAACGGGAGGAAGACGTATATCATTGAGCTAATGCTGTTAAACAGAGAGAGAGAGAGAGAAACTAGTCTAGGGCTATTCTTAAACTTGGAGCTCATTATATTGAAGTAGCCTACAAATCCAAACACCAGAAACCTTATGCATTTTATGAATAATGAAATGTTATGAAAATTATGCATTTTATTTATTCACACTGTATGGTTGAAATAATATTTTAGTTCACAACTTTAAGTTCCGTTGTTTAAAAAATGCTTTATTGGCTAATGTTTCATAAACCTTCGGTTGCTCTAAAATGCCATTGTTAATTTCTAAAATGTTATGCCATTATTAATTTCACAGTATTTTTACCACCTAAATGACTAATCTTTAAAGTCACAATTCTATAATGGTCAAAATTACTCAGGCCAATGGTATTTTTTTAATGACATTATTTTATTATTATTATTATTATTATTATTATTTGAATAATTGTAGTTTACATAAATAGATAAAGCAAAACAAATATTAGGATTGTCCCTTATTTTTTCCCTTGTTTTCCTAAAGAATAAACACATATTTTTTACAAGAACAAACATGATAACATATTATTAATTAATAAAAAATAATTTAAGCAATTAAAACCTTTTTTTAAACTTGAATTTAAATACTATTAAACTAACTTTAAATTCTCAAGGAGTTTATAAGTAAAAAAAAGTTCTAAATGAACTTGTGTTAACAATATAATTAGAACTAACAATATAATTCGATTTTTTAAAATGAACAATTCCTGTATAAAATGGGACAGCAACCTTTATATCAGTGGTTCTCAAACTTTTTTTCCAGCGGGCCGCACTATGGTCTAAGTGCAAGTCTACGCATATAATTTAAATATTACGTCCGCAATACAAGCCAACCTGATTTATAATATTATAGCCTAACTATTATGATATATAATCTATCACATTCATTGAAATAAACAATTCTACTCCCCATAAATAAAACACCTGATGTTGTCGGGAGCTGACCAATTTTGTGAGATTCAGCTTGAAAGCAATAACACAAAGAAGTTGCGATTGTAACGCCTGTGTTATACTTTCCGCATGAGCAATCCGGATGCAGACACGGCCAGCGCGGACGCAGACTTCTTCAATTTATACTTCTGAATGCGCAGGCTGATGGTCCGCTCTGCAATTGCCCATAATTATTGCACATCTGACTGTCTTTATATTCTTTTACTGACGGATTGCACAGGTTCGAGTAGCAATGAGCTTCTTCACTCTGCCTGTGTTACCGGCCTCAGACCTAGGGGATATCTGGGCTGGCAGCAAAGGACACACAGGCAGTGAAGCACTGTGTATCTGTGAAAACACTGTGAATAAATAAAGAGACAGACAAAATGAGTGTCGTTCCTTTGGTGCATCAGTTTACTTCTGAGATCTTAAAACTTTAGTAACTGTAAACACTTCTTTAGTTACATACAAAAATAACTTCATCTGCACATTAACTTATGGTGTACACATAAGAAATATGAATACATACACACCCGTATTCCATAGCCTGTTTCACATAAAGGCAATATATAATTTACATATTGTGTGGAAAGAAGAGTGTACAAAATAAATCAATAAAGATTCACATAAATTTCACTCTCATTACTAGAAAGATGACAAATGTGTCACTTAAACACACAGAATGTATAAACTAAAATCCAACACCATTTTACATACACCACTTCACCCAGATTGACTCGTGTCATTCATTAAGCGTGTGCGCAAAGCACTCAAAATGGCGACTGAATTGTTAATGCAACAGATATACAGTACTCAACTACTCAATTAAAACACAAAAATAACACGAACCTTTGCACTGCCAATGCACTCAAACATCACAATGCTGTATAACAATACTTTTGAATGCATTTACTAAACAATAAATTGTTTGCATTTAAGACCCTCGAGTTAATTCAATTTGTATAAAACACATTAGAGCATGACAAAGTTACTCAAAACACTTCACAATTAGGTTCCTAAACCTTCCTATAGTGAAGTGAAGTGAAGTGACATTCAGCCAAGTATGGTGACCCATACTCAGAATTTGTGCTCTGCATTTAACCCATCCGAAGTGCACACACACAGAGCAGTGAACACACACACACACACACACTGTGAGCACACACCCGGAGCAGTGGGCAGCCATTTATGCTGCGGCGCCCGGGGAGCAGTTGGGGGTTCAATGCCTTGCTCAAGGGCATCTAAGTCGTGGTATTGAAGGTGGAGAGAGAACTGTACATGCACTCCCCCCACCCACAATTCCTGCCGGCCCGGGACTCGAACTCACAACCTTTCGATTGGGAGTCCAACTCTCTAACCATTAGGCCACGACTTCCCCTATAGTCATGTGAACAATCAGAGGAATGTTTAAAGTGCATATTATTTTACCTGTGAATAAATAAAGAGACAGACAAAATGAGTGTCGTTCCTTTGGTGCGTCAGTTTACTTCTGAGATCGCACCCGGGAAAAAGCTAGTCTCTATAGTGTGCTTCACAGGAGCGCTCAAGCGCCATCCGCTGGCTAGGCGGTGAACTGATTCTGAACTGTTGGTGTTCACATTTAAAAAAAATAGGGAGGTATCAGTTTTCAATTAATTATTGAATAAACATTTTAACACCCTTTACACTCTCCCCTGCTTTAAGAGATGCCTCCGGGCATCCAGAACTAACCCAACAGAATAGAAGAACGTTTTTTTTTCCTGAAGATAAGAGAAAAGAGCTATCAGTCTGATCAAAGGATAGGCAAGTATTTGAATGTCAACAGTCCTGCCTCATTTGTCTTCTCTTAAGTCTAATATGCCCACACAAGTGGAGAAGGATAGTGAGAGGCATCAGGTATGACAGGGTAAGTATGAATAGGGTACAGTACACAGGTGTGCATTGCATTCACTCCTGGTCTCCAAGGTAGGTATGTGGGTTGTCCCATCTGATTATATGTGAACATCTCCTTTGGCTTTACTGCCCGTGCAGACCTCCGCAGGGTGATGTCTTCCCTATTCATTTGCTGTGCAACCGGCTCCACTCCCAGGTCAGTATCCTCATTACTTCTTCCAGCTATGCAGTCGTCTACTTGTTCCTGAGTTTCCAGAGATGGCAACAGGTCAGCCAGTACTTGCTCTGATTCTGGTGTCACAAACCGGAGTGGTTGCTCATATGTTTGAGGCTTATCTGGCTCAGCTCTATGGTGTTCTGGATGAAACTCTGGTGCCGCTACTCGCAGATCACTACCTGGCTCATGATGGGAATGTTTGAGAGTGTCTTTTCCCCTTTCATATACTGGGACTGGTCTGGGATTACAAGCATATTCTTCCTCGTCCCCTGAATCACCGGAGTCGTGCTCTAAGGTATCAGACCTGTGATGTCGGCTGTTCTTGTGATGTTGCCTCTGCCTTTGTTGTTTCCGTGTCTGATTGTCCTCTCCATTATGTTCAATGGGCAGATCATTCACAGGCGAAAGAAGATTACGGTGCAAGACACGATGAGTGCGATCACTAGTTTCGGCTTGAATTCGATACACAGGACCAACTCCCATCCTCTCAACAACACGGTGAACCTTGTTCTCCCAGTAAGGACGGAGTTTGCCGGGCCCGCCCCTCTCTGATAGGTTGCGTACAAGCACACGATCACCTTGCTGAAGCACAATTCCTTGGACACCACGATCATAGTATTTTTTTCCTTTTGCAGAGCTCTTTTTACTATGTTCAGAGGCGATCTTGTATGCCTCCTGCATCCGGGAAGCCCACTTCTGTGCAAATTCCTGACGGGTCTCAGTCTGTGGCTCAGGATCCAGGTTAAAAAGCAAATCAATGGATAACTGTGGGGCCCTTCCGAAGAGGAGAAAGAATGGTGAATACCCTGTGGCTTCATGCCTCGAACAATTGTATGCATGCACTATGTGTGGTAAGTGGTCTTTCCATTCAGATTTCTTTTCCTCTGACAGTGTCCGTAGCATCTGAAGAAGTGTTCTATTCAAGCGCTCCACAGGGTTCCCCTGTGGATGATAGGGTTTCGTTCGAGAATGGGTAATGCCAGCCAGTTGCTGAAGCCGCTGGAATAAGTTATTCTCAAATTCGCGACCCTGATCATGGTGAAGCTTTTGTGGATACCCAAAGCGTGGTATAAAGTCAAAGAAAATCTTTTCAGCAGCCGTTTTTCCAGATTTGTTCCGCGTTGGGTAGGCCTGGGCGAAATGAGTAAAGTGATCTACAAGAACCAAGATATACTCGTAGCCACCCTTACTCGGTTCAAGATGCAGCTCAAATGGTACACTCGTTGTAATTGAACCCATTGGTGCCTTTTCAGGAACAGCAGGCCGCTTCTGCTTAATACATGGGCACTGGCAGATGACATAATCTTCTATGTCACGCTGCATGAAAGGCCAATAAAATCTTTGCCTTGCCAGGTGGGTAACTTTGTCAGCGCCGACATGCCCCATGTCATCATGAAGGTGTTTGAGCACAAGAGACTTCAGAGACTCAGGGAGAACCAGCTGTCTGTGTTGTCCGGTTTGTCTGTATAAAATTCCCTGTTCAAGTCGAAGTTTATTCCATTCGTGTATGAGTCGTTGTGTGGTGGGTCCCATTTGTCTCTTGTCTTTGTCATTGGGGTTCCATCCTTTCTCTTTCAATGCAATCACGTCAACGATGGAAGCATCTCCTTGTTGGGCAGCTCGAATGTCTTCTGGAGGAAACAAGGCTATACTGGCCAGAAGCATATTATCATCAGTGGAGCCCAGCTGAAGAGCCGCAACCCACGGTACTTCTCTTTCTCTCTGGGCTTTATCTCCCTGCCATATGGCAGACACAACATCTGGAGGTAAAACCTCAGAGTACTCTCTGATGTGGTCCTGGAGCTTCACTGGGAACCGTGATAGGGTGTCAGCGTCAGTGTTTGTCTTGCCTGGTCTATATTTTATGGGGAAATCAAAGTCGGCCAATTCACCCACCCAACGATGCCCAACAGCACTCAACTTGGCGGTACTCAGGATATAGGTAAGGGGATTTTTTTCTGTGAATACGGTGAACGTGGGGGCGTAGTATAGGTAATCCCGGAATTTATCGCAAATGGCCCACTTTAAGGCAAGGAACTCAAGCTTGTTAGAATGAAGGTGATAGTTCTTCTCAGCGGGTGTGTCCTCGAGCCATAGGCGATAACGCGTAGTTTACCCCCTTGCTCCTGATAGAGTACCGCCCCCAGACCTTCATTGGATGCGTCGGTGTGAAGGACAAAAGGTAAATTACAGTCTGGGTATGCCAAGATAGGAAAGGTGGTCAACATGTTGGCAAGGGAAGCAACCACAGCACGGTGTTCAGGGGTCCACTGGACTGGTGTCTTGGATGGCAGCTGACCCTTTTTTATACATTGCTTAGTTGTCCTAGTTTTGACAGATTTCTCTCCAGACGCCTCGGGACTCTCTTGAAGCTTAAACAGTGGTCGGGCTATTCGGGAAAAATCCTGAATGAAGGACCGATAGTAGCCCAAAAATCCCAAAAGAGCTCTTACTTCTCCAACATTCTTTGGTTCCCGCTCCTTCCATTGCATCACTGCTTCCAAGTCCTTGGGATCGACTTGAATACCTTCACTTGTAACTAGGCGCCCAACATACCGCACTTGCCGTTTAAATAATTCACACTTCTTTGGTCGTAATTTTACACCATGCTCCCGTAAGCGGCAAAAGACTCTCTTCAAATCTTTGACGTGGTCCTGAAAGGATTTGGAAAAGCAGAGAACATCGTCTAAGTAGGGAAAACAGCATTCATCCCTCAGACCACTCAACACACCTTCCATACACCTTTGGAAAGCCGCCGGTGCATTGGAAAGGCCAAAAGGAAGACGGATCCACTCATACAATCCCCAAGGCGTGCTGAAAGCTGTCAGGTGCCTGGAGTTCTCCTCAACAAAGCCCTGGTGATATGCACTGCCCTGGTCAAGTATGGAAAACCATGAGTAACCTCCTAGGCTATCTAATAGGTCCTGAATACGTGGAAGGGGGTGACGGTCGGGGATAGTTTTGCTGTTAAGTCCACGAAAATCAACACAAAGGCGTAGGCTCATATCTTTTTTCCTTACGCAGACCACGGGAGAGGAATAAGGTGATACAGACTTTCTAATCCATCCATGATCTAGCAGCTTTTGAACATGTTCCTTAACCTCTCTATACAAGGGCTTTGGGACTGCGTTGTAGGACCTTTGGACTGGTGTATCATCTATTAAGTAGATTTTGAGTTGTAAGTCAGAAATGCAACCAATATCGGTGTCATCTTCAGCAAAGACATCTGACTGGTCGAATAACATACATTTCGCAATCTCCTGCTCTTCCTCAGCTAGATGAGACAAGTCAACAGGAGGATGCCATTTGTCTTTGGTCATGTGTGTGGGTTTATGCATTTCTTTTTTTCTCAAAGTCTGCTCATGAGTACACAATTGAGCTGCACACAAGTGGGCTGTATTCTGAGGCGTTGGCTCACAGTTTATGGAGGAATGAGGGATTGGTTTAAGATCAAGTATATCTTCAAGAGTACCAAGAACGGTTTTCTTTGCAAGATAGATGTTATGTTTTGTCGAGTTCTGAATCGGGATTTTGATGCGCTTGGATGAGCCAACAGGAATATCAACTAAAGCTGGGAACAATTCTAGACCGTCCAGGCAATGATTCTCAGGGCTCGGCTGAAACATCATCGTACCTCCACTGTTCCATCCTTGAATTCTACACTGGACTTCACGGATCTTGCCTGAAGGGATATTTACACCTTTCTTGCCAAGGCGTACATTACACTGTGGCATCTCCTTGGGTCTAATGGTCTGGAGAGTGAAGACTAATGCTTCCACGGTACTGTCACTGACACTCAAAGCTTCTTTCAGTATTTCAGTTACATTAACAATATCGTCCTGATCAATGTTTGCGTTGATCATCTCCGCAATGACATTACTACCTAAAAGAGGGTAATTGCAGTCATGACTGATAAGCAGTGGCACTCTGATTGTCAGGCGCCCATGACGCTGGCTGCATATCTGAAGATCAATCTCTGCCCATCCATCAAGGGGAACCTGAGTATTATTAGCAGCAGAAATTTCAAGGGAATTATCAAATAACGATCCAAGTGGCTGTATTTTTATACAGGGTAGTGCTTGTTCAATCCACGATTTGCTCACCATGGTCACTTGTGCCCCTGAATCAAGCAGCATCTGAAGAGGTACCCCATTGATGGAACATGAGACCATGCATCGCTTACCAATGAGTTGAGCTACTCTTTTCTTTGGGTCTGACTGGTACTGTAAGTTTGACTGTGAGTGTTTAGGCGTTTTGACCTTTTCTCGGGGCTCATCACTGCTTAGGATCACTGGCTGCCCCTCTCCAGCGACCTCTTCCCGTTTCCCGACAACCTTCGTTGGAGACAGCCAATGGCGCGATGTCCTGCCTGGCCACAAACAAAGCAGTGAACACAGTTGGTATTGTTTTTTTGTACACAGTCATTGCATTTACCTCTGGTCTCAGACCATGGTGGTTGTGTGCGGTCATTAGGTGAGCGGCAGTCTTTCAGCTTCACAGCCTCAGTGGGGGTGGACATCTGGGCTAGATGCTTGGTAAGAGAAGAAACTTGAGCAGTTAATTCTTTGATAGCATCACGGTTTGCTTGCAACTCAGCGTCAACGTTTGTTGGGGTGTTCAGTTCACTTTGGGAGTGCTGAGCTGCGCTTACAGTAACTGGTCTGCTTTTACCTACTGAACCCAGTCTTTTCAATCGCTCTTCTTCTTCAGCTGTTGATTTTGTTATTTCTTCCAAGAGCAAGTCGTCACTAACCTGCATGTCTGAGAGAAAAGGTTTAAGATCACATCTGACATGGCTGTTCCTCTCATTTAACCCCTGGTAAAGTGTGTCAATGAAAGTGCCCTGAATGAGCTCATTGTTATAGCTAAAACCTACACCAGGTTGTTGTGACTCAAAAAGAACCAGCTAATTCAGGCCCATTATTCGGTAAAGAAACTGTTGTGGGCTTTCTTTGTCCTTTTGTCTAGCACTAGTTAGCTCTTGAAAAAGTTCAGTTACATTTTTGTCTCTAATGTGGGAGCGCAGAAATCTTTTCAACCCATCAGTAGTGAGGTCATCCTTATTAACCAACATCTCTCTGAATGTACCAGGTTTTGTTATCTTAAGGACTGCTCTGATAATCTCAGACTCACTGAAACCCTCCTGCAACCCTTGATCCATTTGCTTACAGAAACAATTGAGAGACATGTCACAGCCTGTATCACAAATTTGACCACCATGCAACTTAAACTCTCTACGTGGTAACAAAGCTGAAACATCAGACAATCTTACAACATGGTCAGAAATGTTAGATGAGTTCATCCTACCCAAAGGAGCAGCACCAATTTGGTCTGGCATACCAGGCGTTGAAGAGGTGACTTCTCTGGTAAGTGCACAGGTGTCTCTGCCCTGAAACGATGAGTGCATGTCAGTCTCTCTGTTCATGTGTAACGATTGTGTGCGAGTTTCTCTGTCCATGTGTAACGATTGTGTGCGAGTGTATCTGTCCATGTGTAACGGTTGTGTGCAATCTTCTCCATCGTCATCAGTTGGAGTGTGACCCTGGTGCTGTGTTGGTGAATCTTCCATCAAGACAGGTGCCACATTACCAGATTCAGCGGCTCTGGTTCCTGGAGCTGATAGCACGTCATTAAGTAGGTCAGAAAGGAGGAGAAGTTGAGTCATTCCCTCATTTTCTGCAGCTTTTAACTCATCACTTCTGATGTAGTCGACAATTAGGTCATAAAGTTCGGGTTCACTTAGATCTGCTACATGGTAAGTTTTTACGACCGTCATCTATCGAACTTGCAACAGTCTGCAGCTGACTAAAACTCAAATCTAAAAGCTTCTTTTGGATCTTGAAGAGCAGCACTCGCCGTGGGCTTAAAGTAGTCATGCTGATGCATCACCTGTCGCAGTTGTTCTCTGGATGACACTTGGCAAAGTAGTCTTCCCTGAAACACTGGGTGCAGGATTCCCACGTTACTATGACAACCGTCCCAGGCGAGATGTGCTAATCCCGGACGCAGCCCCCAATTGTTACCGGCCTCAGACCTAGGGGATATCTGGGCTGGCAGCAAAGGACACACAGCACTGTGTATCTGTGAAAACACTGTGAATAAATAGACTAAATATAAAAATAGAATAAATAATAAATAGAAATGAGTGTCGTTCCTTTGGTGCGTCAGTTTACTTCTGAGATCTTAAAACTTTAGTAACTGTAAACACTTATTTAGTTACATACAAAAAATAACTTCATCTGCACATTAACTTATGGTGTACACATAAGAAATATGAATACATACACACCCGTATTCCATAGCCTGTTTCACATAAAGGCAATATATAATTTACATATTGTGTGGAAAGAAGAGTGTACAAAATAAATCAATAAAGATTCACATAAATGTCACTCTCATTACTAGAAAGATGACAAATGTGTCACTTAAACACACAGAATGTATAAACTAAAATCCAACACCATTTTACATACACCACTTCACCCAGATTGACTCGTGTCATTCATTAAGCGTGTGCGCAAAGCACTCAAAATGGCGACTGAATTGTTAATGCAACAGATATACAGTACTCAACTACTCAATTAAAACACAAAAATAACACGAACCTTTGCACTGCCAATGCACTCAAACATCACAATGCTGTATAACAATACTTTTGAATGCATTTACTAAACAATAAATCGTTTGCATTTAAGACCCTCGAGTTAATTCAATTTGTATAAAACACATTAGAGCATGACAAAGTTACTCAAAACACTTCACAATTACGTTCCTAAACCTTCCTATAGTCATGTGAACAATCAGAAGAATGTTTAAAGTGCATATTATTTTACCTGTGAATAAATAAAGAGACAGACAAAATGAGTGTCGTTCCTTTGGTGCGTCAGTTTACTTCTGAGATCGCACCCGGGAAAAAGCTAGTCTCTATAGTGTGCTTCACAGGAGCGCTCAAGCGCCATCCGCTGGCGTGGTGGTGAACTGATTCTGAACTGTTGGTGTTCACATTAAAAAAAAATAGGGAGGTATCAGTTTTCAATTAATTATTGAATAAACATTTTAACACCCTTTACACTAGGGAGGTATCAGTTTTCAATTAATTATTGAATAAACATTTTAACACTCTTTACACCTGCACATGTGCAATTTTGCTTTTGAAGCCTACTGACCACGCGCACCTGTCCGCGCGGTCGTCTGCTCGTGAGCCTCGGCACTAGGGTTGCCACCTATGTCTGATAAAAAACCTGGACATATCGATGACCGGACCGACCGCTTTGCTCACAAGTAAAAATGTCCATTAGACATTAGACCCACAACACAAAATTGGCCTTTGTGCAGTAAGATTGTGCTTAGTCATGACTCATGAATATTTTTAACATTTCAAGTATTCTCACTTATCTTACTTAACTTATAGCTTACCTGATTGCTTAGATACTGGTGCTTGTGCTTGCTTTTGCTTCCTCTTTGCTAAAGAAATAAGTAGAGGGATGACATTATTAGATTTGCATTTACCATACCTTAGCCACATATATAGCCACTTTTATTTAGTATGTCTCAATCTGACATTGGAATAACAAAATCATACATACATAGGCCTTAGCTTACCTAGTCTTCCATCTATACTTGGCGTTTCCCTTTGCTGCAGCTATCAGTGGTTTCTGTTCTTCAATGAATGTCTTGAATTCAGTGCATGACAATTTGAAATTCAATCTGACCTGAAGCTCAGACTTCACCATCGCAACTGACAGTCTGTTTCTTTTATCGGACCAAACATCCTCCATATGACTGAACACTCTTTCTGCATAGGCATTACTGACTGGTATGGAAAAAAACAAAAGCAACTACTTTCAACAGCTCGGTGGATTCAGTTGCCTTGCTAAAAAAATAGGCCCTAGTCTTCCATCTATACTTGGCGTTTCCCTTTGCTGCAGCTATCAGTGGTTTCTGTTCTTCAATGAATGTCTTGAATTCAGTGCATGACAATTTGAAATTCAATCTGACCTGAAGCTCAGACTTCACCATCGCAACTGACAGTCTGTTTCTTTTATCGGACCAAACATCCTCCATATGACTGAACACTCTTTCTGCATAGGCATTACTGACTGGTATGGAAAAAACAAAAGCAACTACTTTCAACAGCTCGGTGGATTCAGTTGCCTTGCTAAAAAAATAGGCCCACTTTCTGTCTGGGGTAAGGTCTGTTGGAATGGTGTGTAAGACCTCATTCAGAATGACTACATCACCATATAGCTTGTCTTCTTCAACATCCAGGGCCAGTTTTTCCACTAAAACTTCCAACTCTGACCACTGGAGTGATTGTCCTTCATGAAGGCTGAGACAGCCAATGTGTGCAAGAACCTTGTCATTGAAGTCAAATTTATCCTCAAGATACAGCACTGCCTTCTCAAAAAATCTGTCCACCAGGCTCCTGAACTGTTCCTGTCGCTGGGGTAAAAGGCTCCTCAGTATTTGTTTTGCTTTGCTGCCATAGAATTTGTCTGTGCGCCTTGGGATCAGCTGACTGCGCAATCGGTTCATCACAGAGTAAACGTCAATCACAGTAGCACTGTCACTCTCGAGCACTCTAATAGATGAATCAAATTCTTGCATCACATTGTGCATGAATGCAAGGATACATTCAGCTACAGTACAGTCTACATTTTCTGCATCACTTGCACCACACACAAATGTCCAGATGATACTTGGGCAGTCCTCCTTTCCCAGGGATACAAAATAAGACTTTAAAGCTGGCCAACACTCTAAAATCCTTTGTATAGCAGGCAGCAAAGACAGCCAGCGTGTGGGGACATGCCTCAGAATCTCCCTGTATTTTGTATTTGTAAATTCACAGAAGTCCTTAAGCAATTCCACTTTTTTAGCAGAACAACTGAATTCACTATACACCTTCAGCACAAAGGCCTCCACGTCACACCCTCCAGCACTAAAGACACGATTAGCTGCTTTGACAGTGTTGTTTATGATGTGACACTTGCAATTTCCCTTCACAATTTGTGGGTTAGCTTCTCTGAGTTTCTGAAAAACTGAGTTGTGCCGACCATAATTAACTGATGCGTTATCTGCACCATATGCACTGATCTGGCTGACTGAAAGTCCATTGTTCTCAGTAATAGACACTATTTGTTTGAATATGGCTTCACTAGATTCGTTGGAGTCGTCGTAAAAGTCTAACAATCCAAACTTCACACCCTCGGATGCACAAAAATACTGGACTGTGTAGGGAAACAATTTTGTGTGCCCAGAATTGGATGCATCAGAACATACTGCAAAATAGTGCGCTTTCTGCAACTCTGCTGCTAATCTTTGCTGGCTAAATGGTGCCAACACATTTTCCACTAAGGCCTCACTTTTAGTTCTGCCACAAGACATTTTAGTTGCAATATCAGAGTCACTGAATATTTTTGCACTGACCTTGTTCCCACAGTCAGTTGACAGATAGCTATGGCAATGTCGCACACCGTGATAGGTAGCTGTTAATTCGGCGACAGTAATTTTGTCCTCTGAGTTTTTTGTAATCATGAATGATGAAATTGCCTTTGTTTGTCTGGTTACTTGAACGCGACTCTGATGTTTCTTCGTTTTAGCATGGTCATCCAATGCAGTTTTGCCTTCATGTTTAACAAGAATTTTAACTGAGCATACGGAGCAAGTAGCATATAGTGGATCGCCTGGTGTTTGCTTTAGCCATGTGGAGTAATTGTCATTTTTCATCCAGTCATTATTAAAGTAGGTCGAACGTTTCATTTTTTTTTTACTGGCCTGTCAGTCTTTGTTGACACACTGTCATCTTCATCCTCCGTCTCCCCACCCATGTTAACACTAACAACAAACGATGTTGAGGACGTACAATCTTCTCACTACTTCAATTTGCCGCCTGTAGTAACTGGCTAAGTGCCAAGACAGACGCTAGATGACGTAGCCTACGTCACGTCACACGACACACCCTTCCCAGAGCCAATGATAGCGCATTCTACACACAAGAGACACCCTATGAGAGACACCGACGAATCTGTGCACAATGCATAGGCTGTTTCAAGTGAGAAAATAGTAAATTGAAGATACATATTCACGTAGCCTTTCGAAAACCGGGACATTCAGTGTCCCGGGAGAGTGGATACATTTCCCGGGACAGGTTATTAAAAAGAAGGACAATCCCGGTAAAACCGGGACAGGTGGCAACCCTACTCGGCACACACTCTCCAATGACGATTAGGATTGTTACATAGTGTATGGTGTTTTCCATTTATCTGAACTTCTTCAAGTGAGTTGCGGAGCAAAAAAAACTGATTTCATTTTAACGGATCAATCACCTATTTTCGTTTGCTGCATGTTTTTTTTAAACATGCTAAAAAATAAATCAGAGTTTGTGAGAGGAAAAAAATAGGCTATAAGAAAATATTTTACAACAAATCCTTTAAATTTAACAAATTTATCAGAACAAAACAATAATTAAAAATATATAATTCTAATGGATAAATATAATTGCAGTATATAATAATATAGGCTTAGTAATAAAAAAAAAATAATAATAATAATAATTTGAAGCTAAGCATAAGGTAAGGTTTGGCTTTCTCAATTGGGAGAAATCAAACGTTTCCATATTTGTGATGTTGCCCATTTGAAGCTTAACTATTATTCATGAGGTAAATATATAGAGTTAGAATAATGCCAAAACCTCACACACACACAAAACTTGTTTTACTCACACCCAACGATTCACAAACAAACTCAGTGTGGTTTGCAAATACAAAACATCACTCACAAACTAATGCATTTTGTTCTGCAAATAAAAAACGTAGCTATCAAACAAATACAGTACGTTTTACATATACAAAGAAACGTATTTCTTCAATGTCAAAAATATCCTCCAAGTACAAACTAAAATCTTTCAAGTATAAAAATAAAATCCTTCAATTAAAAAAAAAAAATCCTTCAAGTACAAAACAAAATCCTTCAAGTACAAAACAAAATTCTACAAGTACGGAAAAATGTCACGTGACTTTTGGCACAAATTTTTCGCCTTGCTGATCCACACGCATATGCCTTCAGATCCACACGCATGCTAGTAAACTGCCATGTAATTGGCACTCCACAACAGCAGGTGACGCTGTTGGCGACTTGCTTGGCGCCGCCACCGACATGGAAACAGAAGAGAAGAAGAAACGCTAGCGTGAGGGACGTTTTGAACCGAACACGATGAGCGGCCAACAGGTGAGTTTGCAGTCATTTCTGGTGAAAAATCAGCCTGAAGGGGTTGTTATTCGCTACAACAACCGGCTCGCTATACATGATCCCACTTATTACATTGCTACCTAGTGATGGCAAAATCGAGGCCTCGTGAACCAATGAAACAGTTGAACCAAATGTGCCATATTGTTTCGAGGCTTCGAATCAATCCGACACCCGTCTCAACGGTGACACCTAGTGGTCACTTGCAGGTGTTGATCTGAAACAACCTTGACGAGCCATTAAAAAAATGTGTTGTTTTTTTATTATTATAATGTTCTAATATGTGAAGCTTGTAACCTATAGGCTCCTCACTGTGCATAATGTTATTTTGGTCATGAAAAATGAATATTAATAAAAGAAATCAAGCCACAATGTCTCACTTTTTTAGAGATTTTTATTCAAAAATATTAATTTATCTGCTGTGGAAGGACTTAGCCTACTTCTTTTTTTACAGATAATTTCTCCAGCCTTTGAAAAAATCCTCTCACAAGGGACACTTGTTGCTGGCATACAAAGATATTTTTTTGCAAGGACATACAAATGAGGAAAGATTACTGCTCTCTCTTTCCAGTAAGTTAGTGGATCATGAGTTCTGGGCAAATACGCATCGTTGATGTATTTTTTCACTTCCACTGTGGCATCAGCTGAAGCATTGTGTATCATCTTGGTTTGATGGATGCGAGTATCAAAAAGTTCCCATAAACTGTCCTGTGTTTCTACTGGTGTTGATGTTGATGGTGATGGTGATGATGATGATGATGGGTGTGATGTTGACATTTCTGGGTCTGAATAAAAATGAAAACAGCAATTAGTAACAAATCCTAAACTGACGGCATATATGAAGGATATATTATATTACATGATTCAGATTACATAACATAACACAGACTGAAACTGCTCACCAGGATTTGTGTTTGAACGCATCAGTGAAGCACACTCCAGTGTGATATGCTTTTCAGCTTCCTGGGCTTTGGCAGCATTTCCAAATGCCACATTTTTGAACCTTGGGTCCAGCAGTGTAGCCAGTGCCAAGGCTCTAAAACTCTCATAACCTCCACATCTGGAGTGCAGACCTTCTTGCAGATGTGAACCTATGAGCCAAAACAGGAGAAACACATATTTATAATAATGACAATAATATGACAGTTATGGCCAATCACATGGGTAGCATGGTCATTGTGGCCTACCTAATTGGAACAGTTGATTCCTGCGTTGCATTTCCTTTTTTCTGTGCAAGCTTGTGCTGCAACATCCTGTACAGTGGTATAAGCTTTGAAGCAGACACTCTCTTTTCCTCTGACATCTCTGTTGTTGCGAGTTTGAATGGTTGCAGTATTGACAATGATTGTTCAATAATGTCATAATCAATACTTGTCAGGGGAGCAGTATCATTGTTTAAGCTGGAAAGTGCAGCAGCCACTGGTTCACGTTGGTCATACAAGCGCTGTAGCATGTCAAATGTGCTGTTCCATCTCGTGTCAACCTCCTGTATCAGTTTCAGAGTTGGTCTTCCCATCAAGCTCTGCATTTCCACAAGCTTGTCCTTTGCTTTGCAGCTGGATCTGAACAACCCCACTATCTTTCTGGCCTTCTGGCGTATTTCATTGATGACTGGGGTTTGATCTAGTGCCTTTTTCACAATCAAATTTAAAGTATGAGCAAAACATGGGACATGGCGAAGGTGGAGTAGCTGGGCACTTAGGATCATGTTAGATGCATTGTCAGTCACCATGCACTGAACTTTGGAGGTTATTCCCCACTCAGCCATTAGCAAGGCTTTAGCCTCCATGAGATGCTGGGCTGTGTGGGTTTGGTAAAACCTCCTTACACCCAGTACAACAGTTGCCATTTTTGCCTCTGGTGTTATGTAATGGCAAGTCACACCAAGATATCCATCCATATTAATGGAGGACCACATGTCAGCTGTAAGGCTAACAAATTCGGCCTTTTGTAGGTCCTCCATTGTCTTCTCCTTGGCTTTGTTGTACTTTTCGCTGACCATTATTTTAAGCACCTTCCGGGATGGGAGGACATAGCTTGGATCAAGCTTGTTCACAAATGCCCTGAATCCCTCATCGTCCACGATGGTGAAGGGCTGCAGATCCTTCACCACCATGTTTATAAGAGCCTCATCCAATTCCCTCTGTCTGACTTTTAAAAGAGAAGACAAAACATACTTTCAGACAAATACATTGGAAAAATACAGCTTCAATTAGTGCACATCTATTAAAAGTATAGCCTACTGGTTCATTATTTGGAAACCTTCCAGTGTTTATAATCAGTGCTTTATATAACTTATAAACTTTATAAACAGTGTCCCAAAAGGTTGTAATTATATTTCAATTATAATTATATCCCAAACAATGCATACCTTGCTTAGATGGCCCAGCAGTGTCAGTAGCAGGCCTAGGTACAGGGGGAATGCCATCCTCTGCACCCTGCAAAATGGCAGGATGAGTGCTCCTCAAATGGCGCATCATGGATGATGTATTGTTGCAGTAGGCTAGCTGCCGATCACAATACACACATCTCACTTTATTTGGGGTTTCTAAATGGAAATGCTCCCACACCACAGATGTACGGCATCTCTTCTGGGGAGCTTCCATTTTATCTATCTATCCAAATCTATCTATCTATATATGAATCGATCTATGTATCTAGATATGTATCTATAATCTATGTATCTATATATGTATCTATCTATAATATATGTATTTATTTATGTATCTATAATCTATCTATATATGTATCTATCTATAATATATGTATTTATATATGTATCTGTAATCTATCTATATATGTATCTATCTATTAATCTAGCTGTCTATATATATTTATATCTATGTATCTATTAATGTGTCACTATATGTATACTCTGTCTGTCTCTAGCCTCTCAGTCAATGTGTTGTGTAAATTTAAATGTAAGTCTAAATTGCCTATAACTAATCAAATCGCACTATGTCACTATATCACCAAAAATCCGCTATCTCAAAGTCAAACTCCTCTCACAAAAACCCACGAGGTCAAAATGCGTTTATTTCACTTTTATACAGATGTGCGATTGTGTGGTCTGTTCCCGACCGTTCCAATCAAACGCTGATTCGGCGGACCACACCTGATGAAACAATTAGTGAAACACTTCGAGGCTTCGTTTGGTCATAGTCACGTGACATGGGTGTTTCGAATCACGCTTCGGATCAGTGTTTCGACACATCTGCGCTTCGGGATCTCACAAAGCTTCGGAACGACTGTTTCGCTTCAGCCATCCTTATTGCTACCTACAAATAAATAATTTGACTCAAAATATTGATTTAAAAATGAGTTTATTGATTTTAAAAACGATTGTATTGCTTCCGCTAAAGAAAATAGTCCATTCCGCGTCCATAGCAACGGTCTGTTTTCATGGCAAGGGTGTGTTTGGACCTCCAAATCAACCCTGGTCTTCTCCTGCTAGTGTCTAATAGAATATAGAGGCTTCATTCCATGTCAAATCAGTCAGAATCCTGGAAAGTGGTTGCAGCAACATCTCGGATGAAGAGTTTTTCTATATCATGTTTGGGTCCCAAAACTAAGGCCTGTAAAAATATTCATATTTTTGTCAGTCCTTGAGATTGTCATTCTTATAGCATCAAAACACTATCAGAGAACCATGTTTGGGCATTAATATCTTAAAGTGTTATTCATAGCCTCACCAAACTTTCCAGGATGGAAGACAAACATGTTCTTAGTATAACTGAACCAAAGTTTGTACTGCATGCCTATTGAGATTCTGCAAGGCCCTAGATTTGGGTAAAAATGGCTAAACCCCTGATACTTATGGGATTATAAACTCATTTTCTGCATCTGTATGATATCAATCATTACATTTTCTTTAAGCACAATCTTGTATTAATCGTGTGTCAATATTTGAGGTCTCTATCACTAATGGTCATGAAGATATTAAGAATAAAGCAAAGTGTAGTTTTTGGTCATTTTACTGGTCCTGTTCAGTTACACCAGTATTTTTGACCTCATACATTTTTCCTCTTTTCCCCTCTCTCTAGGAACTGCTTGCACAAACAATGTTAGAGAGAATCCACACACGGCTCCAGCATATTGTCAGTCAGCAACACTTGACCTGGATTACCTTGAATTTGTGTGTTTTCAGGAGGCTGTTCTTTTTAGTGCTGCCTCTAACCAGGTTCTCATCCCAAAATGCATTTTAGATGCACTCACAGAGCTGCACAAGTTGGTTAAGAAAGAGAAAACCAGGTCTCCATAGTAAAAAAAAAAAAAAAAGAGAAAGATATTGTATTTTTTTAGTATTTCCAACCCCTCAGATGTTTTAATATTGTATTCACAATACAATAAAAAATAATACAATCTACATGTGTTTGGTTTGAACATTCATTACGACATTAAGAGAGCTGAAAGTCTTAAAGTCCGCTGCTAGCACTGCTTGAGGAAAGCTATGCTTCCTGCTGCCGCTGGCAGTCCTAACACGGGGCATGTCTGCTGGTCTGATTTGATTAAACAGAGAAAAATCAAATATTAGACCACCTCACTGATTCAGAAATATTTATTTGTGTAACTGTAACATCTTACAAACCAGTTATTAGCAGGGGCACTGTTCTGTAAATAAGTGTTCTTTTTGTATTTGTGCTACAATTGCATTGAATCAGGTCCTTTGCTGAGTACGTTTTACTGTAAGCCTAGTAAGTGATGGACATACTGCATAGTAAGTAGGTAGATGTCTGAGCCATGTGATTGGGAGTGTCCCAGGGGATTTATGGCTGCCCTTAGTGCTGCCATTTGTTCATCACTCAGTACATCGCCCATCTCAGGAACAGTTACACCATGGTGTGGCTCATCAGGCAGGCCACTGTCCCCCAGTCCAAATGTGGTAGGTACAATCCCTGAAAAGACATGTAAAGTGTTTATGTAGGGCAGTGGTTCTCAAACATTTTTACATCAAGGACCCAGACCACATTTGATAACATTTTGTAACAGACTCCAGAAATACACAATATTAATTCTGAGACTGAATAACATTACTTTTTTTTTTTGTCAATGTATGTTCAAATTAATGTCAATGGGATGCATTTTTGGTGAAATTTATAAAGACATTTGTGGAAAAATAGTCAATTTCTAGAAAAAGTCAGAATTAAAAAGTTGTGTGTGTGTGTGTATTTATATTACCCCCCCCCCCCCCCCTGAACCTCCCTCAAGGACCACTGCCAAACCCATTGCCAAGTTTATTCTTAAAACTGATTGAATATACTTTAATTCAAATAAAATCTTCGCACATACTTCATGCATATAGTTCTTTTTAGCAAGGGTTAAACAAGCAGGTTATGTCCTAATTTTCAGCATTAAAAAAATGCAGCACCCATGTATAGTGACAGCCTGCTGCTGTGATATGGATGCAGAAAATAAGTTTATAATACCCTCAGTATCAGGGGTTTAGCCATTTGCCCAAATCTAGGGCCTTGCAGAATCTCAATAGGCATGCAGTACAAACTTTGGTTCAGTTATACTAAGAACATGTTTGTCTTCCATCCTGGAAAGTTTGGTGAGGCTATGAATAAAACTAAGATATTAATGCCCAAACATGGTTCTCTGATAGTGTTTTGATGCTATAAAAATGACAATCTCAAGGACTGACAAAAATATGAATTTAGAGCCCGACCGATATATCGGCCGGCCGATATTATCGGCCGATATAAGCTAATTGCATTTAAATCGGCATCGGCATTTATAACGGCCGATGAAACATGAGAAACAGAGTCTCATGCTTCACTCATGTTATAAGTGTTGCACAGTGTGCCCACCAGAGGGAGCTCTGCAGCTCCAGAGTTAACAACAGCGCCAGAAGTCCACTACAGAAGAAAGCGATCAACTGTTTTGACGGTGAGTCTGTCGTTCGTCATGTGAAATGATTGTAGATTTAGTTCATACCCTGTATATAAAAACTGTGTGGTAGTTCTAGCTAACGGTCCTATCATTATCACTTCTAAATATTCTGTAACATCACTTACAGCCGCTAATGCATTGCTATATTAGATTAGCCACAAAGCTAATACCATGTTTATCAGTGGAAGAGCGCGAACGTTAATAGGAGGTCAAACTATAACGTTAGCGTTTAACTTATTCTTATTCTATTGCGGTGTGATTCCCACACAATGACCGCGTAATTGGGCCTTTCACACAGTACGCGGTATGCACGGCGCTTGCCGCTGGGCTCAGCGTTGCCCTTCAGATTCAACGCGATTTGCGCTGCGCTATGGCATAGGAGGAGTTTTAAAAACGTTTAGCGGGAGCTCTTTCATAGTCTGTTCCTCCTCCTTTCGGTCAGCAGCAAACATGTATCTGTCCCGTTGTAAGAAGCGAGCGATAGCGCTAGTCCTGCTGATGAGAATTAAGAGAGAAGCAAGGAAGAAGAGGCTACCCTCAGGTCCAGAGAACAATTTGGTGAATTCAGGCTGGTTACGTTACTCTAACGCTAATAGCTTCCTTTTTAGCAGGCCCCTTAAATGCTTGCTATTAACTTGTTTGAAGGTGGCTCTTCTCAAAATTGACAGCGGTGTGTTCATGACACTAACGTTAGCCATTCAACTTCGAATTGATTCCGTAATCTTCCGGTAATAGTAGGCAAGACGATGTTTTGATTCAGACTGCACAAAGAGAAGAGGAGAAGATATACGGGTCTGTTGTGAATGTGTCTGTGAGAGCAAATATAGTGTAGTTACAGTAACTACAGTAGGTGCGTCAGAAATGATTAAACCAGAGGGGACATGTAAATAAATGTGAGCTGAACAAGCGCTTTTTTTTTTTTTACATATTGTTTCAAAGCAGCTTTACAGACATAACAGGAAAATGTTGAAATAATATTGTTAAATATAAGTAGGTAATACCTATTGCTTGACAAATAAAAAAAAATATTTTTTTTTCTCATTTTTGCCTATGTAGGAGATCCCAGTTTATTATTATTATAATTCTAATGATGACATGAGTAATGATACATGGTGATATTATTAATACACATGCTTATTCTTTCTCCGTCTCTCTTTCTGCCTACAGATGGCTGAAAAAGGTGAATGCTGTAGCAGCAAAGTGTGGGACTACTTCTGCAAATACTTTAACTTTAGTATTATAATTTATTTACAGTAAACACACAGACTGTTAAAACCAGCTTCAACTGGAAGAAAGTAAAATTGTTAAATGTTTAAAACCAGACTGTTTTTTTGATCATTAAAAAATATATACTTTTGATGTGCAATTGTTTAGTCATTGAGACTGTAATCTAAGGCTTTTTTTTTAACATAGTCCATTCTGGAAAATGGTTTATACAGCCCACATACATAGAACAGGCAGATATTTTGCTATTGAATGTTGTGTAAATGCAGTTTATAGGAAATGGGTCTAATATCCAGATTATTTTTCAAATCAAAATATCGGCTTATAAATCGGCTCTTTTCGAGTTAATATCGGCATCGGCCCCCAAAAATCCATATCGGTCGGGCTCTAATTTTACAGGCCTTGGTTTTGGGACCCAAATATAATATAGAAAAACTCTTCATCTGAGATGTTGCTGCAACCACTTTCCTGGATTCTGACTGATTTGACATGGAATGAAGCCTCTATATTCTATTAGACACTAGCAGGAGAAGACCAGGGTTGATTTGGAGGTCCAAACACACCCTTGCCATGAAAACAGACCGTTGCTATGGACGCGGAACGGACTATTTTCTATAGCGGAAGCAATACAATCGTTTTTAAAATCAATAAACTCATTTTTAAATTAATATTTTGTGCAATGTAATAAGCGGGATCATGTATAGCGAGCCGGTTGTTATAGCGAATAACAACCCCTTCAGGCTGATTTTTCACCAGAAATGACTGCAAACTCACCTGTTGGCCGCTCATCGTGTTCGGTTCAAAACGTCCCTCACGCTAGCGTTTCTTCTTCTCTTCTGTTTCCATGTCGGTGGCGGCGCCAAGCAAGTCGCCAACAGCGCCACCTGCTGTTGTGGAGTGCCAATTACATGACAGTTTACTAGCATGCGTGTGGATCTGAAGGCATATGCGTGTGGATCAGCAAGGCGAAAAATTAGTGCCAAAAGTCACGTGACATTTTTCCGTACTTGTAGAATTTTGTTTTGTACTTGAAGGATTTTTTTTTTAACTGAAGGATTTTATTTTTATACTTGAAAGATTTTAGTTTGTACTTGGAAGATATTTTTGTCATTGAAGAAATACGTTTCTTTGTATATGTAAAACGTATTTGTTTGATAGCTACGTTTTTTATTTGCAGAACAAAATGCATTAGTTTGTGAGTGATGTTTTGTATTTGCAAACCTAGGTCACCCTTCATTAAATGCTTATTATTGAATCTAAACACTTTTTTGCAGATATTCTACAGGATGAGATGTGTCTCCAGAATGAGTTTATTTGGCCCCTGACCTAGTAAACTTGATGCTTTATTATTTCTTTTATAGTTTTATTTGAAAATATTATGTTTGCTTATTGTAATTTCTATTTGATTGTAAAACTGTGTAAACTGTAAATAAAAACACTTAATGATTTTCCCATCTCATGTTATTCACAACAGAACTGTGAAATCATAATAAAAATATGATGAAAAGGTGGTACTAAAAGTACATTTATTGGATAACTGCCAACAGAAGAGTAACATAACATGAATTGGGGTTGTGTAAATGGTTCTGTAATGGACAGTATCAGTGTTAGTAGCAAATAAAACAGCTTTTGCCTGAAAACAATTCTAAATAGTTAAATATTTTATAAGGGTCAACAGGACACTACAGTCTATAGTCAGAGGTAGCAGAAAGACCTTTATTGCCAAATATGTTTGTAAAGATAATTAAATAATTTCTTGTAACAGAAAGCGCTTTCAAGTACACAGATACAAAAACAGCAGTACACTGAACCAATTATAGTACAGTAAATTAAAATACACAGATAGTATGTACATGTTTGTATGCACGTGTGCTTTATACAGCATAACAATATAATTGACATGAAATACATTATTTGACATTTGTCAACTGCCCAATTCATAAATAAACTCATTCTTGAGACACATCTCATCCTCAACACCATCAAACACCAATACACAAATTGCAATGCATTACTTACGACTGTCTGTTTTCGCAACTGGCGCCATTGTATGACGCCATGTGCGTGCACGTGAGGGGAGTCAGAATTAGAAACACCTGTTTCACACAAGTTAACGTTACAACACAAAATTCGGGCCAATAACTGCACAAAAGCCCGAGCTGCTACCTCGGATTGGGGCGACAGACCCTGTCAGTCACTTAATTCACAAGAATGTCAACTTTATGGAAAGATACTAGCCTGACCCTAGCCAGTTCGCTAGCTTATGTTGGTAGTTGCACAATTAAACCGGTTAACATTAACAATTAAACAACATATCACAACAAGGAGATAACTAGCTAAACACTTTAAGTTATACCACTCCCCTGTCGTTGCCAGAAGCCATGTTGAGGTCTCAACCAAATGAAAGACAGAACTCCACTAGCTCGCACTCGCGACACAGGCATATCGCGCTGTGTGAACGCGTTCATGTGATTGGCTTAGAAGAAAACAATCCCCCGCGTGGGGTGCGTTCTTGTGATTGGCTAAAACAAGGGGGAGATATCTGATTGGTTGCTGATCATTCCCCGTTAAAAAAAATGCATTTGTGTGTTGAGCCAAGTCAGGGAAGTCTCAAAATTCACACACAAATGCAGTGAAGTTCACAGACCGCAAGCAGTTTGTAAATCAAGGTATATTTGTGTGTGCATCAGAAATACATTTCTGAATCTTGTCCTGTGCATTTCTAAATCTTGAGTGCATTTGTAAATGTTGTTTGCATTTCTGAATTGTGTGTGTATTTATGAATTTTGTGTGCATTTGTAAATTTTGTATGCATTTGTGAATCTTCTGTGCTTTTTACATTTTGTGTGTGCATTTGTGAATTTTGTGCGCATTTGTGTATCCTGTGTGTGTATTTATGAATCATGTGTGTGCATGTATGAATCTTGTGTGTGCAAAAGTAAATGTAGTTTGTGCATTTATCTTTTTTGAGACTCGTCTAGCTCCATACTACACAACCGTTGTGTTAATTATATCCATGTTCATATGTTACTTTCTAGCTTAGGTCCACCTAATTCAGTACGTCGGGTTCAAATCTGTCACATCGCGTTAAGACATGTTTTAATTTATTCAATACTTGTTGTTAAGAATGTTAAGTACTTTTTGGATGAGTAAAATATGAAGTGGTGTTAAATATCATTATCTGGACTGCTATTGAGGATTTAAAGTATACCATAGACAACAGTAAGTTCTATCTACGTTATTGGTAACTTAATGCATGTTAGAAAATCTGAGAAGTGTTTGAATCCTTTCTCTCTTCTTACATTTAGAGTTTAAGAGAAATATAGTCATATTCTGACTATATTCTATAATGTGTATTAGTGCTTAAGGAGGAATGAGTGTATGCATATGTTCTTTTATTCATTTGTATTTATTTCTCTCTTTATAGAAACCAGACTCGAAATTACACGCATCTTTAAACTCACTCATACAAGAAAGAGGAAGGAATAAACAGAATAGTTTACCTGGTAATAAACCCAGAATTAGCACCTAGACTGAGTGTCTACTAGGGGTGTAACGATACGCGTATTCGTATTGGTTCGTTGGACTAATTAATTATATTTGGAAAATAAAAAAAAAGTGAAATATAATGATATGCGTTCAACAAGGTAGCCCAATAACCCAAACGACGTAACAGGCAACGCCCCTGACACCCCTGAAGAAGAAAAAAACACCAATTTATATGTTTATGTTAGGCTACTCAGTCAGGCGCTCGCTCACTCAGTAATACACGCTGAAGGCTCGTTGCAAAATGGCCAATGCGTTTAACGGACCAGAAATAGAAGATCCTCCAATAACCAACAGGTCTGGTGTTTGGGTGCTGTGAGCTATAATGGTGATGGCAAGAGAGTGGTGGATAAAAAAACAACGATATGTCGCATCTAGGGTACACCAGCGGGAATACAAAAAAAAAAAAAAACACCAGCGGGAATACTTGAAACATGTCAACTCATTTACGCCGACATCACCTTAGTGTGTCATTATCTGGGAAAAAAGGAGAAACATACACGCAACAAACTATCCCCGCAGCATTTAGACAGACATTTCCAACGGATTCAAACAGGGCAAAAGACATCACCACGGGGATTGGTAGGCTACATTTACGTTATAGCCGCGGATATGAGACCTTACTATTTACCATTCATTCTATCATCACCATTATAGCTTACAGGGAATCCAAAGTGGACCCAAGCACCGGACCTGTTGGTTATTGAAGGATCTTCTATTTCTGGTCTGTTAAACGCATTAGCCATTTTGCAACGAGCCTTCAGCGCATACTGACTGAGCGAGCGCCTAGGTTTTAAGAACATGCTTATTGTAATTAGGGATGCACCGAAATGAAAATTCTTGGCCGAAACCGAAAACCGAAAAAGAGAAAACCAAGGCCGAAAACCGAAACCGAAACACCGAAAGAAATTATCCCAATTATTAGTACCATTGCATTTATTGCTATGACCGTGTACTAACTTTACTAAAATTAAAACATTGCAATTGCATAAATTAATATTAAAGTTTCAAAGATAATTACAATTACATAAATTATAAAAAAAACATAAAAATGCATAATTACAAATTATGCAAATATTTATTAAGCACATTGCAACAATGCACAGTATAAAATAAAATTCAAACTAAAATTTAATCCCACTCATCTGTATATTAAATAATAATGTACAGGCCTACTGGCCTGCAGAAAGGTTTTAAAATTAACTGTTCTCTCATAAAAAGTGCATTTAGGTGAAGAGCATTTGAAATTTTTCTCTGTAGTACTAGAAAGTGCATTACTTCTCCAGTAGGCAAGACTGTTATCACTTCTGGGGATGGGGACTTCAGACAGATAACCATCTAGCTGTTGAGCAGTTGAGCTTGTCATCTGCCTGACATTTGAGAAATATTTGAGAGAGTGTATTTAAATAGGGCCAGGGCATAAATAAACATTTTTATCAAATTAAAGCAGAAATCTAGCAAAAAATCTAGCAGAAATATGGCTACAATCTGATATTATGCATGTATATGTATATGTGTGTGTATTATATATGCAGAGACGAGTCTTTTTTTTTTTGCGCTCTGATCTCAGTCTCCTGCGCTTGGCGCTTCTCCGTCTCCACGCGGGTTCTCCGCATCCAGCGCGGCCTGGAGCATTTCTCGTGTGCTCTGCCATATTTCCGCGTCCAAGTAATGGTCTTTATAACGCGGATCAAGCACATTCGCGATGAAGTGCAGAGGATCCGAGAAGATCTCAGTGAGACGTGTGCTAACAGACTCTGTAAGACTGTACTTTTCTTTGTTTTCACTTCGTGGTCCGTCTCAATCTCTTTGTTAGGAGACGCTTTAGTGCTGCGAATAAAGGAATAAGAATAGAGAGAATGTTCTCTATTAAGACCCACTGGTGTGAAGTGAATGACGCGGGGAGCTCGTGGTCTGCGCTATGCAGGTGCACGTGCAGGTCGCGGTTTCTGTTTGCGTCATCATAACATTTCGGCCGTGTTGTTTCGGTAATAAAAGTGTTTCGGCCGAAAACCGAAAATGCACTTTTTGGCCATTTTCGGCCGAAAATTTTCGGTGGCCGAATATTCGGTGCATCCCTAATTGTAATTGAGCCCCGTTACAATATTCCTTCACGAGCCCATTTCAGACAGACCGTAATTCCTGCTTTGTTCCAAAAAACATAAGCCCTATAGAGAACCAATTGAGTAAAAACACACTCAATATAAAGAGTTATAGAGTTCCATATAAAAAGTTACATCTTTGTATTTGTTCATAACCAATATAACATTTTCATAAGGAGCTGTTTTTGTTTTATACAGTATGCTGCTAAGAAAACACAATAGAAGATGGGTAAAGAATAGCTCCATCATTGTTCAATGTAAAAAAAAAAACATACTTTGTTAGTTTTAATAAATAAAACATTTTTTAAAAATCAAGGAAATTTATCTGCCAATTTTTTCTTTTTGCTGTATGTAAAACGTACCGAACCGTACCGAACCGAACCGTGACACCACTGTATTGTATCGAACCGAACCGTGAATTTTGTGAACCGTTACACCCCTAGTGTCTACCCATTATCTTCACTTCAACACTTAACTAAATGTCTTCAACATTACCTGTTAAGTGTTGAACCTGTGAAGGACTTCAGCTTCCCTGACAACTTCTTCAAGTTCAGCTTGAGCTTCGAGTTCAAGTTCCCTGTTAATACTAGCAGCTTTCTGACAGAACTGATCCAAATCTGATTCTGAGCTTTTAAAATATGCCATGATCAACAAGATTAAGAAAGAAACATGTGTGACTGAATTATGAATTACAGTTCAGAAAAATAGGGAAGGAAAATCAGAGAGAGAGAGAGAGAGAGAGAGAGCTGCTGGACACTGAATGTTGTAGGAGCAGGAGATTTGTGTGATATGAAGAAACTGCAAAACAGACAGAAAAAAACACTGAATAAACCATAAAATAAAATAGTTTACACACCTGGGCCCATATTCATAAAGATTCTAAGAATCCTCTAAGAATTTTACGTAGGAGTCTTAGCTTAAGAGCGATTCGGGACTGATCTGAGAGCAACTCTGAGTAAGGAAAAGACAAAAACTTTCATCTTAGTGAGGAGGCGGGGTTGACCCCGTTGCTATGTATGACACAATCTTTTGAAGACTGCGATTGGTTGGTTGTCCAAGAAGGAAAAACAGAGTGATTTTAAGTATAGGGTCTATTCTAATTCTCACTTTGAATTTACATGCGTAATTTTTCCTATTTGATCGTTCTCTCTCTCTCACACACACACACACACACACACACATTATATGTGTGTATATAAATCCTTTTATTATTTACCATGCTTTTACTTTCCTATAAGGTATTTTATTGGCTTAGAATGATAAAAATTGTTCCACTCTTTCCAATTACAGTGATTGCTGTCCTATTTAAGTGGCGGTTTGAATGTTGGTTTTAATGTATCAAACATGGAATCAAAACCAAGAAGGGCGAGAAAGCCAAACTAGACAGAGGAACAGTGTTTTCTGTTAGCCCAGTTAGTGGATGAACTAAAGGCCATTCTTAAAGGAAAATTCGGGCCGGGTGTCACAGCAAGGGACAAGAATCAGACATTGGAGCGTATAGCACAACCTATTAACGGTTCATTCCCCCTGCTTGTGCGCACCTATAAGCCTGCTATATTCATAAATGCAGTTTTTTGAGCCTGCAAGGTGGGAATGTCCAGTGCAAACTAAATGAACTGCGACACAATAAGATGTTCTGAAAGTGCTGTAATTGTTTGTGTGATCACTCTGCTTACAGAAGGTTGTGACAGACCCAAATCATCACTATTGCATTGTTGCATTTTCCCAGTTGCCAAATATCGTAATGTAGTGATTACTTTAATTTCTGGCACTATGGCATTTCTGCGCTGTGTTGGAGATGTTAGCATGTCTCTAATAAGATCAGTCACAAACATGATCCCTCCACGATCTAATCTATAGCGTCTTATTAACTCAATGTCATCCATTGTCTGCAACACATTTCTTCTGCCTCTTCGTCTTTCTGCCATTTTCTCCTCTGCTAAAGAAACTCTTAAGCCTCTTAAAAGTCCTCGTCTGTGCTCCTAACAAGTTTGATCTTAAGACCTCTTTTAAGGGTTAAGATGCTTTCTGAATTGAATGAGTTTTATCCCAGAGACTCCAAACATTAGTCTTACTTCCTTCGTTTATTCACTTTTTCTCTCAATCAGCCGTGAATCTGCCCTCTACACTTCTAGATGTTACTCACTCTCTCTGCTCAAATCAAGTACACTTGAGTCTACACTGATGAAATAAAACAAGTTTTCATTTTTGCTATTGGTATTTATCATGTGAGTGTTGCTGAATAGTAAAGCAAATATTGTATTAATATTGTTGCTACACCGCAGTGTGAAAGTGTTTTTGTGTGCGTGTACCTCAGGGTTTCAATTTTTCTCTATGCTGACAACATTTTTAGAACAACTGACAAAGCTATTAGTATGCATTACAAAGCAGTCCATTTCTGTACTTTAAAAAGTGCCAAGTTGAATGTATAATGGCTTTATGTATTCTATAAACTGTATATAAAAGTACATATTTATCATAAAGTATGAAAAGAAATAAGTTCATACAGTGCATTACAAAGGAATAGAAACGCACAGTGGCCTGATCAAATCAAAAAAAAAAAAAATAGAGCAATAGATTTATTGCTTGTCATGCACTGTTTTTGTATAAAATGGTCTAATTTATGTTTGTGTCAGCAGTAGGTTTATTATAATTTATACTGGTGCCATGAATTTATGTACTGTGGTAAAGTGTGTGATATCAAGTGAATTCATATGGAAGTGATTGTTGTCCTAATGCATGAACACTATATTGAAAATATTTATGTAAACGGGTCACCGGGGCGGACTCGGATGACCAACCACCCTTGACTTAGACACCACTGTGAGGAGCCGACACCACAGGTCCGCAACAGATGGACAACGCAGACAAGAGGTAATTTCAAAGGAATAACAATCTTTATTGAATACATCAAGGGGCACAAGCGTGATAGACTTCAGTGTCCTCTAGGTCTTCAGCTACAGATAGGTACGTCGCAGTTTCACCCTGACGGCGACTTCAACAATGGGGCGGCTCACTTCGGGCTCGGGCAGTGAGTATACAGGTAAGGATGCTTCTCGGTCAAGGATACTTGCGTCAATACACAGTAGAGAGACAGTGGTTTAAAAGCTTACTCCACCAGCAATGCTGCATTATTCGGGACTCCGACAGCGAGTAGACCGGTAAGGATTCTTTGCAGTACAGAATACTTTCGTCGGGGCACATTAGAGAAAGAATGATTTAAAAGCTTACTTCAGCAATGCTGCGTACTTCCAGACTCAGACGGTAAGTAAGAAGGCAAGGATTTTCCCCACAGCAATAGGTTCCTTCCAGCTCAGCTGTATCACTCTGGGATTCCGACGGGGAGTAGGTATCATAACTTTTCACAAACTTCTAGGCAAGGGTTGGGACCGCTTCTCAGCAAAAGCACACCACACTCATGTTCACCACAAATCCACAGCAATAAATCAATGTGTAACAATAAGGCAAAAGCACTGCAATTCACTCACACGACAGAGCTGATCAGAGGCCTCAATCCATTCGTTACACTACCGTGGGGGGTATTCAATCCTCAATTCCTCTTAAAGGGGTGGTTCGGGATTTTTGACATCGGACCTCATTTTTAGGTCAGCCTGGTTGTTATTCATCAGTGGAGACATTTTTAAAAAAAAAAATTATCCAGTCCTTATATTTGGAAAGTTGGCCGATGCTAGGCTAGCGAGAGTCAATGGGTATATGTTAGCCAGCCATTAAAAACCGTTTTACCCGCTCCACAGTGCACCAAACGCAAATCAATTATAACACTAGACTATCGATGCAAATGTCCGTTGATAGAATAATGTTAGAAATCAAACTTACCTTTCATCTCAATGATCCTATAGGAACTAGTTTCTCAGCCGCTGCGGAATTTTACTTTGCTCCGGCTCTACTTTGCTCTGCTTATGTGATGTTAGTGATAATCAGTGTGACAGCGGCAGGTAAATACACTTGCATCATGTGTGGACCGGCTCACTCGGTTGCCTAGGTAATCAATATCACTCCGCTGCTGCTGTCGACAAGGCTTATGATTACAGGGAACAAATTATAACTAATGCAATGTGATGAAAGGTAAGTTTGATTTCTAACATTATTCTATCAACGGACATTTGCATCGATAGTCTAGGGTTATAATTGATTTGCGTTTGGTGCACTGTGGAGCGGGTAAAACGGTTTTAATGGCTGGCTAACATATACCCATTGACTCGCGCTAGCCTAGCATCGGCTATCTATCCAAATATAAAGACTGGATAATTTAAAAAAAAAAAAAGTCTCCACTGATGAATAACAACCAGGCTGACTTAAAAATGAGGTCCGGTGTCAAAAATCCCGAACCACCCCTTTAAGCACACTCTGAAACACATAGCTTCCCCAACAGTCAGATTTACATTCACTGTATCCTCTTCAAGCTTCTCGAATGTTTAGAAGATGAAATCAATTCCCTTATCTTTCTCTCTCCCTTCCCAGCGCAGATCCAATTGATAAATCAGTCCAGCAAATTCCCACAAGCGAACTCTGTTCCAGCAGACTTCAATGGGTGGCCTTCACCCCAAAGAGGCTTCACCACAGCCCAGTACACTCCTAATGCAGACATCTTCAATAGGGAACATTTTCCCCGGAGACTCCATCAGGAAACCTACACAGCCCCATAACTTCCCCGAGCAAGCTTGTGCCCAACTCTGCTCCTGAAAAAAAACAAAACTCCCCAAAACTTCTCTGAATAGCCCTTTTATCTTCTTCTTCTTCTAGGATTTAATGGCGGTTGGCAAACCAACATTCCCGCCACCTACTGAAATGGAGTGAGCACTTTTATCTTTGGCTTGTAAAGCGGGAAGCCTATGTGAACGCCGCTCCTCTCTCTCTCGCACCTGCAGTGCATTAGCGCCAATCAGGCCGGACAATGTTTCTGCCACACCCGCAGTGGCGGCTCCAGAGATTTTCTGTTGCAGGTGCTATGGGGGTGCTCAACACTTAAAAGAAGGTGCTTTAAATTTTGCGGCGTCTCATTATAGAGGTCGCATTGGACCCCCTTTGGTATGCGTACACGCCCGCATTAACTAGATTCATTCCGCGACTATATATATATATATATATATTCAACGCAAGGGCTATAGATACAACATACATAAGCCTTTCAATGTAAACCTCTGAAAATATGATTTCACACAATTATGTCACACTTGAGCCCTGAATACAACGCAGCAGCAAACAGCAACAACAGAAGACAACAGACACACGCTTCGGCCTAAAATGCTCAGATCACGAAATCACACAGCCAGTAACTTACCAACACTAGTCTAATGATGAATCAGCAGTGTTCCTATTGTTGGAGCATTATGCAACTATGAAGAGCCAAGATTTGTGCTTCAACCACTAATTAAATTTGTAACAGCCAACAGAGGGGGAAATCAAGCACTTACCATAGATGTCTTCATAACAAAACAATACGTCTGTTGCTATGATTGAGTGCGAAGGCATCAATGCCTACACGCAAAACAAAATGCGGCATCCTTGATCACGCTGTATTCTAGCCATGAATACTGATCCATCCAACTTTTATTAAAACTTCTCTGCTGATTCCCAAATTACCGTGTGGGGTATTTTTGAAGGACTGGCCTTCTTGGGCCCTCTTGAGGATGGTTGCTAATATCAGCTGCAGCCCAAACCGTAACGTTAGCATCCTCAATGGAAACCGCCGCCGGCGATTCTCCTCCGTCTTCAAGTTCATCCCCAAGATTTTCTTGTTCCTGGGGCTCTGTGACGACGAGTGGTGTGTCTGCACACTCACATTCTCGTTTCTCGTTTCAGGGTGTGACTCAGAACGTGGACGTTTAGGGAGCAAAAAACGATCCATGGTGTATTTTACTTTGCTAAAACTCGCTATCAAAAACAAGCTGAAATGCGTTAAGGTCAAAGGTTCGCGGGGGGCTGCGCCCATTGGACAAAGAAGATCACCTGTTTCGGCCTCATGTTATTAAAGAGTAAAAAATATATATATTAAAGTATTATTTGATTCCTATTTTAAAAACATGAAAAAGAATATTCAAACATGACATTAAAATATAAATAAAAAAAATTACAGACATTTCTTGGGGGTGCTGGGCAGGTGCTATGACTATAATAGGGGGAGCTGCAGCACCACCTAGCTCCCCCCTGGCGCCGCCACTGCACACCCGGAACCGGAGTGGGAGGTGTTGCACACAAATCGTTCCCTCCAGAAACTCGTGACTTTTCAAGAGGGTTCTTCTTCTTCTTCTTCTTTGTTTCGTTTAATGGCGGGTGGCAACCAGCATTATGGTGCATTACCGCCACCTACTATGTTGGAGTGTGGGTCAGAGTTTTCCTTCCCTTGAGTAAAAAAATTAATAAATAATAATAAATACAGCTACTACTAGTAATAATACTAAAAATATTTCCTGTCCCTAAATTCTATTTATCAACCCAGTTTCTCTCAAGTAACAGAATAACTTCCCTACTTCAATATCAAAAACATTTTTTAAACTTAATTCTTCCTGGTCAAACTTTCTACTTTCCTCCCTTAATACTTCCCGCTCTCTATAGAATTTTTGACAATGAAGAATTACATGCTCAACTGACTCCTCTATTTGGCAGTGATCACACACTCCTGAAGGGTGCTTATTTATTAAGTACAAGGTTTTATTAAGCCTAGTATGTCCTACCCTTAGCCTTGTCAAAATGTTCTCCTCTTTATTATTTCTTCTGGTTATCCTTCCTGTTCCCACATTTTGCTGTAATATATAGAGATGTCGCCCTGTGTTTCCTGTATCCCAACTGTTCTGCCATTCCTTAATGATGTTTCGTTTAATTATTCCTTTTGCTTCAGACTTACTGAGTGGAACGCACAAGACCTCCTCCTGCATCAGCGCCTGTTTTGCTAATGCATCCACATCTTCATTTCCTTTAATCCCTCTGTGTGCCGGAATCCACATAAATGTTACCTGCATGTTCATATTTTTAATTCTATACAATATTTCATAGATCTCATTTACTATATCTTGTCTACTGTTAGATGTAAATGACTGCAGTGACATTAATGCAGAGCATGAATCAGTACATATAATAACTTTTTTAATTTGTAATTCTTCTACCTTCTCTAATGCTATTACGATTGCCACCATCTCAACTGTATACACTGATAGATGATCTGAAGTCCTTCTCTTACCAGAAACATGTAATGTAGGAATACTAAAACCAAAACCTGCTTTCCCTGTATTAGGATCCTTGGATCCATCAGTATATATTTGAACATATGTTTGATATAGTGTTTGTATTCTATCTTCCACCAGTACTGCTATATTTCCAAATCCTTTTTTACCCTGCATTTTTTCCAGGAAATATAAATCTACTGACACTGAAGGAAACAACCAAGGTGGTGTCACTGATAATGGCACTGTCGGGATATATCCACCTTGATTTAATGTCATGTCTTCAGCTATTTCTTCACATCTCCATGCAAAGCATCCCCGTTTAGCCCTTTCACTCTCCCAACATGGGAGAAGTATCTTAGTTGTAGGATGTCGATCCCCAGAATGCCCTTGTAAATTTATCCAGTAGTGCATCATTAACTGTTTATGTCTAATGTGCAACGGCATTTCCCCCATCTCAACCTGAAGAGCAGCCACAGGAGTTGTTTTCATAGCCCCACAGCATAGTCTTAGAGCTTGAGCTTGCACCACATCCAACTTTTTTAATGCCGTTTTTGCTGCCGATCCATAAGCAATGCACCCGTAATCTAATACTGATCTTATCAATGCTATATACACATTTTTACTAGCAGGCCTACTTGCCCCCATTCTGTCCCTGTTAAGCATCTCGTCACATTTAGTATCTTTTTACACTTGGTATTTACCCTTCTGATATGTTCATTCCATGTTAACTTATCATCAAACCACCAGAGGTGGAAAGAGTACAAAAATATTCTACTCAAGTAAAAGTACCATTACATTAATGAAATTTTACTTAAGTACAAGTAAAAGTACCAGTCTAAAAAATCCACTCAAGTAAAAGTAAAAAGTAGCTCATTTAAAATTTACTCAGAGTAAAAATTACTTAGTTACATTTTAACCAGTGGGAGGGAGTCAAAAATGGGACAGGCCAAGGGTGTCAAACTCAGTTCCTGGAGGGCCACAGTCCTGCACAGTTTAGATTTAACCCTAATTAAACACACCTGATCCAGCTAATCTAATCATTTAGGTTTATTTGAAAACTACATGATATGTGTGCTGGAGCAGGGTCAGAACTAAACTCTGCAGGGCTACGGCCCTCCAGGAACTGAGTCTGACACCCCTGGGATAGGCCTATTAATCTCAAACTAGTTGTTTTTAATTAAAGGAATCAGTTATTTAGAATAATAAAACATTTGGGCTGTTACCAGGCAAATCAGTATCAACAAACTCATCTTTTCAATACAGAGGAAATGCAGAAGCTTCATCGGACGTGACATTTAGATGTATTACACTGTTTAGTGCAGGACAAGAATGCATTTAACCTGCAGTTACAAATGCATGAATAATGTTTTGATATGCCAGACATAAAATGTTGAATACTCATTTGAAATTATAAAAACTTAATTATAAAAAAAAAAAAAATCAAAAGATACTTTAAATGTGAAATTAAAATGGCCAGTATGTGTCAGCTAGTCACTGTTAATAAGTGAGTCATTGCGATTGAACCAAATCATTTAAACAGTTGATTCATTCAGAAA
Source organism: Carassius carassius (assembly GCF_963082965.1). Classification (NCBI taxonomy): domain Eukaryota; kingdom Metazoa; phylum Chordata; class Actinopteri; order Cypriniformes; family Cyprinidae; genus Carassius; species Carassius carassius. Next base: position 6,869,429 of record NC_081803.1, read on the forward strand.
CGAAACACTGTCATGTTGCTCAGAGATGCAAAATTTTGCTTTGGTGGCTGTGTTTGGAATAAATTTTTGTTGTAGAAATAGAGCAAAAACAATGGCAATATGGTGTCTAAAACGCAAGTCTCTTAGTTTACTGTCCTGTTGTAAAAAAAATAAAAAAATAAATATATATATATATATATATATATATATATATATCAGTGGCGGCTGCTGGTCTTTCAAAGAGGGCAAGCTCATTTTCGGCCTACATTATAACCCTCTGATGGTCTTCATTTGTAATGACACTCGGGGTCTTTTTGACCCCAGACAATAACATTTCATTTTGTAATAGTAAAATATTTAAATTTTTTACAAATATAATTTTACTCTGTTCATTTAATTTTTTACTAAACTTTGTACAGTTTTTGGAGGATTTAAATCTTTTACATTTCTATAAATAAATAAATATTTATTTAAATAGGCTTTTTTTTTTTACAAAAAAAGAAAAAAGCATTTCAGGTAAAATTCACTTCATAAAAGACCCAGATTTCTAACTTTCATACATGGGGATACCATGGATAATTTTATAAGGTTTAATGTAAGATTTTTGCCCATTTTTGGGGAAATTCAGTTTAAAAATTGTAATAAATCACTTTAACCACTAGATGGCTATAGTGTGTGTGTGTGTGTGTGTGTGTGTGTGCGCGCGCACATTTTCAATCTGTCTTAGTTACCAATTTAATTTTGTGGTGGTTCTGCATTTTACAAATATCAAGAAATATTGCCGCAGTTTGTCTTTCGAATACACTTGAGAAATCCGCGATCATGGGACTGAGCGTGAAACAGCTTCGCCGACTTCTTATGGTGCAGACCGCTGTCAGTCAAAAGGAGATCGACAGATCCTCCAATCATCACGCGGAAGCCCAGTCTTCATTCACCTCCAGAGACGCTGAGCGTCCGTGGGCGGGACATAATCGCAGCATTTATCCAATGACCGTCTAGCTTCGGAGCACTGAAAAAAACTGTTCAAAGCAGCCCCATTGAAGTCAATGGACGCTCGGCTTCAACAGGGAAATGCACTGTGACGCTACGGGAATGTATGAGAAGAAAATCGAGTCAGCCGACATGTAGCTGATTAACACAATACATAATACACAATAGTACATATTTGACCGTTGGTTTTTTTTTTTTTACATTAGAGGGGAAGCTGAGCTTCCCTTGCAGTCTTAAAGAAATCCCCACTGATCTATATATATATATATATATATATATATATATATATGTGTGTGTGTGTGTGTGTGATTATGATTTTTAAAGGAAAAGACAGCATTCTTTGTGTGATTTTGATTCTAAATGATTTTGATTGATTTCATTCTAAATGCATTTCAACAGACTGAATCACACAGTGAAAGAACACTCTAAATGCGCGCGTACATCATTAAAACAACAATTATGATATTATCGCAGACAATATATATCGCACACTCCGCACCAGTCTTTTTGGCTAATTTGTGCAAAACCTCTTGCTAAAATGTCAAAGCATCATTTTAACCACCAATGCAATGACACAATTATTTAGCTCACCTCTATATGCTTACGTGGGGTTGATGTCTTGTCGAGATTTTATAAACTGCTAGTTTGGTCTCCCTAGGCAAGCACAGCATACACAGCATAATAGAGCATACATATGGCCAGGGGTTCACTTCATTTCCTTGAGTTCAACTTCAGAATATGACGGGGTTTCGTTTTCAGCGGTGTCTGCACCACTAACGCCTGTTTTGTCCGTCTGCATCTTTCTTGTGATTTTAGCGCCAGTTTGCCCTCCTGCCCATTATTTACTGACTTTTTTTTTTACTCAGTAATTAATGTGTTTTAAAATGTAGCGAAGTACAATACTTCAAACAAAATATACTTAAGTAAAAGTAAAATTACAGATTAAAAAAAATACTTAAAAAAGTAGAAGTACACAAAAAAGCTACTCAATTACAGTAACGCGAGTAAATGTAATTCGTTACTTTCCACCTCTGCAAACCACATACCCAAAAACCTAAAAACTTTTACTTGCTCTATTTCTTGCCCATACATCTTTACCTTAGCTTCAACCCCTCTCTTTCTAGTGAAAAACACTGTCTTGGTTTTCCCAATTGCAAACTTAAATCCCCATGCAATTGACCATCTCTCCACCACATAAATTGCCTCTTGTATTTTACCTTTAATATGATTAATGTTCCTTCCCCTTTTCCATAAGGCTCCATCATCAGCAAACAGTGACTGTCCGATATCCCCCTGTACTTGTGAAAAAACATCATTAATCATTATGGAAAAGAGTATAGGGCTAATTACACTGCCCTGAGGAGTACCATTCTCTACCATGTATCTTCTTGAAACAGCTGTCCCTATTCTTACTTGTATACTTCTCTCATCCAAGAATCCCTTAATCCACTTATATGTTCTACCTCCTATTCCTATCATTTTTAATTTTATCATTACTCCCTCCTTCCAAACCATATCGTAGGCTTTTTCTACATCAAAGAACACTGCCATTACAGACTCTTTATTAACTTGAGCTTTCCTGATCTCGGTTTCCAAACACATAACAGGATCCATCGTTCCTCTACCCCTCCTAAATCCACTCTGATGAGGTGATAAAATTCCTCTACTTTCCATATAAAAAGATAATCTATCTGTAATGATCCTTTCCATTATCTTTCCTACATGTGATGTAAGTGCTATTGGTCTATAATTCATTGGGCTTGACAAATCTTTCCCTGATTTCCTGATTGGAATAATTACTGCTTCTTTCCACCCAGCTGGCAATTTCCCTAAATCCCATACTTTATTATAAAACCCCAGCAATTTTTTAGATGCTAAAACACCTAAATGTTCTAACATTACATAGCAGATATCATCTTTACCCGGAGATGTTAATCCAGATCTTTTTATTGCCCTTCTCATTTCTTCCATTGTAATTGGTGCATCCATTATACTGTTACTATCCTCCCTTCTTTCAAGTAAATCTCCATATGCTAATCTTGTCATTGTCCTTCCTCTCTTGCCCTCCTCCGTTAAGTTATCGGAACTATGAATAAGAGTAAATGCCTTCGCTATCATCTCTGCCTTCTCCTGGTCAGAAACTGCTGCTTCCTCCCCCATCTTCAATATTGGATACTTCCATTCCCTTCGAATTCCTCGCATACTCTTAATCATGTTCCACACATCTCCAACAGGTGTTGCTCTACCAATTTTGTTACAGAAAGTCTGCCAGCTTTGCTTTTTTGCTTTTCGTATAATTTTCCTAACCTTTGCTTGTGTTTCTTTATATTTAATCAAATTATGAAAATTATGTGTTTTTCTTAATAATCTAAGTGCTTTATTCCTTTCTTTCACTATTTTCCCACACTCCTCTGTCCACCAGGGAACTGCCTTTCTTTTCATTTTCCCTTTGCTTTTAGATATCGATTCTTTAGCAACTTGTAGTATTGTTGTTCTAATGTTTTTATCAATGTCCTCTATTTCCTCATTTAGATCTATTTTGTCCATTTCTAGCTCACACATATATTTATATCTTTCCCATTTTGCACTACTAAATATCCATTTCCCCACTAATTCCCTTTGATCCTTATTCATTTCCAATAAAACACTACACCATATTGGAAAATGATCACTACCTACCAATGATTCTTCAGCTAGATCCCACTCACATATTCCCGCTAAATTCCTAGAAACTAAAGTTAAATCTAATGCTGAGATGTTCCCTGTATGTACATCTATTCTAGTCCCTCTCCCATCATTTAAACACACCATGTTTCTCTCTTCTAACAATTCTTCTATAACCACACCATTTACATCTGTTTTTACTCCTCCCCATAACGTACTATGTGTATTAAAGTCACCACATACCACCACCTTATTACCATCCAACCCTACTATTTGTGTTATCTGCTCCAACTCTAATTTCCTACATGGATTATAATAATTTATAATTACACACTCTCCCTCATTTGTCCATATCACTACACTAACATATTCTTGTTCTTTCCCCCCTACACTCACTTCTCTGAATGAAATATCATTTCCAATAAATGTAGCACATCCTCCATCTACTCCATCCCCCCTATCACACCTTACAGAAGCATATCCATCTAATCTGAATTCTAAATTTGGTCTCAACCAAGTTTCCTGTACACAAATAATGTCCGGTTAATTGGGAAGATCATCAATGTACTTTTTAAATTCCTGTCCGTTGGCCATCAAGCTCCTAGCATTCCATTGTAGCAAGAGGACCATTATTAATACTATCCAGTCCCTACTTGCTCCTGGCTTGCTTGACTGTTTAGCTCATTCCTCACCTCCTCCCATGTCAGCTCCCTGATATCTAGGTGATGAATTGCTGCTTTTACAATTATTTGTATTCTCTCAGTTTTAGATTTAACCTCCATAGTTGCATTTATCACCCCTGCTATGAAAGTGACTAACTTCTTTAGATCAACCGTTACGATCTCTTCCTTATCTTGGTCTGGTACTCTTGTATTTTGTCTTTCCTCTCTGTTTCTTTCATCACTCTTACTAACCATTTTCACAGCTTCTGCATATGAGATATTATTTTGAATTTTAGCTCGTTGTACTTCCATTTCCCTTCTCATCACCTCACATCCACCGTAAGCCACACTATGACTACCCCCACAATTACAACACTTTGGTTGTTCGTGATTACAATGACCATACTCATGATCATCTCCACATCTTGCACACCTTCTTCTGCCTTTACATGTTATTGCTGTATGTCCAAACCTTTGACAGTTATAACACCTCATTGGCTTTGGAACATACTCTCTTACACTATAACTCAAAAAACCTAGTGTTACATTCTTTGGGAGTACTTCCTCCTCAAACTCCAGAATCACAAGCTCACTGTCCTTCCTCACTCCCTCCCGAGTTATCTGCATCCTTCGGACACCTTTTAGATGTCCTCCTTTAAGATTTGCTTTGATTTCCTCCATTGTAACCCCGACTAGTACCCCCCATATCACTCCCTTACTCCACATGTTTCCTCTTTCAATTTGACTTGTACTTATTACTTTAAACCTCCCAATTTCTTTAATCCTTCCAGCCCGCTCTCTCTGTTCTTCATTTTTACAACCGATCATTAGATTACCATCTCTCAACACCTTGGCTACTATAATATCTCCGACCTGGTTTCTCAATACAGTTGTTAATTTCACCGGACTTATTGACGAAATTCCCCTCTCCTCACCAAATCTCAATATGATTTTAAACTCTAGTCCTTTCATACCATTATCTTTTATTACTTTCCCATAATCCTCATTACTCCTTGCCCTTTTTGTACTGATCCCAGAAAAAGTGTTTCCTCTTTTGTCCCTCTTTTTTTATCTTCTTGACTTATATCCATACCCCCCTGACTATCATCCATATCGGTGTCCTTCCACTCTGACCCATTCTCAACATAGTTGTGCCTACCCGCTGCCTTCTCCCTCTTCTCCATTTTAGTTGACCTCTTTCCAAACTCCCACTTCCATACGCTCCTTTCTCCGAGAGACTCGTCTCTGCTCGTTATTCACGGGTTTCACCAACAAAACACAAAGTTGCTGAAGTTCCTCGCGCTCCCGAGGACCAAACGCTGCTTGTCTCGCGCGTCGACCGGAAGTCGATCAACCGGGCAACAGCCTTTCAAGAGGGTTCCGCTCGCTGAGCGATTTTGTCACCCGTGAGACTTGCTTCATGAAATAAACCTTGATGTAGTTTAAATAATCATGCTGATAGTTATCACATATATTTATTGATGGTGATCAGTTTCAATACTGATGTCATTTGTGCAAAAGGATGCATATTCATTTCACTAGGAAATGTAGTTACTTTCTAGCTCAGACAATAAGAAAAGGTAATTGTTTTTATCGCAACCTAACTCAGCATAAAATATATGCCATGCATTTGCAAAAGTATGTACTGCGCAAAAAAAAAGAAAAAGTTTTGCAAAAAAATATATATAAAAAGATAGATTTTCAAACTAATGATTTTAATATAAAAATTTGTTTGATAAAAGTAATTAGCATGCCATCCTATTAACACATTTGTATTTAATATAATGTATATTTTGTATAAGACAAAACAAGCATCAATTGTCTTTTAACCAGTTTCCCAGGTGAACAATATTTCATATAATTAGTCATCTGTGTTAATTGGAATGGTGAAGGCATATAAAATACACTTACTTCCAGTTGCAGGAATGTTTGGATTTGTTGGTTCTGTGTGGTGGTTTGATAACGTGAACATTGGGTTTTTGGGGTACTTGTGGGTTTTTTGGCTATGGATCAAGGTTGGAAAAGGTCAGTTTGCTCATTCAATCTATGTTTGTGCACACAAACATTTGCTAATGTGTCTTAAAATTTGTAGGTTACCCTTGCTACTAGTCGTCTTGTTTTGGAGGAATGCTGATGGACTTAAAAGTGAGTCATGCTCTCTCCCTCTTATTTCAAGGAATGTGCTTAGTGAGACTTGTGTAAAAGCCTTCTGTTTTAATTCTATAGGTGGCGCATATTCAGATGCCCATCGTGGGTGGGGTCAGCCTTCTGATGCTCGTTCCCATCATGCAGTCCAGTCTTCCATGTCAGAGGTCCATGTGACTAGGACTTTGCCTGTTGAAGAAGTGGGCTCCAGATTGTTCCCTGCTAAGCCCCTGAAAAGCAAGTCGAAATGGAATCTACCTCAGTTTGTCAAAGGTGGTTCCAGCAGTTATCCGTCAATGTCCCATGCCCAAACTGCTCCAAGCAGCTCTGTCTCAGTTTCCTTGCCTCTGTCCCGGAATCAACAGTCTTCAAGCAGTTTAGCGTTCTCTGGATCAACTGTTCCAGGTGTTGCTGGGGGACTACGTTTGGAGACCCAATATGCTGCAAGTGGTTCTGGACCAGTTTCTACCCTAAGAGAGAGTAGTAGCTATCCTGCCCAGCTTGGTGTTTCTGGCCAATCCACCAGTGATGCTTTGCATGTGTCAAGCTCCCAAGAAACCCAAAGTGCTTTCAGTCAGTCCACCAGTGTCTTGAGTTCCCAGAAGCAATATAGTGCTGCCTCCCAGGTCAGCTCTGGGGCTCAGCTTGGGGCCTCTACTGGTTTGCTCCCGCAGAGAATGAGCAGCTCTTTCAGTGGTTCTGTCCAGTCTCCAGGTACCACAAGTCAGTTTGCCCTTGGGTCTCCATCCTCATATCCAGCTTTATCCCAGTCCTCACCCCAAGGTGTTGCCAGTCAATCTAGTTCACAGAAGCGGCTTACCTCCATCTACCAGGTCAGCTCTGGGGCTCAGCTTGGGGCCTCTACTGGTGTGCACCCTCAGAGAATGGGCAGCTCTTCCAGTGGTTCTGTCCAGTCTCCAGGTACCACAAGTCTGTCTGCCCCTGGGTCTCCATCCTCATATCCAGGTTTATCCCAGTCCTCACCCCAAGGTGTTGCCAGTCAATCTAGTTCACAGAAGCGGCTTACCTCAATCTACCAGGTGAGCTCTGGGGCTCAGCTTGGGGCCTCTACTGGTGTGCACCCTCAGAGAATGAGCAGCTCTTCCAGTGGTTCTGTCCAGTCTCCAGGTACCACAAGTCAGTTTGCCCTTGGGTCTTCCCCATATGATATAAGTGTGTCACTGTCCTCCCCACAAGCTGGTCCATCTACTGTTCCGGGTCCTCAGAAGCAGCTGACCTCTACTTACACTGGCAGCTCTGGCACCCAGGCAGGATCCTCTACTCTCTTCACCCTGCATGGAAGCCCTGCTTATAGATCACGTCAGCCTCAAGGTACCACAAGTCTGTCTGCCCCTGGGTCTCCATCCTCATATCCAGGTTTATCCCACTCCTCACCCCAAGGTGTTGCCAGTCAATCTAGTTCACAGAAGCGGCTTACCTCCATCTACCAGGTCAGCTCTGGGGCTCAGCTTGGGGCCTCTACTGGTGTGCGCCCTCAGAGAATGAGCAGCTCTTCCAGTGGTTCTGTCCAGTCTCCAGGTACCACAAGTCAGTTTGCCCTTGGGTCTTCCCCATATGCTGCAAGTGTGTCACTGTCCTCCCCACAAGCTGGTCCATCTACTGTTCCGGGTCCTCAGAAGCAGCTGACCTCTACCTACACTGGCAGCTCTGGCACCCAGGCAGGATCCTCTACTCCCTTCACCCTGCATGGACCACCTGCTTATGGTGGATCAAGTCAACTTCAAGACATGAGTCACTATGCTGCTAGCAGTCCATATGGAAGCTTGTACTGCAAATGTTCATTGTCACCTCAAGGTGTAGACCATCCCTCTACTGTTCAGAGTTCACAAAAGCAGTTTACCTCTAGCTATGGAACCCAGTCAGGGTCTTCACCATTTACCCTGCAAGGAAGTGTCACTTTTGATGGCTCACAGCCTCAAGGTGTTGCCAGTCAATCTGTTCGCGGCTCTCTCAAGCAGCTTCCATCCACCTTCGTAGGCAGCTCTGGAACCCAGGCAGGGTCCTCTACTGCTATCCTGCGGGGAGGCACTACTTATGGTGGATCATCTAAGCCTCAAGATACAAGTGAGTTTGTTCCTGGCTCTCAGTCCTCTTATGCAAGTGTATCATGGTCTTCACCTCAAGATGTTGCTGGTTCTGGTACTGCTCTTTCTCAGAAGCAGTTTATCTCTACCTTCACAGGCACCTCTGGTAAACCGGTATGATTCAAGTGCCTTTCAGAATTGAAACCCCAATAAAGGTTGATTTGCCAAGCAGTTTGTGTGTGGGGTGTTGTGTATGGGTTTTTTTTCTCCTCTGTAGCAGTTAAAGGGAGCAATGTACAGTTTAACCCCTTCATTGTCAAAGATCAGTAACCACTTCCGCTTATGTCCGTCTAACAGCCCTCTTTAATTTATACTCTTACTTGATCTAAATAAACCACATTGTTAGGCTCTAGCTTTATTTGACCTCAATTTTGATAAAACATTGCAGTGACCATAATTTATGACAGGAGTGCAAAATCTGTCATTTAGAATAGAAATTCACCACACCTTCATATTTGGTCACATCTGCTTCATATTTTTCACTGAATGGTGGCAATGGCTTATTGTCCAAAGATGCATATACAAGGAGAGGTTTGCTCATTGTTGTTTTGTCCTCCTATGCAAGTGTCTCCGTGTCCTCTCCTCAAAGCTGTTGCTGGTACTGCTTGGTTTACAGAAGCAGTTTCTCTACCCCCACAGGCAGCTATAGTAAACTGGCATGATGCAGGTGTCTTTCAGAATTGAAACTCCAATAAAGATTGGAAGAAAGGCGTGTTTTTCTCTGTCTCTGTCTCTGTCTGTCTCTCTCTGTATGTTAAGGAGTCCCTTTTTTAAATATCAGTGAAATTGGTATCCGTTCAATCATGGTGATAAAATGTCAGGGATCTGTATTCACTACAGTTCTTTTATTAGTGCAGCTTTCAGAGTAGTAAAAGCAGAAATTTTAAATCTGTGATCTACTTATGTAGGTACGACTGGGGAATTTGATTTACCACCAGAAACCCATTTAGTGGGTTCACTTTGTAGTTAATTTAATATTTTCAAAAGAATTTCTGAAAACTTTCAAGAGTGTACAAGAAACCGTTCCGGCTCACAGCTTTCACAAAAAAAAACGTAAACGTAAAACCAATTATTTTAGAAAAGGGAAACAAAAGTATACACAGAGCTGGAGATGCAATTTTAATCTCACAGCTTTGTATTTCTCAGTGTATAATTATCCTCCCTGCTATACTACGTACTTTTGTTTCATGGTTGCTGTAAGGAAAAAAAACTATTCAAAACTCTGCACTACAAAAATACAGCCGACACCCAAAACAAAAAAAATACTATAACATGTGATACACTACAGAGAAATTATCACTCTAAAAACGCATGTTATTACCAACCCGTTCTCATCTCAGGGCCTCATATAAGGCCGTTTTGTCACGTCCTTCGGCGATGTATGCCCACGCATATGGTACCCTTTTACGTTTGATGACACGCACATGGCTTTCAACCAACTTCAATGTAAAACCATCCGCAATGTTATTACACTCAGGGCTTCGCCAGTCATCAATTTACCTCATCATTGACTACACGTAACAGACGTTTCCCCCAACAACGACTTACGTTTGATCTATGATTAAGATTGCCTGCACCTGGAGGTCAATGTTTTCCATTATTTATCTTTCAAGAGGAGTCTTTTTGACACTTCCAACACCCTTACCGTCTGTGAGAGACGCTCTGCTTAACCACCTCCAATGCAACCCACCCGTGTGTTACAGGATGCAGTTGGACTTTGCCAGCCAATCCAAGTGCGTGATATCAGGCGCTTTCAGCAACAGTAGCGTGCTTGGGCTACAATTTCGTTTAGTTTTAAATTAGCCTGTTGTAGCCTACTCAATTTAAACGTGAATGTGTGCTAGGTATCCTAACTAAAAACACGACAATATAGGTTCCTATTATTCCTTACTATCAGAGGTGGGTAGAGTACCCAAAAACTGTACTCAAGTAAAAGTAAAAGTACTTCTAGAAATATTTAATCAAGTAAAAGTAAAAGTACTAGTCTTGAATAGTTACTTGAGTAAGAGTAAAAGAGTATCGGATAAAAAATCTACTCAAGTAGTTAGTTACTAGTTACTTTGGGTCATATATACTGAGCCTATTTTTATTTAGATATATAGATAAAATGTATGTAATGTATGTGTGCGTGTATAAATGTATATATTTCATCAGCCTTTACTCCAATTTATGTAATTTATTATAAAACCCTGTCTGTTTACTTAAGTAACAGATATAGGTGTCATGCCATAACATATTTTTAATACAACTGACTTTATATTAAATGTGAATTTAACATTGAAAGTTAATGTGATATAAATATTGCTACTAATCTTTCATTGTTCAGAAAGAGAGCAAATAACATTTACATTATTAAAGATCATTTTCACTGACAGTCTAGATTTCAATCACTCTCAGAAACTCCCATTAAAATCACTGAAACTGTTAACACTGTGAAATCAATATCTTAATTAAAGATTCGTACACACATCTGCACTTTGTTGTTTCTGACGAGAGAATTCGCCAGAAAGAGGTATTCAGTCAGTGAGTGAGTGAAGGAAGACAGGCATTTTAGCGATGACTCATCGGAACACCTCTGATTGGCCAATGCTTTAATAAGCTCAAAAGAATCATGTGTGATTGGTTATAATGCGCAGTGCTGTAAAAACACATCTATCTCTGGCTCAGCGCCAGCAAGCAATCACAGATCTGAATTTAGCAGCTGATGATATCACTTGCTGAACGTACTCGCACCGATGTGATTGTATTAAAATTAATAAAATCTTAATCGGCTATTTTTTGTCTTTTGGAAGCTGCATTCAACTTGACTCCCCTCTGTTATAAGCCACACACGTACAACAAACTAATGTCACAGTGGTATCGTGTACTGTAATCGAATGTAGCCCAAGTTATTACCTGTTAAACAGTAGACAGCACAAGTGGTGTTCATCTAATAAGGATCTCCATCGCTAGCAAATAATAGCCTTTGCAGATTTGCTTTCAATTCAATGCAGTTCCAGCCACGTTTTCAACGCTGCTGATGTTCTTAAACGTTACAACTCCGAGTGAACCGCTTCAGACGCTCAGCGCGCGCGGCAGGGAACTGAACGAATCATTCAAACTGATTCATGAACCAATTCACTTCTTTGCCAATTGGTTTGATCAAGCCTTTGAACAGAATTGACTCAAAAGAATGAATCATTCGCGAATTGGCATCGCTCATTGCCCAGAGAAAAGTAAACGGCGCGTTTGGAATAAACTGAAGCATTTATAACATTTATTGCATTAAGATAAAGTAATGAGAGGAGCGTCGCCCACAGTAACGAAGTAAAAGTACAGATTTTTCCCCAAAAATTTACTCAAGTAATAGTATAAATTACCCATCTTTAAATATACTCCGAAAAGTATTAGTTACCCGAAAAAATTACTCAAGTAAATGTAACGAAGTAAATGTAACTCGTTACTACGCACCTCTGCTTACTATTCAAACATCTTGAAGGTAGTAAAACACACGCAAGGATTTTATTTGTTGATTTTTCATCGGCTTTTAATACAATCCAACCACATATTTTAGTTGATAAGCTCTTAAAGAACTTTGACCTCGATTTTAATATTGTGGGATGGATTCTTGATTTTTTAACCGACAGAACTCAGAGATTGAGGGTGAATGGTTGCTTGTCTGAGGAGATGTCATCATCCACTGGGTCTCCTCAGGGGTGTGTCCTCTCACCTCTCCTTTATATTCTTTATTATGACGATTGCCGCAGCCAGCATGAAAATAGACATATTTTAAAATTTGCCGATGACTCTGCTATTATCAGTCTCCTCTCTAATGAGGAAAGTGACCATGGTCCTGTTGGGATGATTTTGCACTTTGGTGTGATAGGGCATTCCTTCAACTAAATGTTGAAAAGACAAAGGATATGCAGATTGATTTTAGGCGAAAGTCATCAACTCCACAGACCACTATTATAAATGGGAAGAGGGTGGAATTCGTAGAAACATAGAAGTATTTCGGCAGTTTGATCGACAATAAGTTAACTTTTACCTCTAACACTGAAATGCTTTGCAAAAGAGGCCAACAAAGACTGTTTTGTCTTCGCAAACTGTCAAAATTTCATGTTGATAAGACCCTCATGACCCTTTTTTATAAATCATACATTGAGTCTGTTTTAACATTTTCATTAATTTGCTGGTATGGTAGTCTCACTGTCAAGGCCAAAACTGCCCTTTCCAATATAGTGAAGGTTAGTAGTAAAATTTTAGGTGTCCAGCAGAGTAGCCTGTCTGTCCTGTATGATAGACAGGTAGTTAGGAAGGCCAACGCATTTATCTCTGATAGCTCCCACCCCCTTCATTCTGAGTTCCAGATATTGCCTTCCGGGTCTCGGTACAGATTACCTCCAGTGAAGAATAACAGATATAAGCATTCATTCGTCCCGAGAGCCATCTTGTTTATGAATTCAGCCCGGAGGAGTAGACAGACTATAACTATTAAATAGTGATGGGGTTATTATTATTATAATATGTATAGTATTGCTTGTTTTTAATGTTGCTGAAATGGGGATGGTTATTGAAATGTTGCTATACTATGAAATTGTCAGATTTTACTTTAACAAGGGCCTGTTACATTAAGTATTTCTTATGTGTTTTTGTATTGTATTTGTGCATCTGTGACTGTTCTGTGTTTATCATGCTGCAAAACCAATTGCCCTATGGGGACAAATAAAGTCTAAAGTCTAATTCTAAAAGTCTAAGTTCCATCTGCGTATTCAAGCACACATTTGGACTTCGCCAGTCACCCATTCCTAGTACTGTGAAAAATAGACGCTTTCAGTAATAAAGTGCGGACAATTTGCTTTTGTTTTAAATTATGCACTAGCATTACTTAAACATGAATATGTGCTTGGTAGGGCTAATTAAACTCTACCATAATATCCCTTAATAGCCTATAGAGATGTTTCTTGGCCTTTATCATGTGAGAGAGATGCTCATGGCTTTCAAACATCTCCAATGCAACCCACATGCATTTTGCAGGTGGACTTCACTAATGAATCCAAGTGCGGAGATACCAGACGCTTTCAGCCACTGCAAGGTGCAGAGTCCTGCAGACAACTTGTTTCATTTTGAGATTGTCCTCCTTCTAAAAATGACCACATAGGTCGTTTGTGCAAGCACCGTATTATGACCCATTATTAGGTTTTCAAATCAAGCGGCCTTTTACGACAGTCTCGTTTGTCGGGTGTGTCGTCATCTAATGACCTTTGACTGTCGTTACCATGGTTGCCACTCACAAAAAGGAGGAGTGACCCAACAGTTCACCGAGCGTTGTTGTCCAGGTGTGTAAACTATTTTATTTTATGGTTTATTTTTTAAGATACTGTTATGATTCTCTGCAATTAATCTGGAAGTAAGTGCAGTTTGACGTTTTCTTTAAAAATCTTTTGCGAACGCCAGTGAACGAATGTGAAATGCCCAGTGACCAAAACACTTACCATATTATTTACCATGATAACTGTTTTAGTGTGGTATTTGTAGTTATCACATTAACCACAGTGCCATGGCTTTAATACCTTTTTTAATGTAATTGTAATTCAGTGTTTTTTTTTCTGTCTTGCAGTTTCTTCATATCACACACATCTCCAGCTCCTACAACAATATTTAGTGTCCAGCAGCTCTTTATGAAGTTCTCTCTCTCTCTCTCTCTCTCTCTCTCTGATTTTCCTTCCCTATTTTTCTGAACTGTAATTCATAATTCATTCAAACGTTTCTTCCTTTCTCTTGTTAATCATGGAATATTTTCAAAGCTCAGAATCAGATTTGGATCAGTTCTGTCAGAAAGCTGCTAGTATTAACAGGGAACTTGAACTCGAAGCTCAAGCTGAACTTGAAGAATTTGCCAGGGAAGCTGAAGTCCTTCACATTTCACACTTCACAGGTGATGTTGAAGACATTTAGTTATAACTGATTTACTTTAATTTATTAAGTGTTAATAACCTTCCTTATAGTCCTTCCTTTCAAATATTTTGTTCACAGATCATTTCTAGCACACTGTCTCAACATGTATGTATTAAAACAACAACAACATTTCAACTTTTTCTGTATTTAAGTTGAAAAGGAAGACCAAAGGAAGGCCTGTCAAACTCTATTCAGACCCGTCTTGTTTGTGGAGAGGGATGAATTTGACCATCTTGTGTGTTTACGGAGAAGACCAAAAGATGCAAAGGCAAACATTTCCAGTGGTACGTCTGTGTTAGTCTGAGCATCTTGACAGAACTTTATTGCAGTTACATTTTGCACCGAATTTGATGTGTTTTTTTTTTTCTTTTACATACCCCACAACCCCATCAGCCCGAGCCCTGTGCTACATCAAAGTATTAATAATTGATATTGTATGATATTGTACAAACGTACTCTCCAGTTTTTCCTCCTGCTGTCATTGACCATTGCCTCAACTCTCATGCAGACTGTGCCCATTGTAAGTAGTCAGAGCGTTTATATCCTAAAGAGTCCACTGTATTCTTTATTAGTGCCGTCTCTTCCCGTTCTAACAGTACATGATATCTGTCCACACCTCACAGTCTGCCTTTATTTCCATGTTGATTTTAATTGAACACATCTGTCTAAAAGCAAGTGTGGAAATGCTGTTTAACTTGTTATGTGACACATCAGGTCTTCAGTTAATTTGGCCAAATTAGATCATTTAAGATTGTTCACAAGTTAGTAACTACAATAACTATTTTAGCATCCACACCAACAGACAATAAAGTAATGTTTATTATTATAAAAGCTGTAGCGATGTTGTTGTCTGCCACTTTAAATGCCTAAGCTTTTTAAACTCAGGTGCATTCTGATTGGCTGTTTGAATTGTTCATCAGCTAGAAAAGCTGCTCTGTGTCATTAAATGTTAAATAGTTGCGATATGGACTCATCCTTGGTGTGAAGAGGTCTTTAAACGGCTTACAACAATCCTGCTAGCATGTAATCATGTATAAAATACTTCAGAATAATATAGCTTGAAGATACAGCTTTCTTTCTTATCATTTTGTTAAACTTAAACACAAGATTCTGCCTTTCTCTGCCTGTTTCTCTTCATCTTAGTCCTTTACTCCCTTCACTCACACATTCTCTTTTGCTCTGTTAGGTACAAACAAAAGTTCTCGTCATGATCAGCCCTCTTCAAGTAAGGTTTGTAGAAAATTGTAATCAATATTCATTTAATTCTCTAATCTGTCTTAATTCATATGTTTAACCAGCAACAGTAATTAAACATGGGGTTAATAGACATATTTTTGTTTTACAGCTGAAGAGCAAAAACACAAAGAAAATCAGTCCTGTTGGGGATGAGGAGTGAACATGGCTCTATTGTGCCCAAACAGAAAAGACTGAAAAGGTGCTCATTCCCATTGGTATGTCTTTATTCAATCAATGCAGTAACACAGCATTTGATGTTGATCTCTGTTCAAATCAGCAATTAACATTTTTCCTAGAATGAACAAATCATCAGTGCATCATTTCTGGAATTTGGGCAGAAAATGACTGAATATGATGAGTACTGACACCTGCACCTGTATTTACCAAAACTATTTTTGTTATGGACTTATAGTTTTTGATTTTTTTAAAGGAGGACAAGTCAGTTGATGAAGAAAGGAAGAATGAGGCATGTTGTATGAAGACATCAGATGCAAAAGCCTTTAAGTTCTATCTGAAATGTTCTTCTAAGAAGAATTTTAGAAGAACATGTCAGATAGATCTTAGAGGCCTTTGCATCTGAAATCTTCATATGTACTACAAGTTTTCAATACATTACTGATTTGTTATGACTGCTTGTATTATGTTCTACTTGTGCAGTCACTGCAGCCTGAAACTGTGAAGACTGCATTCCCAAACAGCTCTTTGACAGCACAGATGTTTCGCCCATAAAAGAAACTTCACAAGTGAGAGCCCATACCTCCAACAACCTTCAGCAGGAATCAATGGTATGTCCATTACAACAATTCTAAATAATAATATTATATACTGTTAATTGATTTACAACACCCAAAATGAGTTTGTCTCTCCAGGACATCTATGCAAGGTTGTTGTTTTTTTTCTTTTGAGGAAAGCACAGAGGACCGTCAGAGACTCCATCTACACGAGCCATGGATTGTTCTCACTGTTATCATCAGGCAGACGTAATCACAGAACCAGCGGCAGCAGACTGCAAGACAAGTTCCTTCCACAGGCAATCAGACTGAACTGAACTCGTACTAGTAAAACCACACACACACACACACACACCAGCAGCCTCATATATGCACTGCACTCTATCAGTTACGCTGACTGGACTCTGACTAACTATTATTCTTCTCCCTGACATTCTGTTTGCACTAATTCATACCATACTGCACTGCAAAGGTACAGTGATTGTTGTTTATTATTGTTTTCATTCTCTGTATAGTATAATATTGCACTATATATTATTTTCTACCTATATTGAGCCCTTATGTATACTGTGTATATTTTTAATACTGTATATGTGTTGCAAATATATCCAGTACTTGTCATGCTGTCATGCTGCAGAGTTTGCACAAAAGCATTTTACCACCTATATACTTGCATTCGTGGTATTGTGATAATAAAGTGATTTGATTTGAATTGGTCACATGACTTGTTCATCAGTTGTACTGTTGTGCTGCATAACAATTGCAAATTGTTTATGACGCTGAAGAAGATTATGATAGGGACATGGATTTCAAGAAAACCAGGAGAGCGCTGATGATAAGGAAACTAGATGTGATTCTTTGGTGCTCAAGACATTTCACCATGCTTTCATCTGGGTTTCTTCATCTGATTAAAATAATATGCTTTTAACATAACCCATTTTATATCACTTGAATATCATTTGTCTTAATATGCTACTTTATCTGTCTTTATGCATGATAGTTAAATAATGCGTTAGGGTGTTGGATAATAAAGTATGGTGAATATTCTGTATTAGGGATGGTTCTTGTTAAATACACCATTTAATTTTGTAAACAATGCATATAATTACCATGGTTGTTTTGATTAAGACATGAACATTTAGTCATATTAATGAAATTCAGTTAGATGAAGAGCAGGCAGAAAGCTGCATTAGAAGAGACTGCATGGACTTCATGCCAAACTGAAGGTGATTAATCAAGGAAGGAACCACATTGTGCTTTATGTTTCACGTTTACTCCCGTTATTCAGTGCTTGTAACAGGGTAGCAAAAGTATATATGACATCACGCAGTATGCAGTACGAAAGAAATAGTCGGTTGTCAAACAGTTAGTATTCAGTATGACAGAGATCATCGGTCGGTTCCCAGCAAACATTTGTCCGTCCGACACGTCCCGTCATGGTTGAAAAATAGTTCCAAAATGAAAGTTGAACCGACTTCTTTGACGTCTTCTGGACGTGAATTGCACTTCTTTTCTGCACGTCTCCTGGACGTCTAAATGTGTCGTCTTCTGGACGTCCAAATGCGTCGATTTCTGGACGTCGTCGTTTAAATGTTTAAATGCGTTGCTGCATAGTTTAAGTGTATGTATATATAAGCCTGCATATAAAATAATCACACACCCACTGTGTAACATCGTGAAAGGCAATCAATTATGTCTTGAGGTTTAACACATCTTGACAAAAGTTCTAGATCGGTCCAGTCAGACCTGAACGTCCATAAAACATCTTAATCAAGTGTACATCACAAAAAACTGTAGCGAGTAGCCTCTCTTTATAATGTCTAGCACCCAATCCGAAACCCCTGGAAGCGCTGACCATGCATCTGCATGAATGGCTAAGGGTTGGATGCGAAGCACGCTCTGTTGACTGGGCAACGGCGGCACTTCGATGTGCTGAAATGTGGGTGTTATGCCTGTGGCGTTTGAGGCGGGGAGCGCGCTGATCACAGCGGGCAGATCGCTCTTCCTCGACCCCGCCACGGTGCTTAACCAAGTGAGGGAGGGCTGAGCGGGTCCCGTAGGACTCGTGATGTCTGCGAGTAACTGTGGTCTGTAAGCGTGCAAATTTACTGCTTTCGACTCGCTGTCTGCCCGGGCAGAGCGTACGTGCACGGGTTTCGTTTTTACAGAAACCACGCGCCGTGTGTGACATAGTGTTGTGGGCACTGAGGAGTGGGCACGTTTACTATGTAGTGCGTGCGATCGATCTGAGTCGACCTTATGGGCGCGAGCCCTGTGTGTAGGGCTGTGCTTATATGTGGAGTTGGGCACTGAGGAGTGGGCATCGTCACTACATTTATAGCACCATTGGCCGTGGCCGGAACACCAGAAATTACACTCTTTTCCGGAAATATCTGGGTAGCCGTGATAACGGCTTTTGTGTGCAGCCAAGCGGGCAACTGTGCAGGCTTGCGCGCTGCAGAAAACGCTGAGACAGTCACAATTCCTGGAACTGAAACAGCGGCGCGCTTGGGTGAGAGCTCGGCCACAGCGGAACTCGTACACCGGCGCTTTCCTAGAAGTGCTAGGATGACTTCGGGGCTTCCGGCTTCACCGTAATCCTCTGCCGTGTCTCCCGCGGTGCGGGACGACAGCTGGTAGAGCGAGAACGGGGTCCCAAGCTGCGTTGCTGGCGCTGTCGCGATGAAGCAGCTGGAGGCGGGGGGCGTGACTGAGAGCTTTGCGGGGCCGGTCTAGCGCGGCTCGCTGCAGAACCGGAGCGCTTCGGCAAGAAGTGCTTAAAAGCTTGCGACTCTTTCTGGTCCTCGACGAATGTCTCCACAAACTCATTGACAGACGATCCGAAGAGGCCAGCAGGAGTCAGCGGTGCGTCGAGGAACACAGCGCGTTCAGACTCTGCCATGTCTGAAAGTGTTAGCCACAAATGTCTCTCAGCCACAGTAGCGGAAGCCATAACCCGTCCCATGGCCTGTGCAGCGGACTTAGTAGCGCGGAGGGAGAGATCCGAAGCACTGCTCAGATCCGCGAGACAGATAGCTTCAGGTCCCATCTCATCCAGCTTGCGGAGGAGATCACCCTGGAAAATCTGCAGCGTGACCATGGTGTGTAACGCAGACACAGCCTGCCCAGCAGCAGAAAAGATCCATGCGAGCAGAGATGACGTCATTCGGCAGGCTTTCGATGGCAACGCCCCTTTCGTCCGCCATCCAGCAGAGGGCGGGCAAAGGTGCGTGGCTATAGCCTGTTCCACCGGCGGAAGTGTCGAAACTACGGTCAAAACAGAAGTAGCACACCTACTTCGGGCCAAAATATCAAAACTGTTGAGCAAAGGGGCTGTGGAGCCTGTATCTCAAGCTCAAAGCGAAGGGGGGCTGTACAGCAGATACTTTCTAGTGCCCAAGAAGGACGGGGGTCTCAGGCCCATACTGGATCTAAGACAACTGAACAAGGCATTGGTGAAACACAGTTTCAGAATGCTAACGACCAGGAAACTCCGTATTTTCAAATACAGATAGCGTCACGTCACAGGCGATACTTGAGATTCGCCTTCGAGGGCCAGACATACCAGTATACAGTCCTGCCGTTCGGCTTGTCCACGGCTCCTCGTACGTTTAGTACGAGGAACTATTTGTTCCTCGTACTGAACTATTTGGTGCTGAACTATTTGGACGACTGGCTGATTCTGGTGCAATCACGATCAGAGCTCGTGGAGCACGGGGCCATTTTACTCGATAACCTCGAGAAACTCGGTCTCAGTGTCAACTGGATGAAGAGTTCGCTGAACCCCAGTCAGACGATACTGTTTTTGGGTATAGTTCTGGACTCACGTTCCATGACGGCGCGGCTGTCGCCACGGCGCGGCTGTCGCCACAGCGCGCGTTGGGCATTCAGCGCGCAGCGAGCTCTCTCCGCTGCGGAGCAACCTTCTCGCTCAGAGAATTTCAGAAAATGTTAGGTCTCATGGCCTCAGCATCTCCAGTTCTTCAGTTGGGCCTGCTCCGCATGCGCCCCTTGCAGTTCTGGCTGAAAGCGCGAGTACTGCACAGAGCGTGGATATCCGGGCGGTTGCGTCTCAGGGTCAATCAAAGCTGTGTTACAGCCCTGACACCCTGGACAGCGAACGACTGGTACCAATCAGGTGTAAGCCTGGGGACTTCCTCGAAAGTGAAGATGGTGTCGATAGACGCCTCCACTTCGGGATGGGGAACGCTGCTCGAGGGCAGACCGTCCTTTGGCCTTTGGCCCGGGAAAAGCTCCAACATATCAACTGTCTGGAAATGCTGGCAGTGGAGAACGCGCTGACGCGCTTTTGTCCCCGAATCAAAGGCCACCACGTCTTAGTCCGTTCGGACAACATGTCTGTGGTGTCCTACATAAATCGCCAGGGCGGTCTCAGGTCCCGAAACCTGTACAGGTTGGCAGAACGCCTACTGGTTTGGGCTCAGCGCAGGGGCTCGATTTGGCACCCTCAACCGGAGTTGTGGTCCCTCCATGTGTGGGCTCTCAACGGTTACCTGCTGATCTCCCAGTGGGAGTGCTAAATACCATCACTCAGGCTAGAGCTCCGTCGACACGACGGCGGTATGCCTCGAAGTGGTCGGTGTTCTCCAGCTGGTGCACAGCTCGGGGATGTTCACCCCTTAGTTGTGAGGTGACGGAGGTTTTCTCCTTCCTACAGGAGCTGTTGGATAAGGGCAGAGCCTCCTCCACGCTCAAAGTTTACGTGGCGGCTATCACAGCGTTTTCTGAGACAACGCTCGGTCAGTCAATAGGAAGGAACGATTTGGTCATCCGCTTCCTTAGAGGAGCTAGGAGGCTGAATCCTCCCTGACCCCCGTCAGTCCCTGTATGGGACCTCTCGACGGTTTTGGAGGCCATGAAAGGTTCCCCTTTCGAGCCTATCCGAAAGATTAGCCTCAAGCATCTGTCATTCAAGACAGTGTTCTTGTTGGCTATCGCTTCAGTGAAGCGTGTGGGTGACCTGCACGCACTCTCGGTGAGCCCGACATGCTTGGAGTTTGGGCCTAATGACTCAAGGGTCATACTCAAACCTAGGCACGGTTATGTGCCGAAATCCCTCAATGCGCCGTTTCGGGCTCAGGTTATTTCCCTGTCTGCCCTGTTGGTGTCAGGAGAGGATGGAGACTCGAGTCTTCTTTGCCCCGTTAGGGCTTTAAGAGCTTATGTGTCTCGCTCCGCTGTCTTTAGACAGACTGAGCAGCTGTTTGTCTCGTTCAGTGGACGTTCCAAGGGAATGGCTGTTTCGAGGCAGAGCTTATCCAGATGGATAGTTGATGCCATAGCGTTAGCTTACGTTTCCAGGGGCCTTCTGTGCCCACTGGGCGTCAGAGCACATTCCACAAGAGGCGTCACCTCGTTGTGGGCGTGGTCTAGTGGGATCTCCTTACAGGATATATGTATGGTTCTATAACCTGGAGGTTCCCGCCCTGCAAGCAGGGCTGCTGTCAGTATAGTTGAATCAGGGCCCTGATTGGAACTCTGAGATCGCAAGCGATATGCGCTGCCGACTGTTATATGGGCAGTATTGCGTAAGACCCGCATTACCACATTGGTCAGGCCTTGCCTTGACTGTGTGATGTCATATTGCCGCGTCTTCGGACGCTGCTAGATATGGGATGGAGGGCCCCCCCCTCCTGTTCTGGACTCTCTGTGAGTCCCTCTGGTGACAGTGCACTGTAAATCCTGGGCGTTGCTTCCAGGTTTACTGGTGTGTGATCCCTGCGCGCACGGCGCTTTACATGGGGTTCCCGTAGCGTCTTAGCTCAGACGCAGTACGAGAGAACTCTGGTAAGAGAACGTACTCGGTTACTAACGTAACCTCGGTTCTCTCTAGAAGAGGGAACGAGTACTGCGTTCTCTGCCGTGCGTACGATTCACTCTGGTTCGCTTCGGCGATGAAATAAATCAGGTGAGTCAGCCTTTTCGAGCTCCTTTTATAGAGCTAGGCCACACCCGTTTCGGCGGGAAGTGGCATGAAGGGCGCGAAGCGTCCTCATTGGTCTGATGTTGCATCTGCCTGCGCTCGATAGGCTTGTGCAGTTGCCGCAGAGCAGCCAATGAGCGAGCGAGCCGTCTCGCCTATGGCTGTGTGCTGCTGCAAATGCGCTTTACAACAATTCAAAATTAAGGATAATTTTTTGCTTCAGTATTTCGTGAAAAGAGACTTTTCCCGTAGCGTCTTAGCTAAGACGCAGTACTCGTTCCCTCTTATAGAGAGAACCGAGGTTACGTTAGTAACCGAGTACGTTTCTTCAGCTCTTTTATATTTGGCTAATCGGCTGCCAAATTTCCTTAAATATTTAGTGACCTCAAATTTCAGAAGTTCCCAATTTGAACAGAAAGAATTCTCCTTGTAAGCTTTAACCCCAAAATTGCCATATCAATCTAGATACCTCTCTTTTTACCTCATCATACATTAACAGTGAATTGTTGAGTTCTCAGTATGCCCCATTATTGAAACAATTTGTATTAGATAATTTAATATTAATATTTATAGCTTCATGGTCTGTTAATTTTCATTTCGATTTCAATTTCAATTTTATTTCTATAGCGCATTTACAACAGCCTCCCGGCTGACCAAAGTGCTTTACAGAAGAGCAAGAATATAACACATACATGAAAAATAGACCAGACAAAAATTTAAAACCACCCATTTACAAAATTTAGCGTATCACAGTAGTCAGTACACTAAGGAAAATAAAAAAGTTTTTAGCAAGGACTTAAAAATAGACAAGGAAGGGGCCAGTCTGATTTCTAAAGGCAGGGTATTCCAGAGTCGTGGCCCAGCCACCGCAAATGCACGCTCCCCTCTACGCTTTAGCCTAACGCGAGGGACCACCAACAGAGCCTGGTCACAGGATCGTAGGCTTCTAGAAGGAGTATAGGGATGGAGAAGTTCAGATAAATAGACAGGAGCTATGTTATGAAGGGATTTATAAATGAAGAGGATAATTTTAAAATCTATTCTCTGAGAAATCGGCAACCAGTGAAGGGATCTAAGAATTGGAGTGATGTGTTCATGCTTACGACAGTTTAAAAGAAGTCTGGCTGCGGCATTTTGGACAAGCTGAAGTCGTGCAATTTGAGATTTGGATATACCGCAATATAAAGAATTGCAGTAATCTAGACGCGATGTAACAAATGCATGAACAGCCATTTCTAGAGTTTTTGGAGTGAGAAAGTTTTTAATTTTAGACAGTAAACGAAGCTGATAGAAACTGGATCCAATAACAGAAGACATATGTCTATCAAATTTTAAGTGTTGGTCAATAATAATACCTAAGTTCTGCACCCGTGAGGATCTAAAAACGGACAAACTTTCTAGCTCAGGGCTTATACACTGAGAGTTCTCATTAGGACCGAAAACAATTACCTCGGTCTTGTCCTCGTTTAAGAAGAGGAAATTTTGGGCTAGACATAATTTAACCTCCTCTAAACATTGGAGAAGAGAAGTGATTGCAGTGGAGTTGTTTTTCTTAACTGGAAGATAGATTTGAGTATCATCTGCATAGAAATGAAAAGACACACCTTGTTTTCTTAGAATAGAACCCAGAGGTAGCATGTACAGAAAGAATAGAGAGGGAGCTAAAATAGAGCCTTGTGGAAGGCCACAGGTCAGAGGAGCAGGGGAAGAGAAAAAATTTCCCAGTTTCACTAAAAACTTTCTGTCAGATAGGTATGACTGAAACCATTTCAGAGCATTTGCTTTTAGACCTACCCAAGACTCTAATCTAGATAAAAGTAAGGAGTGGTCTATGGTATCAAAAGCAGCCGATAAATCTAAAAGAATAAGAACCACAGAGTCCCCGGAATCAGTGGAGAGGTAAATATCATTTAACACCCTCAGAAGGGCGGACTCAGTGCTGTGAGCAGACTTAAAACCAGATTGAAAAACCTCATAAATATAATTACTAGTCAAAAAGTGTTGAAGTTGCTTCAGCACAATTTTCTCCAAAACTTTTGAAATGAAAGGCAAAACAGAAATTGGACGAAATTTTTTTAGAACAGTGTGGTCCAGTGAAGGCTTCTTGAGAAGGGGAGTGACTGTAGCAACTTTAAAGTTGGCAGGAACAGAGCCAGTTTGGAGACACTTATTAATGAGAGACAGCAAACCTGGCCCAATCGAATCAGTAATTAATTTTAAAAATTTGGGGTGAATGATATCGCTAGAACAGAATGAGGGTTTAAGATTGTCAATCACCTCCTTCAATTCCTGGAGACTGATGGGTTCAAAAGCATCCAAAAATGCAGAGGAAGATGACATGATTGGAGAAATGGTTAAAGTTAAAGTGGGGCAGACACCAAGTCTTAAGTTAGTAATTTTCTCACTAAAATATCTCAAGAAGCTTTCACAGAGAGCATCAGAGGCAACAGGCAAGGTGTTAACAGAAGGATTGGTAACAGATTAAATAATTGAGAACAAAACCTTAGGTTTAGAGTGATTAGTTTCAATAAGGTTAGAAAAGTATGCAGGTTTTGCAGACTTAGCTGCAGCCTGGTAAGAAGTAAGAGAGTCTCTGAACATTTGAAGAGAGATATGCAGGCTGTCTTGTTTCCATTTACGTTCTGCCTTTCTACAGTTTTGTCTTAGAAGACAGATATCAGAGTTTTGCCACGGTACAGATTTTGTTTTTTGCTTGTAAGGCTTAAAGGGGGCAGTTGCATTTGCTGCCTTAAGCCAGACAGAGTTCATGAGGCTAAGATGTTGATCAGCATCAAAGTCAGATAACGGTTGATCCAAGTGCAACTGTGAGCAACAATCAGCAAAACACAAGTTGAAATTTGTGCTAAACTGTGGAGAATAGAAGCGAGAAAGACTTACAGTTGAATTTGAAAAATAAGAGAGCTCTGGAAGAGACAGTGTGAATAATATAGGCTTATGGTCAGAGATCATAAAATCTGAGAGCACAATATCAGACACATCAAGCCCATATGAGAGTACAAGATTGAACGTATGTCCCTGAATATGAGTAGCGTCACTGATCCACTGGGATAGATTGAAAGCATCGATAATATTAAGAAACTCATGTGATAAGGGGTTAGACGGACAGCAGACATGGATATTAAAGTCGCCCACCAATAGAAAGCGATCGTAATTTGTGGCAATATTGCCGATCAGTTCAGTGAAATTCTGTATAAAATCCTTAGTGCAGTGCGGAGGACGGTAAATCACCACTAGACATACAGGACCGTTCCAGTCCAAGTGAAGAAACTGAGCTTCAAAGCTGGAAAAGGCCGTTCCAGGGACCAATCGACAGCGTGCAGAGAGAGAGTTCTTTAAAATTGTTACTATGCCACCCCCGCGTCCACTCGGACGAGGAGAGTTAAAAAATGTGCAGTCATCAGGGATCAGATCAGAAAACGGAGTTAGATCACCAACCTTTATCCAGGATTCCGTGATAAACATAAAATCCAAGTTGTGAGCTAAGACATGGGGTCTAATGGGGTAGAAGCAATATCAACTACCACATTATCTTTATTAAAGTTCTCGGACACTAAAAAAAGTCAATTCTGGATTGACTGGACCCTGTTTTGTTGCTCCAGGTAAATGACTTATGTGGAAATTTGACTCTCCAAATATCTATGAGATTGAATTTATCCATTAAATTTCTAAGATAACTGTTACTTATGTTAGGTCGACCAGGTGGCCATTTATCAACTGTTCCATCCAATACGATATTAAAATCTCCTCCAACTAATACAGTGGCATTTGGATATTTATTTAATCAACCAATAAATATATTTTCTATGGATTCAAAAAGATTATTATTATCTTGATTGTTATTATACCCATATAAATTCCCCAGGATTAATATATTATACAATCAGTCCAAAATTTGCTATCCTCTGTTGTAGAGTGTGCTTCTTGTACAAAACAAAAAGTTGCCCTAAACTGTTTAGCAAATAGAAAAAGAGCTTTCTTTTTGACATTATTTCTTAGTCCCCTAGCAGAGACAGACTAGTTATTAAAAATTTGAATATTAAACAATTGAAGTTGCCTGATCAATCTGTAAACGCTGAAATCAAAGTAGTATCAAGATCAGCACCTTTAGCAGTGCTAAATGAACATTAGGCAAATAATCTTAATCTCAAAATTACCAACGGTAGATGACGAAACGTAACAACTCTCTTAAAACTAGAGAATATTATAAAAGTACATAGTAAACAGTATTTAGAATACCGTGAAACATTCGAGCGGGCAGGTCAAACCCTTCCAGACCGACCTGGATATGAGTGTAAACTGTATAATGACCGTAGCTATTGGAGTTTATAGCAGAAAAGGAAACATAGAGATCAACGTTCTGAGAACCTTGAGAATATATCAAAGAACAGTCATTTCTCTGCTCCTCTCACCCTGTCACTTCAGTACCTTCAATAAATCCACGACCTCTGACAAAATAAGCAGATTTTCCTTCATCATGGGCTTTTTTGATCAGAGGCCACAACTTCTGTCTACTGTCTCTATCCTCCCTTACAGACCCTCCTTAAACTGCATGCCTTGGTTCCGAAGAAACTCTCTGCTTTTAACTGCTTTCCAAACTGCATCTCTGAATCTTCTGGCAGTGAAGAGAATGATTGTCGCAAGGGGCCTCGTCTCGTTAACACGCTTGGTACCCAGTCGGTGAGCGACATCTAAGGATTAGGGAGCGCAAAGATTATTTCATCAGAATTAGAATTCCCTGTTTTCACGTTGGTAAAAGTTGGCTTTTTCACAAGTGGAGGTTTAGTCAGAGTTACAGGGTATGACGGAAATTCGTCTTCATCTTCTGCCATATGCTGTTCTAGAATCAAACCACTTTCGTAGCCATGGTCGTTATTAGCAAGCACGTGTGAATCAGTTTTTCCGGAGACACTGGTTCTCTTTTGTGCAGGTTTGGGCATTTTTCAAGTTGAAAAATATATCTTACAAGCCAAAACGTACACAATTATGCTGATAGTTACGTTAATTACTTTCCTGAGAAAAGTTTGGTGCTGAGCATGGCTGGACTGGCCATTGGGCATACCGGGCATTTGCCCGATGGGCCGACGTGCTTTTTGGGCCGATATCTCATACTCATACTTTTTTTTTTTTTAAACGGCCCATAAAATTTGTACATCGGCGGCCCATTTGTTTTGTTTTGTTTTGCTTAATTGGCGGCGCTGGGTTTGTGCCGGTGTAATGCATTGGTCAAAGTCAGTGTTAGTTTTTTTTTCTGACAGACCAGCCCATGAAACACGTAGATCAGTGACCCATTGGCTCTTTTCTTGATTGACACTGGGCTGGCCCAATCACACACTGAAAAAAAAGATTTGTTGGATTTACTCAATTGAATTATGGACATTGGTTCCACACATTCAGTTTGAGTTAAAAGTATCCTATGCATTTATGTGGTTTCATTATAATACGGTTGTGTTAATCCTATGCAATTTCAAAAAGTAATGTGTTCATAGTCTTTTCAAGTTATACTAACATAATTCAGTTATGCTAGTTTAACATTATTATTTTATTTCAGATATCTGCTTCAATCATGTTAATTCTGTGCAATTAAATCAAGTTATCTTAACATAATTTTTATAACTTCACTCAAATTAAATTTTAATACATATTTCAATGGTTTGTTGTCGCATGTTTCATTTCATGTAACACAAAAACCTTTTGTAAATCCTTTATTTAATAATTTGAACAATGTGTAATTTAAATGGCATGTCTAAATAACATTGTGCTTTTAAAAGCATAGCATAAATGACTTCTCTGATGATTAAATTTAATAAAAATACATATCAGTTTTAATTAGACTAGTATAAAAAAGACAGTTCATTTTGTATGTATAACATGTAGTAGATCAACAATATATGTAAACCTTCATAAGTTTTACAAGATTTCTTTTTTTTTTTTTTTTTACATTTTTAAATCATAAACATAAGTAACATTATACTGCATGTAACTGTGTTTAAAAACTAATAAAACATTGTAACATTAATTTATTTCATTTTTCTCAGAAACCTTAAAACTGTACCCAAGAACAGCAGTACCTGGAACTAGGGCTGCACGATGTGTCGTTTAAGCATCGATATCGCGATGTACGAATCCACGATAGTCACATCGCAGGATGTGCGATGTAGGCTGTCGGAGTTGATCCATTATTTATTAACAGTACTGGCCAGCTGCTCCCCGGCTCTTGACAAATGTGATTCGCGGATTAATTGTACAGCTTAACCATCATAGAGTGAAAGTTTACCATTTACATGTGTTTTTAAGTCCTGTCAGTTTAACAGGGCAGAGAGAGAGAGAGCGTGCGAGAGAGAGTGAGAGAGCACGGGAGAGAGCATGAGAGAGAGAGAGAGACAGAGGGAGAGAGAGCGAGAGAGACAGAGGGAGAGAGAGAGAGAGAGAGAAAGAGGGAGAGAGAGTGAGCCCCGGCCGCACGCTCACCATCTTCAAACAACACAAGCGCTATCTTGCTCTCTCTCCCTCGCACATATTAATCAATTGACACGATGGTGTCGATGTTTAAATCATTTAAAATGAGAATGTAAGTGTGCTCACCCCATTTTTGTTTGTAAGAAAAAATTTTATTAGATTTCATATCGCAATATATACTATCGCAGAAAAATAAAATATCGCAATGTCATTTTTTCCCAATATCGTGCAGCCCTACCTGGAACTGTTATTTCAAGAAAAACGCTTTCGTTTCAAAGATAATCATATATAGACCTTACAAAATATTGTGAAAATACAGTATCTGTCCCTTACCTAAACTATAAACAATGTATCTTATTTATGCTAGTTCATCCATGTGTCATAGATTCAGCTCTCTAATCAATCAACTTCTGAGCCAGTCCAAAGAAAGGCCAAATTCAGACAAAAAAAAAAGATAAAGAAACAAGAGCAGGCAAAGGGGAACAGTCTAAACAACAAGATCACGGTTTACCCTCTGCGGTGGTCTTGCATGAAGGCTGCTGAAATTTTTTGAGGTTGATTGTTTGTAGTCTCAGTAGTCATTCAAAAATCAGTCCATCTCACTGGTGGAGTTCAGATTTGAAATTTTGGGCCTTGATAGAGAGTTCACCTGCATCCAACTCCATGATGAGTTTTTGCAAAATTTCATATGTAAAATGCAACTTTGTGGGGTACTGCAGGTTAAGAGCATAAATTAGACCAAACAACATTAAAGTTGCAAAATCCACACTGTCCAGGTCCTGAAGCACTGCTACACCCTCTAGGACAATGCCTACATCATGGGCTTCATTGTCTGCAGTGTGCTTTATCACGAAGATGCCCATGGTAGTCTTCTCAATCGCACACTGTAAAAGATCTTCTTCCATGTCCTAAAGACAGAAAAAAAGATGAATATGTATTTAACACATGAACAAGAAATATGAGGGGTAGCATAATGGAATATTACTTAAAGAAAGGACTATCACAATTTTTTCACTCCATTATACTTTTTATTTAACAACTACTAAAATTGGGTTAGTTTTTTAGAACCCTAAACATCTGTGTTGACATCACACATTGCAAATTAGCACATAAAGGTCCGTTAAATTTTACACCATCTGTAAAATATACATCATGGGTGGCCAATCCTGCTCCTGGAGATCTACTGGAGATTTCTAGTAATCCTAAAGACCTTTATTAGCTGAATTAGGTGTGTTTCATTAGAGTTTGAGCTAAACTGTACAGATGTCTAGACATTTTGTTACACCTTTACTTAGTGATTATTTTGACTTATGTCTGTTCTAGAGACATATTACAACTTTTTGATAAAGCTCTAATTGGTTTTCTTTTGGAAATGTTTCAAATTCATACTGAATGTATTTATTACTGTAAAGCATAGTCTGTGTGTCAAAATCGTGATTAAAATGTATATGTCTTTTTCTTTTTGTCCATATCACACAGCCCCAAATGTCAGTTATGTTGCTGTCTATGGGTGCGACTCAGAAAGCCTTCTGAAAAGACTTCGTTAAAGGGGATTATATGAATGTTTTTGATGTGATCACCATATGCAAGTGCAACTTTGCTCACTTACTTCAACTACAGTTGACATCATCTCTTTCAGCTTTCTGTCTTGTTGCCCTGGTCGCCTTTCAAACACCTTCAGAAAACCTTCATAGTGCTTCATAGTGAAGGTCAAGCTGTGACAGAAATGTTGACTGTAGAGGAACTGTTGTGTTTCGCTTGAACTCTGATTCACCTGAAAGCACAATGTTAACAAAAATAAATTAGTTTAAACAATAAGATATGACTCTCTGTAAGACATATTCAACCAATTTTGGAAATCTATCACAAAGTTCGGTGACATCAAAGAGAGCTGGCCATCTCATCATGAAGTCGCTGATCATAGGGGCACAACGAAGCACTTCTTGTCTCCTAAGTGCAAATGTTCTCTGCATTTTAGTTTTAATAGTCTCTCTATTGTTTTTTTTCTTCACATCTGAAAGAAGCTCAACTCTTGCAATCTACAGAGTATGGTCGTTCTCTCCAGGGGAATAGGAGGGGCAGTAGTACACTTCACCTCTCTTGGGCGTCTTTACATTGTAGGCAGGGCTTTTTTTTTCCATCTGGCTTATGCTTTAAAGAATTTTCAGTAACTTCAGGACATCCAAGTTTTCGGGGATGTGTGCAATAGTTAGATAATTTGTACTTAAGGCTCACTTTCCAACTCCCATACCCAGTGTCTGAGCCCTTTTCTGTTAAACATGGATGCTTCTTGATGAGTGCCTCTCCCACTTGTTCAAACTCTCTGTCTGTGACATAGACCTTGTTTTGAACAATTTTTTGGACCAAACCCTCAAGACTTCAGCTTTATATCAGGAATAAGCAGTGTTCAATTTTCTCTAAAGACACTGTTTGCCTGTTCAAGCTTAAATTCTACATCATATGAAAATGGTGGAATGCAGAACATTTCAGGCCAAGAAGCTTGTGTGGTAGAGGAGAGAGAAGAAATGGATGCAGAGACTTCGGAATGTCCTGGGGCAAAAGTTGAACTGTTCATTGTGCCAGCTGAAGTAGCATTCAGAGATGAGAGGGAGTCAGTCATGTTTATTATTTGTATTGTGGCTTTGTCCTTAATTTAATTCATTGAAGTCAAATTCATAAACTGGTCAAAAAGAGTGTCCATAAACTGCAGACGAAAGGGGTCATGTAGCTTACATTGACCCCCAATGGCATCTTCTAGTTCAGTCACTGATTCAGGCAAGCCAGATGGAAAAACCACTCTCTGGCAGCTGCTCTCCCCCAAAATGATTCGAAGAACAGCCGATGTCATTGTCCAGTGCCACAATAGTGAACTCAATAGTAAAACAATAGTGAACACACCCTCAACACCTGTTTGCATGTTTAGATACAGCACTTTTTAAATGTGGAATAATTTAATAATTTATACAATATCACTGTAAATCAAATAAAAAAAAATGATTTTGAAGCTATTTTTACTTTTTTATTCCTTACCTTTGCAGCAGACTCTTTAACGATCTCTTTAACGTTACCATCTGCACATGTCCAATCAAATAGTCAGCCAAGGGGTATTCATCAGTTAATTCACTGACTTCTACGAGCGAGCACTTTTGCCCATTGCAGTGATATGACAACGGCTACGAACCCCTCCCTCACACAAATCCTAAAGTCCATGTGATTATTTACCTGATGAAAACTTGATTTCCATTTGTAAATTGTTTAATCGGATTGTAGACGTTTGATACACTAATGTTACCAGTAATATTTAAGGTTTAACGTTACTTAACGTTAACGTTACCCACCCCAAGAAAAGAAAAAAAAATCTGTGATAACACTCGACGAAATATACCATCGACATGATTTAAAAGCGTGGGGTTATCTTAAAACATTATTGTTGCATTTAATCTGACAATGACTGCATTTTTATAATATATCATACAATTGATACTGAAATTCTTACCTTTTAACGAGCTTTGAAAACAAGTCAGTCAGTCCCCTCATTTGTCCTTTCCAAACCAACGTTCCTGGTGTGGTCTGGATTTCAAAGCGCATGTGCAGACGCTCTCGTGCACGTTGCTCCCGCGCAAACGACGTATTTCACAAACCTGAATTAGATTAATTATAGCCTACACAATGGAATTAAGTTGAGAAGAAAATACAAAGTAATTGTGTGACATGGGCCTATTTTAATTAAATAAATCAAACAGCAGAAAAAAATCTGTCGGTCTGGGCAAAAATGCCCGGGCAGATTTTTTGTCCCAGTCCAGCCCTGGTGCTGAGAGCTCGAAACCTCTGACTATTCACACTGCCATCTTGCCGGCTCCTCAGACGTGTTTTCATTATTGATAAATCAACACCTAAACTTGAGATGGTGATGACGTCAATAACCCACACCATGCAGAAGTTTTGAAGTTACTTTCAAAAGTAATTTAAAATAATACTCTTTATATAATTAAGGCCGTTTTTACCTTGGAAGAATTTAATTTGGTTTGATAGGATTATATTGAATTTATTGCCTCCTTTTATTTTGTAGGCCTATAGCAATTAAGTACAACGGCGTTTTAGTGCCATGTTAAAAAAAATTCTAAGATTATGAAATTAAAGTTGTAATATTTTGAGAATAAAGTCGAAATATTACGAGAATAAATTAGAAATATTACGAGATTAATGTCGAAGTATTACAAGATTAATGTCGAAATATTACGAGAATAAAGTTGAAATGTTTCGAGAATAAAATGTATTGAGAATAAAGTCGAAATATTACGAGAATAAAGTCAAAATATTTCGTGAATAAAGTCGAAATATTACAAGATTAAAGTTTAAATATTATGAGAATACATTTTCACATAGCCTATTTGGAATTTTCACAAAAAGAAAACAGTTTAATTTAATTAATTGTTTCACATAAATACAGCGATCTGATCATTAAAGAGCTTGAAAAACATTATTGAAAGAAACATCATTTGTATTTTGCTATAAAACTGATTTTGAAAGCTGAGACATTAAAAGTAAGTCTATCAAAAGCACAAATCTTATTGCTATTGTGTGGCTGGCGCACTACAAATAACAAATGCAATGGAAGATATGAAATACCCCCCCCACCGAAGGAATTTCTATTGGGTGTGTGAGCTGATGTTAAGATAAAAAGTTGTTTCTGTTCAGTCTGACAATATTTACAACAATATTCAAATCAATCCCGGTAGCCTACAACTTCTCCCGGTGCTCTCAATCGGGGACATTTACATGCGCAATAAAGACCTACTTTCAAAATATTATAATTTAATTTCTACTATTTAAATCCTCAAAACATTTTGATTCTATTCTCGTAGTATTACGACTTTTTTCTTGTAATATTTCGACTTTATTCTTGTAATATTTTGACTTTATTCTTGTAATATTTTGACTTTATTCTCGAAGTATTTCGAGTTTATTCTCATAATATTTCGACTTTATTCACAAAACATTTCGACTTTATTCTCATAATATTTCAACTTTATTCTAGTAATATTAGATTTTATTTTAAAACGTGGCATTAAAACTCTTTTCAACGTCGTACTAAAACACTGTCTTAAACTACAGATACAAATAATGGCTTTTACATGAAAATTTTAATATGTAATGTCATAATTATAAAGTTTTGACAATTTACATATGTAATTGTTACATAAGGCTATGAATTAATAAGCATTTATTCATAAGAACTATTAACACTAATGTCTTTTCATTTACAGTAGCATGCAGAAATCAGTAGTCGTGAAACTCCAATAATGCTGGCACTAATTTTAGAACAACTGACAAAGCTAATAGTATGCATTACAAAGCAGTCCATTTCTGTACTTTAAAAGTGCCAAGTTGAATGTATGATGGCTTTATGTATTCTATGAAATTTTCATCATTATAATAAATACACTATATATAAAAGTACATATTTATCATGAAGTATGAAAAGAAGCTATATGTTCATGCAATGCATTACAAAGGAATAGAAAAGCACAGTGACCCTATCAGATCAAAGAATTAAAAAAGAGCAACAGATTTATTGTTTGTCATGCACATTTTATGTGTATTTTATGTGAATTCATATGGAAGTGATTGTTGTCCTAATGGATGAATGCTATATTGAAAAAATTTACGTAAACACTTGCTTAATGAAATAAACCTTAATGTAGTATAAATTAATAATCATGCTGATAGTTATCAAATATATTTATTGATGGTTTGGTGTTGATTAGTTTCAATACTGAAATGCAAAAGGATACATATTCATTTCACCAGGAAATGTTATAGTTTTACACAGCCTTGTTCAAGTAACTTGCTAGCTCAGACAATAAGAAAAGGTATAGGATTTTTTTTAATCCCCACCTAATTTAGCATTAAATATATGCCACACATGTGCAAAAAAAAAAAAAACACAGTGAAAGTTTTGCAAAAATATGTATAAAAAGATAGAATGGCAAACTAATGATTTTAATATCAAAATTAGTTTGATAAAGTAAGATTTTTTTTTTTAAATTTAATATGATTTATATTTAGTATAAGGTGGGCATATGATAATATCTTATGTACTAGTAGACATTACGCAGTGACAGTAATGTTGTGGGATTATTTAGCTGCTTTAAAATGCTTAAA
Organism: Carassius carassius; assembly: GCF_963082965.1. Lineage (NCBI taxonomy): Eukaryota > Metazoa > Chordata > Actinopteri > Cypriniformes > Cyprinidae > Carassius > Carassius carassius. Next base: position 6,904,464 of record NC_081803.1, read on the forward strand.
CTGCAGAGGGTATCAGAGCTTTCACAAAGGTGAACGGTATTTCATATAATTCGTTAAGTCATTTGCGGTAATTGGAATGGTGAAGGTCTATAAAATACACTTACTTGCAGATGCATGTATGCTTGGATTTGTTGGTTCTGTGTGGTGGTTTGACAACGTGAACGTTGGGTTTTTGGAGTACTTGTGGGTTTTTTGGGTATGGATCAAGGTTGGAAAAGGTCAGTTTGTTCATTCAATCTGTGTTTGTTAATGACTCCATAAACATTTGCTAATGTGTCTTAAAATTTGTAGGTTGCCCTTGCTGGTAGCCTTCTTGTTTTGGAGCAATGCTGATGGATTTAAAAGTGAGTTTTGTGCCCCCCACTTTTATTTCAAGGAATGTGTCCAGTCCAGTCTTCCATGTCAGAGGTGCTTGTGACTGGGACTTTGCCTGTTGAAGAAGTGGGCTCCAGTTTGTTCCCTACTAAGCCCCTGAAAAGCAAGTCGAAATTTTACATCTGCTGTCCCTGGACAGATCTTAAAAAAAAAAAAAAAAAATTAAACATAGAGATTAAAATATTACATGTTAGAGCCAGCCAACCTCATCGGCATAGCACAAGAAACACAAACAAACAAACAGACAGGACAGAGAAGACAGGATTCCGCTCATAACTTTTACAAAATAGACCCGAAAAGAAGTAAAAAGTAAAGCAGATCTATTTTTGAAAAAGGAAACAAAACAAAACGGAAGTATACACCGAGCTGGGGATGCAATTTAAATCTCACAGGTCTATATTTCTCCCTGATGTACTACACATAGGACCCGCCCTAGCATTTTGGGGGCCCCCATACCTACAGTTTCACTTAACCACCTGCATACCATCTCAATGTACACGGACACCTAATTGTAAAGTTTTACCAATTTGTTTTACTCAATATATTTATCTTTCAAGATATAGAGAGGAAAATATATTTGGGTAGACAAATATGCAGTAAAACACTATTTAGGCCCTTTAAATAATTAAAGTTGTCAGTGGAGTTTAAAAACAGGATATGCTTTCCCACAGTGGAGGACAAAGTCTTCAGTGACATAATGTGTCAAGTTCATATGCTTTTAGAAATATATGGATAACAAAGTTTGCCAATTACTAAAATAGACACTTGTAAAATTGTGCCTGAGGTATTTATTAACAATTGTATGTTTTTTTTAGATTTAGTTCGAAAAAGGAAAAATAATAATAATAATAAATCTAACGAGTTCGAAAAAATTGAAAATAGTGAAACAACTAAACCTTGTGATTTTTGGGGTTCATTCGACTTGGCATGAGCCAAGAATTTTCCTTTTCTGGCTTAGGTTACAAAAGTTATAAGCATAAAAATATTGAAACTTTGGACAAGTGGTGGCGCTAGAGAGTTGGAGTTAGAGACATCAAATTTGCTATAGTTAATGGTGGGACTGTCCTCTATCAGTGTGCCAAATTATACAACTTTCCCGCAATCGGTTCTATGGGCTGCCATAGACTTGCTGCGGAAGAGACGGAAGAAGAAGAAGAAGAATAACGCCAACGATTACAATAGCAGTTTTATACTGCTAATAAAGCAGTTTTTATAGCAATGGGTCCGTGTCAGAATTTTTTTTTTTAAATAACAATATTAATTAAGTGTTAGGAGTGTTAGAAGCTCTTGGTGCATGAAGAAGATCTGTAAAGTTACAAAGACTGAAGTCTCAAAGTTAAGACTCTGCCACGGCCCCCTAAAACGGTTAACTCAAACACATCCCACATGTCTATGACACTATGTGGAAATATTTGCGTAATGCAGCCCAAGTGTTCACGTTAAGAAAGAAGGTGTGGTTTCAGTAACCACAGTTAGTTTTGAAGCAGTCATGTCAGGGAGATGCTGTGTGTATCTAGGCGAAAGCAAAAGCACTTTATTTGGCCTTTAGGAATATTTTGCATTTAGGAATCTTTAAGAATACTTACAACAGAACAGAACAGAACAGAACAGAACAATTCTGACTTTGCTACAACTATCTGAGCCTCTGAATCAGCTGCTGTAAGTATGTTTTGTTATTTTTTTAAGTATTTGCAACTGGTAGTGTACAAGAGTATTAGCTAACCGTCCCTGGCTTGTGTACTGCAAACACATACGAGCTTCATCACGTTGTCTGTCACACCACTCTGATCCCCTTTCAGGCTTGAACTGATGGTAAAACTAAGGACATTATTAACACTCTACATTTATTTTGAAAGATGAAGTTCGCGATTATGGAAAGAGGCATTACATTTCCGACGAGTGCTTGCGGTGTTCTGCCAATCAGCGTAGACTTTGTAGAAAACGACACGTTTGAGAGAGGCGGGGCATAGAGGACCTACAATAATGTACAGTATTTTAAAAATAATGTGTTTTTTGAACATTAAAGCATGTCAACATATTCTGTTACACCAAATACACAAAATAATGTTCTTTAAAAAGCATCATATGACCCCTCTAAGTAGCTCATTAAGTCAGAATTTAAGTCATAGCTATCCATTTTCTAATGTGTTAATTTTGTTTCACCTTGTACTAGTGTTGTCTTTAGGGTTGTCTATTGTTTCAAATGAGATAAATTTTATCCAAAATACAAACTTATTAGAATATGAGAAAAGGTAAATGTACAGCATATGGAGTTTAATTTGCCCTTATACCATCAGGCCAATTCATTGGCAGTAGCGCTAGGCACCGCCTTGAGCATACGTCATGTATGCTCATATATGCGTGCTGCGAGCTATTTCATCAGATTATGCTGATTAATGCTGTGTTCCAGGCATCCCATTACCCATGTTTTTCCAACCTTCTACCCGTGAAAGTGCACTGGAACGACAGTCAGACCCTTGATTTCCCACCCGTGAACTCGTACTAGATCGATGTACTCCCAGTTACGAGCTCTGACATCACATAGCCCGCGAAACAACAATGGCAGCCCCTAGGATAATATTGCCCATGGATGCAGTGTTTATGCAAGTGGTAGGGGAGAGCAGGGGCGAAAGTACCATTTTTCAGAAAAAACATAATTTTAAAAGATAATGTTGTAGACAGAGATATATATTTTTACTGTGGTCAGTAACTCATTAGTGTGGTCTATCAATACCGGGTGGTGTTTTGTAGAAATGTAGAAAAACTTTAGGATAATTTCATTTTGAACATAAGTTGCACCCTGTCGGTTCGGACAAAAGTAACACACAGGGGTCAAAAATAACAACAATATAAGTTTTTTTTTTTTTCTGTTACTCATATTATTAAGTTTACCTGGCTACGACCTTTTTAATATGTAACTGCAAACATATTTTGTCCTTTATTTATGCAAAATAATTATTAAATTACATTTTCATATTTTAATTTTAAATTTAAGTTTCATCAAATGTCTCAAAACCCGACTGTACAACGTGATTTATATATATATATATATATATATATATATATATATATATATATATATATATATATATATATATATATATATATATATATATATATATTTTTTTTTTTTTTTTTTTTTTTTCAGTGTATTTTTATAAAACATTTTTTCAACAGATTGGACAATATAAAAAATTTTTTTTAAATCTGTAACTGTCAAAGTTGCATCAATACTGTTTTTTTCTGGACCACAAGACAGACTTTCAACACACTAAATGTTTCATTTCTTAATATTTCTATAACTTTTACTTGAATGGTAATTAGTTTCTTTCCAATCGTGTTTTTTTTTTTTTTTTTTTAGTTGAACAGAAAATGCATGTGAAGGATCCTAACTTTCTCTTCACTCAGTAGACCTAACATAAATGTTGAAATAATGATTTTTTTAATTACTTTTTGCATAAACACCTAGTCATGAATAACATAATATTTATCCCATGACCTTATCTATTTTTTACATTATAAAGGGCTCACATACTGTCCATTCTTTTTTTATTATAGTTTTACATAAATAACTGCTCTAAACTCAACTGTTTATTTCAGAAGCTGTCACACCACCTCATCATCAGCAATGAGAAACATAAAGATGGACATAAAGACATTGTGAAGATATTTCACTTGAACTTGGTCTTCATTAATTCCATTATCATGTTCAGTGTCAACTGATATTTATTAATGTTTTCAGTTAACAGCTGTTGAGCCCTGTAAATTTTCCTACACTTTGTACATAAAAATGTACATAATTAACATATGCTGTTTGTTTGTTCAATTAATATTAATAGAAGAAGAAGAGTGAGCTTTATTGGTATGTTTTCCTATATGAGGAATTTGTTTTCATGACAAGCTTCCGCAGTGCAACAGAATGACAGCGACAGAAAAAAAACACTGAAAATAAAACAATAATATTATTGATACTAATAAATAATATTTATTAATAAATAATATATATATACAAATAATATTATTACAAATATTGTTGAGGCTTGCGTTGCCTGACTGTTTGTGAGAGACTTTCATGGAGAATTGAAATGTGTAACGCCACTCATAAAGAAATTCATAGAAACATACCGAGGTAAAAATGTAATATATTTAGTTAATTTCTTACATGATATATTTAAGTAACATACCATGAGAAGTGAGCTATTTTTACACATGCAAATATTACTTTGATTTTAGTTCAACAAAAAAGATCATTTTTGACAATATTGACTGCTTTTGTTCTGTTAAGAATTCTGGGGGAAAAAAAATTAAACTAAAAATGTTAGGGAATTATTTTCTAACAATGTCATCACTTAATGTTTTTAGATAATTTTAAACCATCTTTTGAGAGAACATTCTGGGAACTAAAATGAAAACTACCTGATAAAAACATTATAAGAATTTTAGGGAGTGATGTTCTACAATGTTATCAACTTTTTTGAATGTTTGAAGAGAATGTTATCCTATCTTATAGGAAAATGTTCTGGGAACAAAAATGAAACTACCTGTTAAAACTTTATAAGAATGTTACAGCATACTGTTTTAACAGACGTTAAGTTGTGCACTATGGTTTTTGGTGCTTCGAGCTACCAAGCATTAGTTTGCCGACTAATTACTATTTATCCGCTGCTGCATTGAGCTGAAACAAATAAGTGGAAGAGCTCCCATGTTTCAGAGTACTGTATTTCTTATCGCAAGTTATGACAGTAAGCAGGCGATTTTTTCCCCTTTCTTTGTTATGTTACCTTCTGCGCTGGCTGTACTAATGCAGACACGTTCATTTGATTTGGTGCTTATGCTTCCAACTCTTTGTTTGTGTACTGTTTTTAGACGCAGACTCCTGCAGCAGATGTTTGTTGTTCTGCACTATATGATTTGGTGCTTTGTGCTACCAATCATTAGCAGAGGTGTCAAGTAACGAAGTAAAATACTTTGTTACCTTACTTAAGTAGAAATTTTGAGTATCTATACTTTATTGGAGTAATTATTTTTCAACCTACTTTTTACTTCTACTCCTTACATTTTCACGCAATTATCTGTACTTTCTACTCCTTACATTTTCACGCAATTATCTGTACTTTCTACTCCTTACATTTTAAAAATAGGTTCGTTAGTGCGATTTAATTTCAGCTTGTCATCATTTAAAAAACAAAAACAAAAAAAAAACCTATCCAGCGCCATCCGTTGGAATGGTATATATATTGCCACTAGAAAAACCTCAGAAAACATTCACAAATAATTTCCGGCCAATTTCTGTGCTCCCATTTGTGTCTAAGGTGTTAGAAAAGCTGGTCTTAACAATTATTTCTCAGCACTAACCACATTCCTGAACGCTTTCAGTCTGGCTTTAAACCTCTCCATAGCACTGAATCAGCTTTACTGAGAGTTTTTAATGATATTTTAGTTACCTCTGATTCAGGGGACTCCTTTATCTTAGTTCTCCTAGACTTAACAGCTGCCTTCGACACCATTGATCATCAGGTGCTTCTATGGAGACTAAAATCCCTAGTGGGGTTAAATGGTTATGTCCTGGAGTGGTTCAAATCTTACCTAACTGACCGCTACTTCTCAATAAAAATTGGAAACTACTCCTCCTCTGCTGCACGTCTCGAATTTGGCCTCCCTCAGGGTTCGATCTTATCCCCTCTGCTTTTCTCCCTCTATATGTTGCCGCTAGGATCGATTATGAGAAAGCATGGAGTTCAATCAATATCATCTCTAATCTGATGATACCCAAATCTACCTACCTATAAAAAAAACAATCCCCTTTCTGTCACTTCGCTATTTTCCTGCCTCGACGAGATTAAAATCTGGCTGGCAAACAATTTTTTATCCCTTAACAACTCAAAGACAGAGGTTATTGTGTTTAACTCCTCAAATGTCTCCAAAATTGATACCTCTATTCTAGATGACCTGGCAGTTCACCAAACAAAATGTTTTAAAAATCTTGGTGTCTTGTTGGACTGTCAGCTCACTCTAGACAAACACATCTCCTCAGTAGTTGCGTCAAGTTTTATCCAGCTCCGTCAGTTATCAAAAATCAAACACGCATTGCCTGTTAGCTTGCTCGAGACAGTAGTCCACGCCTTTATTGTTTCACGGCTGGACTACTGTAATTCTTTATATAGCAGTATTTCAAAAATGCAACTAGATCGGCTTCAGTCCAAAATGCTGCTGCGAAATTTCTAAAATATGGCCGTAAATATGACCACTCCACCCCTCTACTCCGAGCCCTTCACTGGTTACCAATCCAGTACCGAGTAAATTTTAAAATAATTTTATTCGTTTACAAATGTGTGCACGATCTGGCCCCAAGCTATCTATCTGAACTCATCTCCCCATACCACTCGAGAGCTCCGCTCTGGAAATCAAAAGCTGCTCAAGATCCCTTCATCCAGACTTAAACGCAGAGGTGACAGAGCTTTCTCTATCGCAGGCCCGAGATTGTGAAGCCACATCAGAACTGCTCCTTCACTAGATATTTTTAAATCTCTTTTAAAAACCCATCTGTTCTCACGATGGTACAACGATTTTCTTGTCCATTTTCCCCACAGATTCCAGCAGCTAAGCTTGGATGTACATTTACATTCCATTAAGGTTATTGATGACATTCCTCTGAAGTTTGACTTTTTGCACCATTACAATACTTAAAGGCAGTGGCGGACTGGGACAGTAAATCAGGCCGGGAATCTGACCCCACACCACTGTTGCTGCAGTCATCACCGCCCAATTCATGTGTCCACCAGACTGTTAAACTCTTTGGCTCTTTCAGTTGTTTGAATTGGGTTATACTTAAAAAAAATAAATCTAAATCCTTAGACTGTGGACGGGCAAAATAATCAAATGAAGTATCAAGAAGTATTAAGCCATTCAATGTCTCTATCATTTTTCCTTTAATCCCTCTGCTGATGGGGCTTCTTCATGACTACATTAATTATGCTAAAGAGATCATGAAAATTGACTGTGATGCTTGATCTGTATTCATGGACTATGAAACAAACTGTAAGTGTATAATTTGTAAAAACAATGTTAAATGCTTTTTCTGTGTTGTTTAGTAGAAGAGTTTACACTCTGTCATTCATACACATGCTCACATTCTTTCACACACACACACACACACACACACACACACACACACACACACACACACACACACACACACACACACACACACACACGCGCGCGCACACACACACACACACACACACACACACACACACACGTCTGTTAAATGTTATAATATCAGAGTTAATGTTGTGATTTATTTGTGTACTGTCATGCCAGAATAGTTGGTAAAGAACCTAACTTATTGTAAATTTATTGTATTATAGTGTTTTCGTATATTTTTATACAATATATACAATTGAACAAAGTCCAGTTTGATCTTAAGTTAAATTCAACAAATGCTCAATGCTTTATTTATGAACTCTGTAGCTGTTAATGCCATCCTTTTCTGCATTTCTTCTTACATGTTACTTTTTTACTTTACTCTTGTTTTTAATAAATATTTTCCTTTTGATAATTATTATTTGTGTGTAAAAGTGATATTTAAAATGAACATTATTTGTAGGTTTAATGCCTAGCTCAATTTGGGTTCATTTTAACGTAGCATGCATTGTTTCCCACATCCTTACACTCAATTGGTGGCGGCACTCTGAGAGTTAATTTTCCGCCAGCAGGAGGCGCTAAGCGGGAGAGGTAGGTTTCGACGGTAACGGCTGCAAAGCGGCACTGAGCTCACAAACGCTGCCTCATCAAGTATTACATGCGAAATGAATTTGAACATTTTCTAAATACAGTAGTTTTCCTTCTGAAATACAGTGATAAAAAACACCCGCTCTGGGTTTTGAAACCCTGCAACATAGTCATTTTAAACCATAGAAAAAAAGCAACCCAACAGGCTGGGTTAAACATGATAACCCAACTGGTTCGGTTAAAATAACCCAGCGTTGGGTTCGTCCCTTTTTGACCCAGCGCTGGGTTGCCAAATTAACCCAAATTGGGTTGTTTTCAACCCAGCAGTTTTTAGAGTGTAATTTCACCTCAGTTTCAAATGGTTTTATGACCGAGATTAATGTACAGTAAACATGTGAACACCTTTGTAATTCGATTAAACCTTTTAGAATTTTACGAATTATTATTTTAGGTTCAAGTGTGTGTAAGGATTTGAAAACAAGCTGATTTATTTTCCCAGCCCTAATAGACATAGAAGTAAAAACATATGTTTGGTCCAAGAATTAAATGTTTATAATGAGTGTATTGATAGTGAAAGTTTTATATTTGATGACAGTTAACTACAAATTTATGTTTGAAACTTTGGATTTTTTTGGCTTTAAAAGGGCCATTTATACTTTATATGACAGGTGTAAAAGCTCAATAAAACTTACAAATGACACTACCCCCAGATATCTTTTTAGAAAGAGACATATGACAGGGATGCCTTTTTTTTAAAAATTTTTTTTTTACTTGTAACATTAAATTCTGTGAAGATATTGTAATTGATACTAAAGTGGTTAAAATCTTTTCAAGCCATGGTTTATTAAAGATCTGAAGAAATACCTTATTGAGAACTGTACATTTCTAGTCTATTACCACCAGTGTTGGGGAGTAAGTAGTTACATGTAACAGCGTTACGTAATTTAATTACAAAATTATTGTAACTGTAATTAGTTTCAGTTACTAAGAAAAAATGAGTAATTAAATTACAGTTACTTATGAATTTTTTTACGATTACAAAGGGGATTACATTTGAATATTTACACACATCCACATACAGATTTAACTGATTTATTTCCCAAATTGCACTAACTATTCTGAGACATACCGCCCTAATAATGTCCGGGATGCGGAAATACAGTCTGGTTCGTAGAATCCAGTCATAAAAACGAAATGCCTAACGCGGACGGAATATGCCACATTTTGGATGACTAAATCAAAAGTAGGTCAGTACACTTGAATCAAAACATGACATCGACTAGTGTCTGTGAATATAAAGCCCCAAAAATGCAATATATGACTTTCACTTCTGCGTGTCTGTGGAAATCAGGCGCGGACTGGACACCGGGAGAACCGGGACAATTCCCGATGGCCTGGCAGCCGATTTTGCCCCACTATTTAATATCATTATTGTATAATTGCCTGCCGAATGTACTAAAGCGATCATTTGCGAATCCGCCATTTGATAATTAAATCTCTAATGTCATGAATTGTTAGTCATGACTCGCGCGCTCTCCGCGCCTCCGCCAAACGGTTTGGATCAGACTCAGAGTAATCAATGCGAGAGAGAGAGAGAGAGAGAGAGAGAGAGAGAGAGAGAGAGAGAGAGAGAGAGAGAGAGAGAGAGAGAGAGAGAGAGAGAGAGAGAGAGAGAGAGAGAGAGAGAGAGAGAGAGAGAGAGAGAAGAGAGTGGACTGCTGGAGCAGAGAAGCAGAACTCCTGTTCAGGGTTTCAGGTCGGTTTCATCTGTAAAGATGCTTTTTTGTCTTTGTTTTTTTATTTATTTAATCAAGCAGCAGCACGTTGCTCATCAGTCATCACTCAAAATGCTATATAAAGGACATCATTATATATATATATATATTATATCAGTTGTAATGTTACAGTAGTAATTTAGCTGAAAAAAAAATTCCGATTTTTTTAATAGGTTTAGGGGGAGCTACGACAGACAACAACACAACCTTTACGAAAATTAACATTTTAATATTTAACTTAAATCCAGAGAAAATGGTTACTATTGTTTAACTGTGATAACCAAAAATAAATACAAATCCATTTGCAAAAAAAAAAAAAACAAGGTTATTTTACTTTTATATAGGCTAATAAAAGCATGGTAATTTTTTTGTAAGGGAAAAAAATGACTCGTGTACAGTATTAAGATTTTTCTATAAAGATATTGTAGTATTGTAGAGTATTGTTTGTAAAGTATAGTTTTGTTCAATCTTGAGTATTAAAGTCATGAGAGAGATGGATAACAGGGCAAAATAAAGATACTGAAGAGAAAAATGGAAGTGAAGGTGCAGTTCAGGAGAGATTAATTATTTTGCATGTCCCCAAATTAAAGATTTAAACCTTTTTTATGTCAGGTCCATACAAATAATAGTTTTGTCCATGAATTTGTTTGTATGAGTTTGAATTTTCCAGTCTGATTTTTTTCCCAGTCCGCCCCTCCTGTAAATTAATGGCAAAGACATGGTTTCATTTACTACACATAGGCCTACTGAAGCTCGCAGTGTTTTCAACCTCTGCCGCCTCAATATAGGAGTACACGAGCACATAAACATAATTTCTAGAACTGCTCTGTGTCACTTCATGTGCATTTGACTTATTTTGAGAAAACTATCATCATATACAGAGACAGCAGTTTAAAAAATACCAATGTTTCAGGAGTTTATTACACAGAATACGTCACATGCTTATTAGATAACTGTATTTAAGTTGATGTATATGCTTTTATTTATTATTCTTTAATTTTCACAAATTTAGAAAAGTAATCAAAAAGTACTCAAAAGTAATTAGTTACATTACTTTATTAAAGTAATTTTAAAAGTTACACTACTATTACATTTTAAACAGGGTAACTTGTAATCTGTAACCTATTACATTTCCAAAGTAACCTTCCCAACACTGATTACCACCCACTGCCACTTATACCAACTATGTGGAAGAGTGTTTCTATTGAGTGACTATAGTGTATTACAATAGGTAGCATTTCAAAGTTAATACTGAATCAAGACTAATTAGCACATTTTGTTACACTTGAATTAGTTACAAAATGGATGAAGGATGGTAAAACATTTAGTTAATTGTATGGAACATGTATGTAAAATATTACCTGAGAGGGGGAGATGGAGAGCGGGAGGAAAAAGAGGGAGAGAGGGCGAGAAGAGAGCTCCAGCAAAGGAAAGAGTCATCAAAGAGAAAAAAAAGCAACAGTTGCAATCTTCTTTCATCCCTTCATTGACCATGTATTATCTATTAACCAAATGTGAGACATTCAAACTGACCAATCAGCGGATTACAACTTCACCCACTGTGCAAATGTGTGACAATTAGCAGACCCCCGATGCATACACATGTTGGCCTACAAGCCCTTGATCGATATCAGCAGTTTTGTGCCTTCAGGAATGCCAAATGGCTCTTTTATTATTTAAGATAGGTTTGGGACAGGAAAACAGTCTTTGATAATTTAATGGCGGCAGTGGCAGCAACAATAAAGTTAAACCTTCTTTGCGTGAACATTCAGGCAGCCTTATGCAGATCTTCCCACATTGTGATGTAGATGTGGGGGCATGTTTAAACAAGGTGTTTTAGGAGGATGTGGTTGAGTCTTAACCTTTATAAAGAATATCTCTTTGGGTTTGAGACTTTAGTCTTTGCAACTTTAGGGATCATATCTATTCATGAACAGCTTGTAACACTCCAAAGAAAAAGGAAAAATTTAAATCACATTATATGACCCCTTTAAAAGGTCTAAATGATGATATTTTAGACAGATATTTTAAAATGGGTTAATGATTTAAATATGTTTTACAGAAGATATGATGTAGCTGGTAACAGAAGAAACAGGCAGGATTCCTCTGGATTCACCTATTTGCTTGATAGGTGAACACACTAGAATGTGTCTTAAGCAATTACGGTACTGTAAAGTGCCAGATCCAGATGGCCTTAGTCTTAGATGGCCATGTGTTAAAGGTTTTTGCAAATTAATGAACAGACACTTTATCAGAATTATTTACGTTTTTTATTAAACCCACTTAATGAAAACTTTCACCCCGTAGCCTTGACGTCAATACTTGCTAAATGCATGGAAAGTGTCATTAGTTATCACCTTAAATCGTACATATCAGAGCACCTAAATGCAATGCATTTTGCATATACTGTAGGCCACAAAAAGGGACAGAGGATGCTACACTCACTATGGTCGATAAACTTGCTTGTCATTTACAACAAGCAAAGGCCAATGCACATGTTCCTTCCACTGATTTAATATGATGCAGATATGTCTACTTTTAGAACGTCTTTTAGTTTTATGAGTGAACAGAGTAATAACTCACTGGATTAAACATTTCTTAACAGATAGACCACAAAAAGTCTGTGTCAGGGGGTTAAATAAACATTATGTTTCAAAATATAGGAGTACTTCAAGGATGCAAAATGCATCCCCTATATTTTCTGTCTTTACAAATCAGATTCAAATGCAGAGTACAAATGATAAATTATAGAAGTGTGAAAACTATAAGGCACTCGTTTGAAAATATTGCTTTGATTAGGAGTATGAAGAGCATGTTTTGAAATTAGAAAAATGGTGAAAATAAATTTCTCTACTGATAAATGTTGTGAAGACCATAGAGTTCATTTTAAATCACACAGAACCCTTAACAGAAATGACATTATGTGATCAACCAGTGGAAATTGTGAAGATTTAAGTATTTGGGAACTACGATTGAGCGTAAGCTGAATTCAATAACAGCGGTAAATAAAGTCAAATTAAACAAGATCATAAGGATGGCAAGCTAAACAAAGGCACTTTGGAGGAAAGCTTTGGCCATAAGTGGAGATAAAACACACGCTCTGAATTACACCTTAGAATTGTTACCAACTGTATGTTGTTACAGGAAACTGAAAGCAACTAAAGCAAATTATAAACAAACTTCTGTGATATTGTAATGAACACACACACAAACAGAGATCCAGTTGCAGTGTTTTAATAGGGGAATCCAAAAATCATAAAGGTCAACATCAGAAAGGCAGTCCTAAACAATAAACACAAAAAACACTAAGGAATACGAAAAAGCAGGGTGACATAAACCAAGGACTCCATGAACTGATAAAAACAAACAGGGTATATATGGACAGGTGAAAATGATTAAAGTGGGAACAGCTGAGTGCAATTAACAGGTGTGCAATTAACAGTGATGAATCGGACAAAGGCTTGTGGGAAATGTAGTACCTGCAGTGGGGTGACTATGGGGAAGTGAGACCACTAGTGGACACCCAGTGATACACAGACCAGACACTGTGACAGCCATATGCAAGAAGTCTCTTGAACAAAGGGTAGGACTGCAGTGTTTTTTAGGAGTGATGAATATACAGTATTTAGTATTTATTTGATGTGTTATGTGAATTGTATTGATATGTGGATTTTAGTGTCATTGTTGAATTTTAAGCAAGACCAAAGACAAATTTTCAGCCAAGGCTGGGAAATAAACTATGACAAACAAACAAGTATTTGTGAAAAACAGTTATTATACATCTGGAATGGATGTAGTCTCAACATAACTTATGTCTGTATTGTCAAAAATGTACAGTAGTGAAAGGGATTTCAAATCAATGGATTGATTAAATACAAAATAGAATACAAATACAGCTAATTTGACACTCCAAAAGGGACTATAAATTATCTATAAAAAATATAGAAATTTTTTTATAAATAAATAAAAAAATAAATTCCAAATTAGTACTGTAAATTTGACCTCTGCTGAAAATGTTTTTGTGGTCTAAAGTATTGTGACGAGCGTCCCGAAGATTCATCAGGGTTGCCCTGGAAACAAGCGAGGAACACCTGCCCATCCTCATCACCAGCTGATCGGTCACAGCTGCAGCGCTTCAGGAAGCGGCTACATGAGCCCTGCCACATGTGCAACACTTCTGCATGAAACTGAGCATTAACTTGCTCTTGCATATGTCTTTTGCTGATAGCGAGGACTGACCAGCCCCTTCCTCCTGTCTGTGGTTTCTGCTGATGTAGGGGTGTGTGATATGAAGATTTTTGATTGTGGATGATAAGTTTCTTCGATTTGCATTTGTATTATGCCGCAGCACACATTCTATCAGCTGCAGTTCTGGTGCCTCAGAATTAATGTACTGTGACATACATTAACATCAGAGTTAACTCCGTGGTAACGTTATGCCTTGTCCAAATACCCACACTTGCAGTCTTTGCACTATATCACTTAACACCTATGATGTATTTCCTGTATTTGGTTCAAGTGGTGAAGAACACAAGTGTCAAATTTCCCATTAACTGATGGGACACGCTTATAGTATTGTACCAATTCAAGCGTTTACATAATTAAATTTTAAATACTTTGCATTTGATCACCTTCTAAATATCTGTTCGGTAGTCCCTATAACATGACCATTTTAATTTGTAGTGCTTGTAATTAAGTGATAAAAAGCAGTTCCAAAATAAAATTACTAATGTATGCAGCAATAAATGTTTGCCGTGATTTTGCTAAGTAAGACGTGTTCCTGGATCAACTTTTCTTATTGATCCTGGATTAACACTACTGTCCAAAAATTCAGATTTAACCCAAGCCCCACTCCTAAACCTAATCTTAGCCATAAGTTATTCCTAAAATCAGAGGCAAATTGATAGCTGATTAAAAAGGGTGTAGAAGCACCTAATCCTGATTGTAAACCTGATACTCGCATTTCCTGAAAAGTTACATCTCAATTCTGATTGGTTGATTGGAATGTTGTTCCAGGATCAAAAAGGATGTTGATCCAGGAACATGTTGGACTTGGTGAAATCACATTCACCGGTATTCGAGATAGTGTGCATTAAGGGAACTGTGCCTTGGCGTATTTAAGATCTGGACAGTCTTGCACACTTACTGTTGTGCGCACGTGCTCTCAAGTGGCCAAGACCCTGTGGGTATTATATGGTCAAACTGTGCCTGCTGAACTAAATTATGTTTTGTACTAATACTGTCAAAACAAAGAAGGTTTATTTATAGACTCAGTTGGTTATGTCTGAAATAAATGTAAACAACTGAAAGAAACTTATGTTTATCTGTATATTAGATGCATGCACATTTCAACAGTTCAACACTGGACTATACATTCTACCTGCTACCACTGGATACCATCCAATGCACATCCATGATATTTTCTGTATCCAGTTAATTTATAATCTGATACACCTTGGCATATATTTATGCATATATGTCTATGTAATGTAGAATGTATACATATGTGTGTAGTGTATAATGTGTAGTGCTAACTGTAAGTATATCTAATAGTACACTGTTTGTACTGACTATATGTGTGTGCATATTGCACATTGCCATCTGTTGACGTCAGTATGGTTATATATAAATTATTTCTGCAATTTCTGGAGCATGCTCCCAAGGATTTCACTCACCAAGGCACATGTGCTGTGGTGATATGACAATAAAAGTGACTTGACTTGATTTGTTTTGGTCTTAAAGGGACAGTAGGCTACATGCTGCCGACTGTAATTAAAGGGATAGTTCACCCTAAAATGTAATGTCTGTCATTGTTTATTCACTCACATTGGTTGTATAACCAATTTCAGCTGAGATTTAGATGTTGGACAGATGACCTAAAATTTGTCCCTAGAATACTAATTATACAGAGGAGTTCATGGTGGACTTTGGTGGATATTGTGGCTGCAAAATGAGCCTAAATCATCACCCTCCACCAATATGCTAGATATCTCATCACAACTTTTGGTGCTTTTTAATTATACATTTTGTAAAGGTTGTGCTGAAAATGGCATTTTGCATTATGGCCAAACAACTTCGCTTTGGTCTTTTTTGGTAGGGTGACCATATGAGCCATTTTCTCAGGATGCGTCCTTGCCAGGATTTTTATATTGGCTAAAATATCCAGATTTTGGCTGTTTGTGCTGTGCAGATCGATCAATGTATGACATTCATAAGAGCTATAGAGAGCAGAGCAGACGGCTCCTTATGCATTCAAATCACTCTCTTGGTACTTTGGTGTCATACAATGATCGCTGTGCAGCGACGTTTCAAGTTGAATAAACGAACAAATACGTACGTGTATTTGCATTCCTTTGATCGTTCTCTGTAGATCTCACCTTCTCACATGATACGATTGGTTGATTATGTAACATACCTGCATGTTATTGGTCAAACTTCTTTGGATGTTTTAGGCAATATAGAAATCCTGTTAAGGACACGTCCTGGGAAAATGGCTTATATGGTCACCCTACTTTTTGGAAAGTCTTTTGGATAGTGGTCTTCACTTTTTATTTTTAGATGCAAACCCATGGAAATAGTATTCCAGCAATTGGCAGAAATTTCATACACAAAGCTGGACAGAATGGAAAACATACACTGCATGTCCCATAAAGCAGTATTTTGACCGAAGATCATTAAAAAAAAATTAGGAAACAGGGCTGAACCAGATTACAATCATCAAAATTCAAGTAAATTCAAAGCAATAATTAGGATTTCAGACGTAACATTCAGCTCATGTTCATTGTACATCGTTATCACAGTATCATCAGACATTAACATTCTCAAGTTTAACATTATCATACATTCTCCAGTTTATTTCATCAAATCAATAGAGAGCTGCATAATTTCATATGTACAACGTCATGTTTATAGACACTTTTGCTCACTAAATGTCTCAGAAATGGTAAACGGCAAGACAACCCAGTGAGCAGGGCCGTAGCTGGGGCTTACGGGGCCCTGGTGCAGGTTGTACCAGTGGGCCCTGTTTGAAATAGTTTAATTTATATGTTCATTCTATTTATTTATTTGTGCTAATTGCACAATGTTTAAGTTGTTTCATGTTTGTACATGTCCAGGTACAGAAAACAAATAATTAAATATAAAATAGCACTGCATAGTCTTCACTGTAAAAATTAAATGAACAGTCAAACCAAAATATATTCAGACACCTTCAACATTTCTCACATTATCACAGTTTATTTGCTCTAGTTTATAAAATGGTCAACCAAAACTTCAGACAACTGTTAGTATGACAATATTTACACAACTATCAATACTTTGTTGAACAATTACCATGCAATGCTTAATTTTGTTCAGTCTGTGGTGTGAAAAGGTTGCATTAGCAATTCAGGAAAAAAAAAAACACGTAAGCAAAACATGGTGAGGTCAAAGTGTCTGAATAATTTTTGGTCCCATTTTGTTTGTTTTTTTCTATCAATTTCACTAGTAGTCCGATGTATGAAGATTTTTTGTGTATAATATGTCACAGCTCGCTTAATTTTGCTATACTCTCTTACCTAAATTAATTATAGTGTCCTACACCTACTATTAAAACTTAAAAAAAAAAATCTTTCATTTTCTTGTATTAACATTACAGCAGCTAGTAGCTAAATTAGGCGTGGTGACTTTAAGAGATGATAAATCATCCAATATAATACACATCCGATATTTTTCTCAACTGTTTACTTTCACTTAAGACACAACCAACAGTTTTTTCGAACATACAACATACGAACGGTACAAGAGCAAAAAGAGGCAAATTCTGTGTTAAAAAAGTGTTTTCAGACGCCTCTCTGCGTGAGCCCTGAACACCAGAATACCGCGGGTGCTGAAATGGGCTTTTTCACATCCTTTTCTGTTTGTTTAAAGTGCGATTTGTGTTTGTTCGTTAAGGTGCAGGAGGAAGTTTGAGGAGAACTTCGCAAAGGAGAGCTCGGTTTAGTTTTGCTGTCTGTGAGACGCGGCTCTGAGACTGTGAGACACAGCGCGCGAGTTGAGATTTTCCGCGTCTTGTGTTTGAATGATTTAAACTCGAATGTTGTTCGAAACTTGAATGTTTAAATTGGAAAGTGGTCAGGCTTAAAAACCAGCGAGAAATGGATTCTTTATTAGATTTTATGATTTTAATGACCGCAGCGCCACTCTGTGGTAGCTTCCTCAATGTAATGTACAGCTTTCCCCTTTCCTTTTTAACTTTACATATGTTTAGGACTAGAAATTCTTTACAGAGATGCCATTAATATCAAGTTCACAACTCACATTTGTTTCAATTTAATGTTAACACTGACACCAATGAAAATAAAAAAAAAAAGATCAAATTTTTTAATTTCTAATGAATCTCTAACAAATATTGTTGTATCATCTGCTAATTGACAGCATTTTATTTCTCTTTCTAAAATCCTGATTCTGTGAAAATGATATTTGTTAAAGGGGTCATATGGTGCAAATTAAATTTTTCATTTCTCTTTGGAGTGTTACAAGCTCTTGGTGCATAAAGAAGATCTGTAAAGTTTTAAAGACTAAAGTCTCAAATCCAAAGAGATATTCTTTATAAAAGTTAACAGTCAGAGCCAGGTGAGGTGTCAGTGTCTGGTGTCCCATGGGTAGAGTTTAGTCATTCAGTTTCCTCCACAAAGAGATCGCGGATCTCCCCAAGCCTGTTGCACACAGACTCGTCACAAATCACCCATTCAGTTTTGAAACGTGGATCCAATACTTATGCTAAAAGTATATGCTTATTGGTATAATATCTGTCGTAACGAGATGAGATGATGTTGGCCAATATTTCACCAAAGGCAGCAATCATCATGGGAAGGACAGCAACATTAGTGAGTAGGGATTTTATTAAATTTATAGCAGGGAGATTCATCCCTAGGTTCCCCAACTCCCTTTGTAAATTGTCTCTGAGGTCTGCCAGTGGTGTAAGCACACAGACAGGGTGATGCAGGCAGTTGTGGGGAAAACACCTAAACCGTCTGTCTTTTTAGTGTTCAGGGTGCTTTTCTTCACACTTTTACCACGTTTCCGACTTTCACAAGCAGCCTATTAATGCTGTCATGCTCGTGAATGGCGTCTTTGATCGCCAGCTGAAGCATGTGAAGGGGACAGCTCAAATGTAAACTGGATACAGTAAAGTACTGATTTATCATGTTTTCGACATTGGCCAATACCTCTTCCACCTCAATCTGTGACAGAGCATGTGGTCCGTCCTTCTGCTCATGTCCAGCACTGCTGCTGCTGGCACCCGTGGTCCCCTCATCAATGAGCTCATCCTTCTCTTCAGTCACAGGGAAGAGGTTAAATGCCTTGACCATGTTGCTGGCACTGTCAGTGAAGACCCTTATCACACGTCCTTCCACATTCCAGTATTTTAGAACACTTTCATACATCTGGTAAATGTGATCTGTGGTATGGTGCCCCTGTATGTGGTCACAGCTCAACAAAACCATGTGACTCCAGAATGTCCCATCAATGAAGCGTGGCCAGCCAGGAAGCTGTGCTCTCTTCTACTGGTTCAAATGTCTGCTGACAGAACAAACACATCCCCCTTTTTCAACAGGTCTCGCAGCCTATCCTTTATCTCCTCCAGAGCATGAGGCATGAGGCATGAGCGTGTCTCGCACAGTGTTATAGCATGGGGGTGTGTAGCCTGGCTGATCCGCGCCGGCAAAGTGTCGCATGCCTTCTCATTCTCCTGCATTCAGCAGTTCATAGTCCATGTAGATAAAGAAGGCTGTATCCAGTACCAGTTGCTGTCGGACCAGCTCCTGTTCTATCTCTTTCTCTATTAAATAAAAAATTAAATAAAAAAGACTACATTAAAATATTCGTATGACAAAACTTATTTAATTAATTATCAGCCCATATTCCCTATTTCAACCATATTCACAATGCTCACGTTTTTCATTGGTTTCCCCATTTTCGCGCAGCACATTGTCATGTTTCCGCGTGATGTGTCTTTCTAGATTTAAAATATGAATCCTTACTTAATGAAATCGTATCACCACATTTCCTGTTCATGTTCAACATTTTTATCATCTAGTTTTTTGACAGGAATTGTGTACCTGTATGACCTGTCAGTTTGCTTTTGGAAATATTTCACGAACTCCCTCCCTCCTTCACAACAAAGTTTTTTAAAGTGTATGCTGACAGTTTTGTTAATTGTTAAAGGCACAGGTGAATTCTGGTTGGATCTGTGTTTGCCCTAGACCCATGGTGTGAGTGGTATTGGAGCGTGCTCTGCTCACACGCTCTTCTGCTCACTCAAGGCGGCCTCCACTCACTCTAGGCCTCTGGTCTCCCCTCACACAAAGATGCGTTGTGTGACGCTGTTTCGTTGAGAAAGCAAGACTACTTTGTTTGGCCTTGCAAAAGAGGACACGACTAGAAATCATGTTTATATGACGTTTATAATGGGTTTTATGTTTATGTCTCGTCGGTCCAGCCAGACACGGGATCACAATATGTTAAGGGGTGTAACTTTTCCATCACACGCTTGAGGTATTCGGCCAATCACAACACACTGGATAGCTGGCCAATCACAGCGTCTTGCTTTTCAGACTGATGAGCCTTGTAAAAATTTACGTGTTTCAGAAGGCATAGTGGAGAAACAAAAATGTACAGTATGTGGAAAATAATGAATTTTTTTAACCACATTTTTTTTTAACCACATAAACACATTTCATTACACCAAATATGCAAAATAATGTTCATATGACCCCTTTAATGTAAAAAGTCATTTAACCCTTATACGTTGTTGGGGACGTTTTCGTCCACTAGGGGGTAAAGTTGAATCTTATTTTGGCCACAACGTTCTCTGTGTTTGAGCTAATGGAATGATTTTTGGTGACAAATCTTATTTTAACACATATTTTGGGAAAATGCTTAGAATTTTTTCAAAAACGTAACAATACACTGTGGGCAAATTCACTACCCTTTCGTTATGTTCGTGAATGAAAACATCCACTAAATTAAACTGCTGTAAAAATGGATCAGATAAAATTTTAAATTGTTTTGCATAAATCTATTTTAAAAAATTTACCAAATGTTTAAAAAAAAAAAATTCAAGATTTTAACTCTTTAATTACCAAGTTCATAAATGATGTCACTGATTTGGGAAAAAAACACACAAAATTACATATTTTCAATATAAAAAGTGATTGTGGACTGGATATTTTTTAACCTTTTATCACAGTCTTGGGCATGTCAAAGATTAGTAACAACATTGGCTTTGATGCATTTTTAGTTTTTGTGCAGCATTAGATTTAAATTTGTTCTCCCTCGTTTGTTGTTGGTGGCTGTTTTTGCCCCATTTACTTCCATTATAATTACATTTTTTGATTGCAAAGCCATGAAACCATATAATCATGTATTCTTGATTGTTTGTGGTTTTCCCTTTCGGGAAGAGGGTAAACAATTTTATTTTTACAGTTGATCACTAGGTGGGACCATTAACCCTTTAGATAAGCCTGTGCAAAAAAAGCCTTAGTTTCTGGCTTGTATATGGAGTTATATGGAGTATAACAGCAAATTATATTGTTTGTGTGTGTGTGAGATTCTTGATTGTTGGTGGTTTTCCCTGTTGGGAAGAGGTAACATTTGTTATTTTTTACAGTTGATCACTAGGTGGGACCATTTACCCTTTAGATAGAGATGTGCAAAAAATAACCTTAGTTTCTGGGTTGTATATGGAGCTATATGGAGTATAACAGCAAATTATATTGTTTGTGTGTGTGTGTGTGATTCTTGATTGTTGCTGGTTTTCCCTGTTGGGAAGAGGTAACATTTGTTATTTTTTACAGTTGATCACTAGGTGGGACCATTGACCCTTTAGATAGACCTGTGCAAAAAGTTTCTGACTTCTATATGGAGTTATATGGAGTATAATGTTTCTCATTTCTAACATGTTTTCTGTATTTTGGAAGTAAATGGATCACCTTATGAACCAATCTGCCAGTGTGTGCTCTACATAATGCCCTATGCTCAATGTTACCATAACACAGATCCGATGTGCATGAGAAAATGGTTGAGCTATCAATATATTGCTACAGATTTGGAAGACTCTCTCTTAATGAAAAAATATTAAAATCTCGCAGTATGAACACTGGTTGTTTGCTGACTTTGTCAGGTTGCTATTAAAGCACTTTGCAGTGTGCTTTGCTGCCTTGCCATTATTAGGTGATACAAAATGTTTACGTATACAGCTAAATTCATATCTGTGTGGATGGGGCAACAGACAATAACAAAAGGTAATGGACTGTTTTTAATCTCCACATAATTTAGCTCTGCGAATCCATGCCACATATTTGCAAAAGAAAGTACTGAGCAAAAAAAGTAAACAAAATTTCCAAATAAAAAAATGAGCAAAAAAGGTATAATTCATTGCAAACTAATGATGTTAATATCAAAATTAGTTTGATAAAAGTAATATAATTATATTTTTTATGTAATATGATGTGGTATATTTGTATAAGGATATCATACACTGTGAAAGTAATGTTCTGGGATTAATTAGCTGCTTTAAAAATTTTAAACGGCAGAGGGTATCAGAGCCTTCACAAAGCAAGCATCAATTATCTTCTAAAGACCAGTTTTCCAGGTGAACAGTATTTCATATAATTAGTAATTATCTCTTATTGGATTGGTGAACACCTTTAAAATACACTTACCTCTAACTGCATATATGCTTGAATTTTTTTATTTTGTGTGGTGGTTTGAAAACGTGAACATTGGGTAATTGGAGTATTTTTTATTTGTCATGGATCAAAGGTGGACAGGGTGAGTTTGTTAATTCAGTCTGTGTTTGTGAATGACTGCACGCATTTGCAATACTTATCTTCTATTTTTATTTTTGCAGGTTGCCCTTGCCAGTAATCTTCTTGTTGTTTTGGAGGAATGCTGATGGATTTAAATATGGCTACCCCCCTCCCCCCAGCAATTTCAAGGAATGTGCATTTAGTGGGACTTGTGGGACACATTCCAATTCCAATCATGGGTGGGGTCAGCCTTCTGATGCTTTCTCACCTCCTGCAGTCCAGTCTTCCATGTCAGAGGTCCATGTGACTGGGAGTTTGCCTATTGAAGAAGTGGGCTCCAGTTTGTTCCCTAAAAAAACCCTGAAAAGCAAGTCAAAGTTGAATCCACTTCAGTTTGTGAAAGGTGGTTCCAGCATCCATCATCGGTCAACGTCCCATGCCCAAACTGCGTCAAGCAGCTCTGTCTCCACTACCTTGCCTCTGTCCCTGAATCAACAGCCTTCAAGCTATTTGGTATCCTCTGGATCAACCATTCCAGGTGTTGCTGATGGATTAAGTTTGGAGAGATATCCAGAGATGTCCAGTCAGTTTCAGCCCTTGGTGGTATCTAGCCAGTCTACTAATAGTCAAAGCTCCCCTAGTTTACATATGGTTAAACCTCAGAGCAGTTCAAAGTCAACAGATGATGCTACACCTCTGTACACTCGGGGCAGTGTTTCTTACAGAAGCTTATCTAGCCAGTCTCATGGCTCTGCCAATTCTCATGGCAACTCTGGGGCTAAGTTGTCTGCAAATTTGGTCCCCAAACGAGTAGGGAGTGGCTATTACAGTGGTATGTTGCAGTCTCTCAGTACCTCTAGTCCGTATACTCCAGGATCCCTTATGGCTAAAAAGCTTGATTCTTTACCCCTGGGGGTTTCTAGCCAGTCTACAAATGTTCAGAGTTCACCCAGTTTGTCTTCATCAAGCACCCAGAGCAGGTCTGGCACTTGGTCTGCAACTTCCAGATACGTTATCCCTGTGCAAGGAGGTAGTAGCTCTGTTAGTTTATCTCACAAGTCTCCAGGCACTCTGGGTCAGTATTCTCCAATGTCCCCTACAAAATATGCAAGTGCTCCAATGTCTGCAGCTCAAGCTACCACAAACAGCAGGTCTTCCTATAGAGCAGTTTCACAGGCTGGTTCTCTGTCTCAAATGGGAGCTTCTGGTCAGTTTACATCTCTGGGAGGGAAGTATTACAGGGGGTTTCTTCCACAGTCTCAAGCCACCTCTAGTCCATATGCTCTTGGCCACTCCAAGCCCTTTGCCTCACCCCACAGCGCTGGTGGACTAGCTGGAAGTGTCTTGAGTTCCCGTAAGCAATATAACTCTGGGGCTCAGTTTGGGGCATCTACTGGTCTTGCCTCGCAGGGAATGAGCAGCTCTAACACTGGTTCTGTCCCGTCTCAAGGTACCACAAGTCCGTTTGCCCCTGGGGCTTCCCCATATGCAAGTGCTTCACTCTCCTTACCCAAAGCTGGTCCATCTTCTACTGTTCCGGCTTCTGGGAAGCAGCTTACCTCTACTTACAGTGGTAGCTCTGGCACCCAGGCAGGATCATCCAGCTTCACTCTGCAGGGAAGCACTGCTTCTGATGGATTACCTCAGCCTCAAGGTCCTGCTAGCCTGTTTTCCCCTGGGTCTCCAACCTCATATCCAGGTTCATCACTGTCCTCAGCCCAAACTGGTTCATCTACTGTTCCGGGTTCTCTGAAGCAGCTTACCTTTTCCTTCATGGGCAGCCCAGATACCCAAACGGGGTCCTCAACCCCTTTTATCCTGCAGGGAAGCACTGCTTCTGGTGGACAACATCATCCTGCAGATGCTGCAAGTTTGTCTGCTCCTGGGTCTCCGTCCTATGCAAGTTTATCACTGTCCTTATCCCAAGCTGGTCCATCTACTACTCTGGGTTCTCAGAAGCAGTTTACCTCTGCCTACCAGGGCAGCTCTGGGGCTCAGTTTGGAGACTCTACAGAGGTTTCCTCACAAGATATTAGCAGCTCTTACAGTGGTTATGTCCAGTCTAAAGGTACTACAAATCAGTTTGCTCCCGTTCCTTCCCCATATGCAAATGTTTCACTGTCCTCACCAGAAGCTGGTCCATCTACTGTTCCGGGTTCTCTGAGGCAGCTTACCTTCACCTTCATGGGCAGCCCAGACACCCAGACAGGGTCCTCTACTCCTATCCTGCAGGGAAACGCCGCTTATGGTGGATCACATCAGTCTCAAGCTGCTGCAAGTCAGTCTGCCTCTGGGTCTCCGTCCTATGCAAGTGTATCACTGTCCTTATCCCAAGCTGGTCCATCTTCTACTGGTCAGGGTTCTCGGAAGCAACATTCCTCGACCTATATGGGCCGCTCTGGCACCCAGGCAGGATCATCCAGCTTCACTCTGCAGGGAAGCACTGCTTCTGATGGATTACCTCAGCCTCAAGGTCCTGCTAGCCTGTTTTCCCCTGGGTCTCCAACCTCATATCCAGGTTCATCACTGTCCTCAACCCAAACTGGTTCATCTACTGTTCCAGGTTCTCTGAAGCAGCTTATCTTTTCCTTCATGGGCAGCCCAGATACCCAAACGGGGTCCTCAACCCCTTTTATCCTGCAGGGAAGCACTGCTTCTGGTGGACAACATCATCCTGCAGATGCTGCAAGTTTGTCTGCTCCTGGGTCTCCGTCCTATGCAAGTTTATCACTGTCCTTATCCCAAGCTGGTCCATCTACTACTCTGGGTTCTCAGAAGCAGTTTACCTCTGCCTACCAGGGAGGCTCTGGGGCTCAGATTGGGGCCTCAGCAGATTTTGCCTCGCAAGAAATGACCAGCTCTTACAGTGGTTCGCTGCAGTCTCCAGGTACAACTAACCAGTTTGCCCCTGAATCTCCATCCTCCTATACAGATTTATCATTCTCTTCACCCCAAGCTGGTCCAGTTACATTTCTGGGTTTTCTTAAGCAACATGCCTCTCCCTATATTGGCACCTCTGGCACTGAGGCAGGACCATCCAGCTTCACTCTTCAGGGAAGCACTGCTTCTGGTGGATTACATCAGTCTCAAGATACTGCTAGCCAGTTTTTCCCTGGGTATCCGTCCTCGTATCCAGGTTTATCACTGTCCTCGCCCCAAGCTGGTCTATCTACTATTCTGGGTTCTCTTAAGCAGCTTTCCTTTACCTTAATGGGCAACCCTAGCACCCAGGCAGGGTTCTCTAGTCCCTTTAGCCTGCAAGGAAGTATCTCTTATGATGGATCACCAGAGCCTCCAGGTACTGCTAGTCAATTTGCCCCTGTTTCTCACTCATGTCCATGTGCATTATCCCCATCTCAAGGTGTTTCCAGTCAATCTACTATTCAGGGCTCTCAGAAAAAGCTTGCCTCTAATTTCGCAGGCAGCTCTGGTACCCAGGCAGGGTCCTCTACTGCTATCCTGCAGAGAAGCACTGCTTCTGGTGGATCATCTCAGCCTTAAGATACCACAAGTGATGGGGGATTTTATTATTATTATTATTATTTTATTTTTTTTTTTTTTTTGCTCCTGGGTCTCAGTCCTATGCCAGTGTATCCCGGTCCTTACCCCAAGCTGTTGCTGGTCCTGGTACTGCACAGAGTTCACCGAAGTAGTTTCTCTTCCTCCAAAGGCTGCGCTGGTAAACTGCTATGATGCAAGTGTCGCAGACTTCAGAACTGAAACCCCAATAAAAGTTGCAATCTAAGCTGTGTGGGTTGGGTTTTTATTTATTTTTTCGATCTAAATCTATTGCTTGTGAGTGACGCTGTATCTCAGTGGGTGGTCTCTACCCACCAGGATTTACTGGTGATGGGTAGAGTGCGACTTGATGAATCACTGAAACCGTTGAAGCAAATGTACAGAATTGTATCAAGGCTTTAAAACCATCAGACACCAGTCTCCATTGAGACACCGATTAACAACTTGTGTTGCTCTGCAACATTGACTTACGAATGATATCCTTCTGTAAAACGAAGTCTGTCAAAAATTAGCCCTGGGTAATTTTTTTTTTTTTTTTTCAAATGTTGCTTCATTAGTTTCTCAAAAACCAAATTGATATTTTGTGGTTATTTAAGCAAACCTTTAAAAGACCTGATGTTAGTGTTTTCATTAGTCTTCTCAACTAAATGCCACCCTCTTATTTAGGCTACCTTGAGATGCCTTTTTTAATTCAGTGCTTTTCATGGAGAAAGATCCTGTTGACAAGAACAAAGAGATGTGTGGAATTTTTTAAATTCTATAGTAATACTAATCTGCAGAAGTATTTGACATCACATGTAAGGGTGCCACAATTTCCACAATGAATGAATGAATGGCCGATGGTGCAACGCACAGTTGTTTATACAAGCCCGGACAACACTCCCTTTGTTTTCAGCCTATGTCGTCTCACTATGATATGAATACACAAATTTCATCCCCAGCTGCTCTGAGTGTCACTTCATTAGCATTTCAACATTTAATCTGACAAAACTACTGTACCATCATAATACATGCAGACACACCAGCTCTAATGGCCTCATGGCTGTCAAAATAAAGTTCCCTGTCAAGGGAACTTCGAACTGCGTCCTCTGAGGGGACACTATGGGGAACACCTCGTCGTGACCCGTGTCTGAAGCATACTTTGAAAAACGCCAACGTGTTGGCCGGCGACAGCCTCTGACGTCACTACCAGCGCGACTATAAATACGCGCCTGTAGGACCCGTCACTTTATCTTCTTCATCTTCATTGACTGTTTTGTTTGAAGCGTGCATCTGAGAAACGACCGAAACGGTAAGAGCGATCTATTATTGTTATCATCATGGCTTCCACTAGCAAGGCGTTTAGACAGTGTGTGCATCCATGTCAGCGTTATCTGACACCCGATGACACACACACTCTTTGCGTCTCTTGTCTGTGCGAAGAGCATGCGCGCGATGTCCTTGAGGGGGCGATCTGCGTGCACTGCGAGCGCTTTTCTGTGAGAAAGCTCTGCTCTCGTTTGTCTCTCTTTTCGAGGAAAGAGGGACAGCCATCTGGATCCCGCGGCTCAGAACCCGCCGTTGCCGAGGCACGGAGGAGAATGAGCTCGTGGGGATCACAGATGGATCTCTTTCTCTATTAAATAAAATATTAAATAAAAAAGACTACATTAAAATATTCGTATGACAAAACTTATTTAATGAATTATCAGCCCATATTCCCTATTTCAACCATATTCACAATGCTCACGTTTTTCTTTGGTTTCCCCATTTTCGCGCAGCACATTGTCATGTTTCCGCGTGATGTGTCTTTCTAGATTAAAATACGAATCCTTACTTAATGAAATCGTATCACCACATTTCCTGTTCATGTTCAACATTTTTATCATCTAGTTTTTTGACAGGAATTGTGTACCTGTATGACCTGTCAGTTTGCTTTTGGAAATATTTCACGAACTCCCTCCCTCCTTCACAACAAAGTTTCTTAAAGTGTATGCTGACAGTTTTGTTAATTGTTAAAGGCACAGGTGAATTCTGGTTGGATCTGTGTTTGCCCTAGACCCATGGTGTGAGTGGTATTGGAGCGTGCTCTGCTCACATGCTCTTCTGCTCACTCAAGGTGGCCTCCACTCACTCTAGGCCTCTGGTCTCCGCTCACTCAAAGCTGCGTTGTGTGACGCTGTTTCGTTGAGAAAGCAAGACTATTTTGTTTGGCCTTGCAAAAGAGGACACGACTAGAAATCATGTTTATATGACGTTTATAATGGGTTTTATGTTTATGTCTCGTCGGTCCAGCCAGACAGGGGATCACAATATGTTAAGGGGTGTAACATTTCCATCACACACTTGAGGTATTCGGCCAATCACAACACACTGGATAGCTGGCCAATCACAGCGTCTTGCTTTTCAGACTGATGAGCCTTGTAAAAATTTACGTGTTTCAGAAGGCATAGTGGAGAAACAAAAATGTACAGTATGTGGAAAATAATGATTTTTTTTTTAACCACATAAACACATTTCATTACACCAAATATGCAAAATAATGTTCATATGACCCCTTTAATGTAAAAAGTCATTTAACCCTTATGCGTTGTTGGGGACGTTTTCGTCCACTAGGGGGTAAAGTTGAGTCTTATTTTGGCCACAACGTTCTCTGTGTATGAGCTAATGGAATAATTTTTGGTGACAAATCTTATTTTAACACATATTTTGGGAAAATGCTTAGAATTTTTTTAAAAACGTAACAATACACTGTGGGCAAATTCACTACCCTTTCATTATGTTCGTGAATGAAAACATCCACTAAATTAAACTGCTGTAAAAATGGATCAGATAAAATATTAAATTGTTTTGCATAAATCTATTTTAAAAAATTTACCAAATGTTAAAAAAAAAAATCCAAGATTTTATCTCTTTAATTACCAAGTTCATAAATGATGTCACTGATTTGGGAAAAAAACACACAAAATGACATATTTTCAATATAAAAAGTGATTGTGGACTGGATATTTTTTAACCTTTTATCACAGTCTTGGGCATGTCAAAGATTAGTAACAACATTGGCTTTGATGCATTTTTAGTTTTTGTGCAGCATTAGATTTAAATTTTTTCTCCCTCATTTGTTGTTGGTGGCTGTTTTTGCCCCATTTACTTCCATTATAATTATATTTTTTGATTGCAAAGCCATGAAACCATATAATCATGTATTCTTGATTGGTTGTGGTTTTCCCTTTCGGGAAGAGGGTAAACAATTTTTATTTTTACAGTTGATCTCTAGGTGGGACCATTGAACCTTTAGATAGACCTGTGCAAAAAGTTTCTGACTTCTATATGGAGTATAACAGCAAATTATAGTGTGTGTGTGTGTGTGTGTGTGTTGAGAGAGAGAGAGAGAGAGAGAGAGAGAGAGAGAGTGTGTGTGAGAGAGATCTTTGTGCACTTACCTTGATGTATCTGAAAAAATCAGAATATGCACCTCAGCTCTCAGAACTACATGGAGTAAACAATAAAAAAAGAAATGTGTTTATGCACCTGCTGCCTTTTGATGGTGAAAAGTATGGATGGCCTATGTGTGAAATGCTTGTCTTTTCTTGATGGTAAAGCCAGTTTAAAACCTTAAAATCTTGTAAAAAAAATCTACTTTGCATCAATTATATGAACATAATGTATTATGAACCAAAATGTAATACCAACTTCAAATAAGCTGCAGCTCGCTGGAGGGGTCAAGCTGCAAAATCATTTCTAAAACTTTGGTACAAGTCTTGCTACATCTAAGCTACTTTTAAAATTAAATTTTTATGTTGAACACGTTTTATTACAAGTCAGTGCTATCTCAGTGCTCAAAACTGTCAGTCAAACAGATAGGCAGGTGTAATTGTTTAGTTCAATTGTGTTCCTTATCAATTTGGCAACAAAAACAATCAAAATACATGTAATTCACGTAATAATGTACACACAAGTATGTGTACGCACCTGTTTGCATGGGCATGCTTAATATAGGCCTTTGCAGAACAAAATGCAATGTGAATGTCTTTGGAAACCCAGCTAAATTGATTTATTTTCTGATTTACTGTTTTCTACATTAAATCATCCTAAAGAACATTATGTGAAAATATAATCTTGATTACATTTAAATTAAAATTAAATAATATAATCATATTAGTGATTTAAATCAAACTTTAATGGGGTTTTTAAATTCACAAATTCTTAATTTAGCACGAGGGCATTTGCTATTTTCCCCTTTGTTTACAATATATATGAAATGTGATTTTCTTAACAAGGGAAAACACTTTTTTTCTACCAACACATAGAAAAAAAGATAGCTAGAAAGTGCTTAGTTTGTGATTGAAGACTGAATTGCGATCGTTGTATAGGCTATTTATGAATCAGTGTCATGTACTACTTGTTGAGGTACGGCCACGGTCGACTCGCTCCTCGGGATCAACTGTTGTCCGACCTCACCCACTGCCATCATTTCATCAAGTTATTTTTTGCCCGACTGGCCAAGGAGTGGTACCGTCCGGGACAGAAGGTGGCGGTAATGCATCATGAAGCTGGTTGGTTGCTATCCACCATAAACAAGAACAAGATGAAGTGGCGGCGTCGCGTCACTTACTGATCCAGGATCAGTGATCTTAGCAGTTGTATTTCCCGATTTGAGTTTGAGCTTCAGAAATGCTTGCGAAAATGTAGCTTGTGTGGAAGCTACCGCGCTACTTGGTAAAAAAAAAGAGCTTCGCTACAGAAAAGCTATTTGATTCAGAAAGCAGCGAAGCTACGACCACGCTACTGAGGAATGTAGTTAAACTAGTAGCTTCGCTGCTTGTAGCGACGCTACTGCCCAGCACTGGCAGGATGGCATGCAAGTGTTTAAATCCACGTACTTTGCTTTTGTTTAGTCTATACTTATCACCACCATTAAAAGGCAGCAGGTGCATAAATACACTTTTGTTTACTCCATGTAGTTCTGAGAGCTGAGGTGTACATTTTGATTTTCTCAAATATATCAAGGTAAGTGCGCAAAGGTCTTTCTCACATACACTCTCTCTCTCTCTCTCTCTCTCTCTCTCTCTCACACACACACATACACATACACACACAATATAATATGCTGTTATACTCCATATAGCTTCATATACAAGTCAGAAACTAAGCTTTTTTTCCACAGGCCTATCTAAAGGGATAATGGTCCCACCTAGTGATCAACTGTAAAAATAAAAAAATTACCTCTTCCCAACAGGGAAAACCACAAACAATCAAGAATGCATGATTATTTGGTGACATGGCTTTGCAATCAAAAAATTGTCATTATAATGGAAGTCAATGGGGCAAAAACAGCCACCAACAACAAATGAGGGAGAAAAAAAATTAATCTAATGCTGCACAAAAACTAAAAATGCATCAAAGCCAATGTTGTTACTAATCTTTGACATGCCCAAGACTGTGATAAAAGGTAAAAAAAAAATCCAGCCACAATTACTTTTATATTGCAAATATGTCATTTTGTTTGTTTTTCCCCCCAAATCAGTGACATCATTTATGAACTTGGCAATTAAAGAGTTAAAATCTAGGATTAAAAAAAAACATTTCATAGTTTTGATCAGGACTGAGGTTGATTAATAGATTTATGCAAAAAAAAAAAAATGAAAAAAAAAAAATTTATCTGATACATTTTTACAGCAGTTTGATGGAGTGGATGTTTTAATCCCGAACATAATGAAAGGGTAGAGAATTTGAACAATGCACAAGGGTTAATACAGTCTGATAACTCGTGATGATCTCTGCATAAATCAAAGAACATATCCCAGTTTATAGTGCAAAAAGAATCCTGTAACATGTCCACTTTATCCTTGCTCAAAACAAGGATTTTCTTTTCTAACGGTTTCTCATTTCTAACATGTTTTCTGTATTTTGGAAGTAAATGGATCACCTTATGAACCAATCTGCCAGTGTGTGCTCTACATAATGCCCTATCCTCAATGTTACCATAACACAGATCCGATGTGCATGAGAAAATGGTTGAGCTATCAATATATTGCTACAGATTTGGAAGACTCTCTCTTAACGAAAAAATATTAAAATCTCGCAGTATGAATACTGGTTGTTTGCTGACTTTGTCAGGTTGCTATTAAAGCACTTTGCAGTGTGCTTTGCTGCCTTGCCATTATTAGGTGATACAAAATGTTTACGTATACAGCTAAATTCATATCTGTGTGGATGGGGCAACAGACAATAACAAAAGGTAATGGACTGTTTTTAATCTCCACATAATTTAGCTCTGCGAATCCATGCCACATATTTGCAAAAGAAAGTACTGAGCAAAAAAGTAAACAAGTAAACAAAATTTCCAAATAAAAAAATGAACAAAAAAGGTATAATTCATTCCAAACTAATGATGTTAATATCAAAATTAGTTTGATAAATGTAATATAATTATATTTTTAATGTAATATGATGTGGTATATTTGTATAAGGATATCATACACTGTGAAAGTAATGTTCTGGGATTAATTAGCTGCTTTAAAAATTTTAAACGGCAGAGGGTATCAGAGCCTTCACAAAGCAAGCATCAATTATCTTCTAAGACCAGTTTTCCAGGTGAACAGTATTTCATATAATTAGTAATTATCTCTTATTGGATTGGTGAACACCTTTAAAATACACTTACCTCTAACTGCGTATATGCTTGAATTTTTTTATTTTGTGTGGTGGTTTGAAAACGTGAACATTGGGTAATTGGAGTATTTTTTATTTGTCATGGATCAAAGGTGGACAGGGTGAGTTTGTTAATTCAGTCTGTGTTTGTGAATGACTGCACGCATTTGCAATACTTATCTTCTATTTTTATTTTTGCAGGTTGCCCTTGCCAGTAATCTTCTTGTTGTTTTGGAGGAATGCTGATGGATTTAAATATGGCTACCCCCCTCCCCCCAGCAATTTCAAGGAATGTGCATTTAGTGGGACTTGTGGGACACATTCCAATTCCAATCATGGGTGGGGTCAGCCTTCTGATGCTTTCTCACCTCCTGCAGTCCAGTCTTCCATGTCAGAGGTCCATGTGACTGGGAGTTTGCCTATTGAAGAAGTGGGCTCCAGTTTGTTCCCTAAAAAAACCCTGAAAAGCAAGTCAAAGTTGAATCCACTTCAGTTTGTGAAAGGTGGTTCCAGCATCCATCATCGGTCAACGTCCCATGCCCAAACTGCGTCAAGCAGCTCTGTCTCCACTACCTTGCCTCTGTCCCTGAATCAACAGCCTTCAAGCTATTTGGTATCCTCTGGATCAACCATTCCAGGTGTTGCTGATGGATTAAGTTTGGAGAGATATCCAGAGATGTCCAGTCAGTTTCAGCCCTTGGTGGTATCTAGCCAGTCTACTAATAGTCAAAGCTCCCCTAGTTTACATATGGTTAAACCTCAGAGCAGTTCAAAGTCAACAGATGATGCTACACCTCTGTACACTCGGGGCAGTGTTTCTTACAGAAGCTTATCTAGCCAGTCTCATGGCTCTGCCAATTCTCATGGCAACTCTGGGGCTAAGTTGTCTGCAAATTTGGTCCCCAAACGAGTAGGGAGTGGCTATTACAGTGGTATGTTGCAGTCTCTCAGTACCTCTAGTCCGTATACTCCAGGATCCCTTATGGCTAAAAAGCTTGATTCTTTACCCCTGGGGGTTTCTAGCCAGTCTACAAATGTTCAGAGTTCACCCAGTTTGTCTTCATCAAGCA
The DNA here is from genome assembly GCF_963082965.1 of Carassius carassius. Classification (NCBI taxonomy): domain Eukaryota; kingdom Metazoa; phylum Chordata; class Actinopteri; order Cypriniformes; family Cyprinidae; genus Carassius; species Carassius carassius. The sequence continues at coordinate 6,938,361 of NC_081803.1, forward strand.
CCCAGAGCAGGTCTGCAACTTCCAGATACGTTATCCCTGTGCAAGGAGGTAGTAGCTCTGTTAGTTTATCTCCCAAGTCTCCAGGCACTCTGGGTCAGTATTCTCCCATGTCCCCTACAAAATATGCAAGTGCTCCAATGTCTGCAGCTCAAGCTACCACAAACAGCAGGTCTTCCTATAGAGCAGTTTCACAGGCTGGTTCTCTGTCTCAAATGGGAGCTTCTGGTCAGTTTACATCTCTGGTAGGGAAGTATTACAGGGGGTTTCTTCCACAGTCTCAAGCCACCTCTAGTCCATATGCTCTTGGCCACTCCAAGCCCTTTGCCTCACCCCACAGCACTGGTGGACTAGCTGGAAGTGTCTTGAGTTCCCGTAAGCAATATAACTCTGGGGCTCAGTTTGGGGCATCTACTGGTCTTGCCTCGCAGGGAATGAGCAGCTCTAACACTGGTCCTGTCCCGTCTCAAGGTACCACAAGTCCGTTTGCCCCTGGGGCTTCCCCATATGCAAGTGCTTCACTCTCCTTACCCAAAGCTGGTCCATCTTCTACTGTTCCGGCTTCTGGGAAGCAGCTTCCCTCTTACACTGGTAGCTCTGGCACCCAGGCAGGATCCTCAACTCCATTTATCCTGCATGGAAGCACTGCTTCTGGTGCATCACATCATCCTCAAAATACAGCAAGTCCGTCTGCCTTCAAGTCTCCATCCTCCTATACAAGTGTATCACTGTCCTCATCCCAAGCTGGTCCATCTTCTACTGGTCAGGGTTCTCGGAAGCAACATTCCTCGACATATATGGGCCGCTCTGGCACCCAGGCAGGATCATCCAGCTTCACTCTGCAGGGAAGCACTGCTTCTGATGGATTACCTCAGCCTCAAGGTCCTGCTAGCCTGTTTTCCCCTGGGTCTCCAACCTCATATCCAGGTTCATCACTGTCCTCAACCCAAACTGGTTCATCTACTGTTCCAGGTTCTCTGAAGCAGCTTATCTTTTCCTTCATGGGCAGCCCAGATACCCAAACGGGGTCCTCAACCCCTTTTATCCTGCAGGGAAGCACTGCTTCTGGTGGACAACATCATCCTGCAGATGCTGCAAGTTTGTCTGCTCCTGGGTCTCCGTCCTATGCAAGTTTATCACTGTCCTTATCCCAAGCTGGTCCATCTACTACTCTGGGTTCTCAGAAGCAGTTTACCTCTGCCTACCAGGGAGGCTCTGGGGCTCAGATTGGGGCCTCAGCAGATTTTGCCTCGCAAGAAATGACCAGCTCTTACAGTGGTTCGCTGCAGTCTCCAGGTACAACTAACCAGTTTGCCCCTGAATCTCCATCCTCCTATACAGATTTATCATTCTCTTCACCCCAAGCTGGTCCAGTTACATTTCTGGGTTTTCTTAAGCAACATGCCTCTCCCTATATTGGCACCTCTGGCACTGAGGCAGGACCATCCAGCTTCACTCTTCAGGGAAGCACTGCTTCTGGTGGATTACATCAGTCTCAAGATACTGCTAGCCAGTTTTTCCCTGGGTATCCGTCCTCGTATCCAGGTTTATCACTGTCCTCGCCCCAAGCTGGTCTATCTACTATTCTGGGTTCTCTTAAGCAGCTTTCCTTTACCTTAATGGGCAACCCTAGCACCCAAGCAGGGTTCTCTAGTCCCTTTAGCCTGCAAGGAAGTATCTCTTATGATGGATCACCAGAGCCTCCAGGTACTGCGAGTCAATTTGCCCCTGTTTCTCACTCATGTCCATGTGCATTATCCCCATCTCAAGGTGTTTCCAGTCAATCTACTATTCAGGGCTCTCAGAAAAAGCTTGCCTCTAATTTCGCAGGCAGCTCTGGTACCCAGGCAGGGTCCTCTACTGCTATCCTGCAGAGAAGCACTGCTTCTGGTGGATCATCTCAGCCTTAAGATACCACAAGTGATGGGGGATTTTATTATTATTATTATTATTATTTTTTTTTTGCTCCTGGGTCTCAGTCCTATGCCAGTGTATCCCGGTCCTTACCCCAAGCTGTTGCTGGTCCTGGTACTGCACAGAGTTCACCGAAGTAGTTTCTCTTCCTCCAAAGGCTGCGCTGGTAAACTGCTATGATGCAAGTGTCGCAGACTTCAGAACTGAAACCCCAATAAAAGTTGCAATCTAAGCTGTGTGGGTTGGGTTTTTATTTATTTTTTCGATCTAAATCTATTGCTTGTGAGTGACGCTGTATCTCAGTGGGTGGTCTCTACCCACCAGGATTTACTGGTGATTGGTAGAGTGCGACTTGATGAATCACTGAAACCGTTGAAGCAAATGTACAGAATTGTATCAAGGCTTTAAAACCATCAGACACCAGTCTCCATTGAGACACCGATTAACAACTTGTGTTGCTCTGCAACATTGACTTACGAATGATATCCTTCTGTAAAACGAAGTCTGTCAAAAATTAGCCCTGGGTAATTTTTTTTTTTTTCAAATGTTGCTTCAACATTAGTTTCTCAAAAACCAAATTGATATTTTGTGGTTATTTAAGCAAACCTTTAAAAGACCTGATGTTAGTGTTTTCATTAGTCTTCTCAACTAAATGCCACCCTCTTATTTAGGCTACCTTGAGATGCCTTTTTTAATTCAGTGCTTTTCATGGAGAAAGATCCTGTTGACAAGAACAAAGAGATGTGTGGAATTTTTTAAATTCTATAGTAATACTAATCTGCAGAAGTATTTGACATCACATGTAAGGGTGCCACAATTTCCACAATGAATAAATGAATGGCAATGGTGCAACGCACAGTTGTTTATACAAGCCCGGACAACACTCCCTTTGTTTTCAGCCTATGTCGTCTCACTATGATATGAATACACAAATTTCATCCCCAGCTGCTCTGAGTGTCACTTCATTAGCATTTCAACATTTAATCTGACAAAACTACTGTACCATCATAATACATGCAGACACACCAGCTCTAATGGCCTCATGGCTGTCAAAATAAAGTTCCCTGTCAAGGGAACTTCGAACTGCGTCCTCTGAGGGGACACTATGGGGAACACCTCGTCGTGACCCGTGTCTGAAGCATACTTTGAAAAACGCCAACGTGTTGGCCGGCGACAGCCTCTGACGTCACTACCAGCGCGACTATAAATACGCGCCTGTAGGACCCGTCACTTTATCTTCTTCATCTTCATTGACTGTTTTGTTTGAAGCGTGCATCTGAGAAACGACCGAAACGGTAAGAGCGATCTATTATTGTTATCATCATGGCTTCCACTAGCAAGGCGTTTAGACAGTGTGTGCATCCATGTCAGCGTTATCTGACACCCGATGACACACACACTCTTTGCGTCTCTTGTCTGTGCGAAGAGCATGCGCGCGATGTCCTTGAGGGGGCGATCTGCGTGCACTGCGAGAGCGCTTTTCTGTGAGAAAGCTCTGCTCTCGTTTGTCTCTCTTTTCGAGGAAAGAGGGACAGCCATCTGGATCCCGCGGCTCAGAACCCGCCGTTGCCGAGGCACGGAGGAGAATGAGCTCGTGGGGATCACAGATGGATCTCTTTCTCTATTAAATAAAATATTAAATAAAAAAGACTACATTTAAATATTCGTATGACAAAACTTATTTAATGAATTATCAGCCCATATTCCCTATTTCAACCATATTCACAATGCTCACGTTTTTCTTTGGTTTCCCCATTTTCGCGCAGCACATTGTCATGTTTCCGCGTGATGTGTCTTTCTAGATTAAAATACAAATCCTTACTTAATGAAATCGTATCACCACATTTCCTGTTCATGTTCAACATTTTTATCATCTAGTTTTTTGACAGGAATTGTGTACCTGTATGACCTGTCAGTTTGCTTTTGGAAATATTTCACGAACTCCCTCCCTCCTTCACAACAAAGTTTCTTAAAGTGTATGCTGACAGTTTTGTTAATTGTTAAAGGCACAGGTGAATTCTGGTTGGATCTGTGTTTGCCCTAGACCCATGGTGTGAGTGGTATTGGAGCGTGCTCTGCTCACATGCTCTTCTGCTCACTCAAGGTGGCCTCCACTCACTCTAGGCCTCTGGTCTCCGCTCACTCAAAGCTGCGTTGTGTGACGCTGTTTCGTTGAGAAAGCAAGACTATTTTGTTTGGCCTTGCAAAAGAGGACACGACTAGAAATCATGTTTATATGACGTTTATAATGGGTTTTATGTTTATGTCTCGTCGGTCCAGCCAGACAGGGGATCACAATATGTTAAGGGGTGTAACATTTCCATCACACACTTGAGGTATTCGGCCAATCACAACACACTGGATAGCTGGCCAATCACAGCGTCTTGCTTTTCAGACTGATGAGCCTTGTAAAAATTTACGTGTTTCAGAAGGCATAGTGGAGAAACAAAAATGTACAGTATGTGGAAAATAATGAATTTTTTTTTTAACCACATAAACACATTTCATTACACCAAATATGCAAAATAATGTTCATATGACCCCTTTAATGTAAAAAGTCATTTAACCCTTATGCGTTGTTGGGGACGTTTTCGTCCACTAGGGGGTAAAGTTGAGTCTTATTTTGGCCACAACGTTCTCTGTGTATGAGCTAATGGAATAATTTTTGGTGACAAATCTTATTTTAACACATATTTTGGGAAAATGCTTAGAATTTTTTTAAAAACGTAACAATACACTGTGGGCAAATTCACTACCCTTTCATTATGTTCGTGAATGAAAACATCCACTAAATTAAACTGCTGTAAAAATGGATCAGATAAAATATTAAATTGTTTTGCATAAATCTATTTTAAAAAATTTACCAAATGTTAAAAAAAAAAATCCAAGATTTTATCTCTTTAATTACCAAGTTCATAAATGATGTCACTGATTTGGGAAAAAAACACACAAAATTATTTGATTGCAAAGCCATGAAACCATATAATCATGTATTCTTGATTGTTTGTGGTTTTCCCTTTCGGGAAGAGGGTAAACAATTTTTATTTTTTCAGTTGATCACTAGGTGGGACCATTAACCCTTTAGATAAGCCTGTGCAAAAAAAGCCTTAGTTTCTGGCTTGTATATGGAGTTATATGGAGTATAACAGCAAATTATATTGTTTGTGTGTGTGTGAGATTCTTGATTGTTGGTGGTTTTCCCTGTTGGGAAGAGGTAACATTTATTATTTTTTACAGTTGATCACTAGGTGGGACCATTTACCCTTTAGATAGAGATGTGCAAAAAAATAACCTTAGTTTCTGGGTTGTATATGGAGTTATATGGAGTATAAAAGCAAATTATATTGTTTGTGTGTGTGAGATTCTTGATTGTTGGTGGTTTTCCCTGTTGGGAAGAGGTAACATTTGTTATTTGTTTACAGTTGATCACTAGGTGGGACCATTGACCCTTTAGATAGACCTGTGCAAAAAGTTTCTGACTTCTATATGGAGTTATATGGAGTATAACAGCAAATTATAGTGTGTGTGTGTGTGTGAGAGAGAGAGAGAGAGAGAGTGTGAGAGAGAGATCTTTGTGCACTTACCTTGATGTATCTGAAAAAATCAGAATATGCACCTCAGCTCTCAGAACTACATGGAGTAAACAATAAAAAAAGAAATGTGTTTATGCACCTGCTGCCTTTTGATGGTGAAAAGTATGGATGGCCTATGTGTGAAATGCTTGTCTTTTCTTGATGGTAAAGCCAGTTTAAAACCTTAAAATCCTGTAAAAAAATCTACTTTGCATCAATTATATGAACATAATGTATTATGAACCAAAATGTAATACCAACTTCAAATAAGCTGCAGCTCGCTGGAGGGGTCAAGCTGCATAATCATTTCTAAAACTTTGGTACAAGTCAAGCCCTTCCTCGTGTTGCTTGCTGGTCTTCTCACCATCAAATGACCAGAAGGATGCAGTGTTGGGCAAGCTACTTGGAAAATGTAGTGAGCTAAGCTACCAGTTACTCTACAGTAAATGAAGCTTCACTACACTGAAGCTACCCCCTGGGAAATGTAGCAAGCTTAGCTACATCAACAGTAGCTTGCTACATCTAAGCTTTCTACTTTTAAAATTAAATTTTTATGTTGAACACGTTTTATTACAAGTCAATGCTATCTCAGTGCTCAAAACTGTCAGTCAAACAGATAGGCAGGTGTAATTGTTTAGTTCAATTGTGTATTGTGTTCCTTATCAATTTGGCAACAAAAACAATCAAAATACATGTAATTCACGTAATAATGTACACACAAGTATGTGTACGCACCTGTTTGCATGGGCATGCTTAATATAGGCCTTTGCAGAACAAAATGCAATGTGAATGTCTTTGGAAACCCAGCTAAATTGATTTATTTTCTGATTTACTGTTTTCTACATTAAATAATCCTAAAGAACATTATGTGAAAATATAATCTTGATTACATTTAAATTATAATTAAGTAATATAATCATATCAGTGATTTAAATCAAACTTTAATGGGGTTTTTAAATTCACAAATTCTTAATTTAGCACGATGTGCTATTTTCCCCTTTGTTTACAATATATATATATGAAATGTGATTTTCTTAACAAGGGAAAACGCTTTTTTTCTACCAACAGATAGAAAAAAAGATAGCTAGAAAGTGCTTAGTTTGTGATTGAAGACTGAATTGCGATCGTTGTATAGGCTATTTGGGAATCAGTGTCATGTACTACTTGTCGAGGTACGGCCACGGTCGACTCGCTCCTCGGGATCAACTGTTGTCCGACCTCACCCACTGCCATCATTTCATCAAGTAATTTTTTGCCCGACTGGCCAAGGAGTGGTACCGTCCGGGGCAGAAGGTGGCGGTAATGCATCATGAAGCTGGTTGGTTGCTATCCACCGTAAACAAGAACAAGATGAAGTGGCGGCGTCGCGTCACTTACCGATCCAGGATCAGTGATCTTAGCAGTTGTATTTCCCGATTTGAGTTTGAGCTTCAGAAATGCTTGCGAAAATGTAGCTTGTGTGGAAGCTACTGCGCTACTTGGTAAAAAAAAAGAGCTTCGCTACAGAAAAGCTATTTGATTCAGAAAGCAGCGAAGCTACGACCACGCTACTGAGGAATGTAGTTAAACTAGTAGCTTCGCTGCTTGTAGCGACGCTACTGCCCAGAACTGGCAGGATGGCATGCAAGTGTTTAAATCCACGTACTTTGCTTTTGTTTAGTCTATACTTATCACCACCATTAAAAGGCAGCAGGTGCATAAATACACTTTTGTTTACTCCATGTAGTTCTGAGAGCTGAGGTGTACATTTTGATTTTCTCAAAGATATCAAGGTAATTGCGCAAAGGTCTTTCTCACATACACTCTCTCTCTCTCTCTCTCTCACACACACACACACACATACACACACAATATAATATGCTGTTATACTCCATATAGCTTCATATACAAGTCAGAAACTAAGCTTTTTTTCCACAGGCCTATCTAAAGGGATAATGGTCCCACCTAGTGATCAACTGTAAAAATAAAACAAATTCCCTCTTCCCAACAGGGAAAACCACAAACAATCAAGAATGCATGATTATTTGGTGACATGGCTTTGCAATCAAAAAATTGTCATTATAATGGAAGTCAATGGGGCAAAAACAGCCACCAACAACAAATGAGGGAGAAAAAAATAATCTAATGCTGCACAAAAACTAAAAATGCATCAAAGCCAATGTAGTTACTAATCTTTGACATGCCCAAGACTGTGATAAAAGGTAAAAAAAAAAAAAAATCCAGCCACAATTACTTTTATATTGCAAATATGTCATTTTGTTTGTCCCCCCCCCCCCCCCAAATCAGTGACATCATTTATGAACTTGGCAATTAAAGAGTTAAAATCTAGGATTTAAAAATAAAACATTTCATAGTTTTGATCAGGACTGAGGTTGATTAATAGATTTATGCAAAAAAAAAAAAATTGAAAAAAAAATATTTATCTGATACATTTTTACAGCAGTTTAATGGAGTGGATGTTTTAATCCCGAACATAACGAAAGGGTAGAGAATTTGAACAATGCACAAGGGTTAATACAGTCTGATAACTCATGAGGATCTCTGCATAAATCAAAAAACATATCCCAGTTTATAGTGCAAAAAGAATCCTGTAACATGTCCACTTTATCCTTGCTCAAAACAAGGATTTTCTTTTCTAACGGTTTCTCATTTCTAACATGTTATCTGTATTTTGGAAGTAAATGGATCACCTTATGAACCAATCTGCCAGTGTGTGCTCTACATAATGCCCTATCCTCAATGTTACCATAACACAGATCCGATGTGCATGAGAAAATGGTTGAGCTATCAATATATTGCTACAGATTTGGAAGACTCTCTCTTAACGAAAAAGTATTAAAATCTCGCAGTATGAACACTGGTTGTTTGTTGACTTTGTCAGGTTGCTATTAAAGCACTTTGGAGTGTGCTTTGCTGCCTTGCCATTATTAGGTGATACAAAATGTTTACGTATACAGCTTAATGCATATCTGTGTGGATGGGGCAACAGACAATAACAAAAGGTAATGGACTGTTTTTAATCTCCACATAATTTAGCTCTGCGAATCCATGCCACATATTTGCAAAAGAAAGTACTGAGCAAAAAAAGTAAACAAGTAAACATAATATCCAAATAAAAAAATGAACAAAAAAGGTATAATTCATTGCAAACTAATGATGTTAATATCAAAATTAGTTTGATAGAAGTAATATACTTATATTTTTTATGTAATATGATGTGGTATATTTGTATAAGGATATCATACACTGTGAAAGTAATGTTCTGGGATTAATTAAGTGCTTTAAAAATTTTAAACGGCAGAGGGTATCAGAGCCTTCACAAAGCAAGCATCAATTATCTTCTAAGACCAGTTTTCCAGGTGAACAGTATTTCATATAATTAGTAATTATCTCTTATTGGATTGGTGAACACCTTTAAAATACACTTACCTCTAACTGCATATATGCTTGAATGTTTTTATTTTGTGTGGTGGTTTGAAAACGTGAATATTGGGTAATTGGAGTATTTTTTTATTTGTCATGGATCAAAGGTGGACAGGGTGAGTTTGTTAATTCAGTCTGTGTTTGTGAATGACTGCACACATTTGCAATACTTATCTTCTATTTTTATTTTTGCAGGTTGCCCTTGCCAGTAATCTTCTTGTTGTTTTGGAGGAATGCTGATGGATTTAAATATGGCTACCCCCCTCCCCCCAGCAATTTCAAGGAATGTGCATTTAGTGGGACATGTGGGACACATTCCAATTCCAATCATGGGTGGGGTCAGCCTTCTGATGCTTTCTCACCTCCTGCAGTCCAGTCTTCCATGTCAGAGGTCCATGTGACTGGGAGTTTGCCTATTGAAGAAGTGGGCTCCAGTTTGTTCCCTAAAAAAACCCTGAAAAGCAAGTCAAAGTTGAATCCACTTCAGTTTGTGAAAGGTGGTTCCAGCATCCATCATCGGTCAACGTCCCATGCCCAAACTGCGTCAAGCAGCTCTGTCTCCACTACCTTGCCTCTGCCCCTGAATCAACAGCCTTCAAGCTATTTGGTATCCTCTGGATCAACCATTCCAGGTGTTGCTGATGGATTAAGTTTGGAGAGATATCCAGAGATGTCCAGTCAGTTTCAGCCCTTGGTGGTATCTAGCCAGTCTACTAATAGTCAAAGCTCCCCTAGTTTACATATGGTTAAACCTCAGAGCAGTTCAAAGTCAACAGATGATGCTACACCGCTGTACACTCTGGGCACTGTTTCTTACTGAAGCTTATCTAGCCAGTCTCATGGCTCTGCCAATTCTCATGGCAACTCTGGGGCTAAGTTGTCTGCAAATTCGGTCCCCAAACGAGTAGGGAGTGGCTATTACAGTGGTATGTTGCAGTCTCTCAGTACCTCTAGTCCGTATACTCCAGGATCCTTTATGGCTAAAAAGCTTGATTCTTTACCCCTGGGGGTTTCTAGCCAGTCTACAAATGTTCAGAGTTCACCCAGTTTGTCTTCATCAAGCACCCAGAGCAGGTCTGCAACTTCCAGATACATTATCCCTGTGCAAGGAGGTAGTAGCTCTGTTAGTTTATCTCACAAGTCTCCTGGCACTCTGGGTCAGTATTCTCCCATGTCCCCTACAAAATATGCAAGTGCTCCAATGTCTGCAGCTCAAGCTACCACAAACAGCAGGTCTTCCTATAGAGCAGTTTCACAGGCTGGTTCTCTGTCTCAAATGGGAGCTTCTGGTCAGTTTACATCTCTGGGAGGGAAGTATTACAGGGGGTTTCTTCCACAGTCTCAAGCCACCTCTAGTCCATATGCTCTTGGCCACTCCAAGCCCTTTGCCTCACCCCACAGCACTGGTGGACTAGCTGGAAGTGTCTTGAGTTCCCGTAAGCAATATAACTCTGGGGCTCAGTTTGGGGCATCTACTGGTCTTGCCTCGCAGGGAATGAGCAGCTCTAACGCTGGTTCTGTCCCGTCTCAAGGTACCACAAGTCAGTTTGCTCCTGGGGCTTCCCCATATGCAAGTGCTTCACTCTCCTTACCCAAAGTTGGTACATCTTCTACTGTTCCGGCTTCCGGGAAGCAGCTTACCTCTACTTACACTGGTAGCTCTGGCACCCAGGCAGGATCCTCAACTCCATTTATCCTGCATGGAAGCACTGCTTCTGGTGCATCACATCATCCTCAAAATACAGCAAGTCCGTCTGCCTTCAAGTCTCCATCCTCCTATACAAGTGTATCACTGTCCTCATCCCAAGCTGGTCCATCTTCTACTGGTCAGGGTTCTCGGAAGCAACATTCCTCGACCTATATGGGCAGCTCTGGCACCCAGGCAGGATCATCCAGCTTCACTCTGCAGGGAAGCACTGCTTCTGATGGATTACCTCAGCCTCAAGGTCCTGCTAGCCTGTTTTCCCCTGGGTCTCCAACCTCATATCCAGGTTCATCACTGTCCTCAACCCAAACTGGTTCATCTACTGTTCCGGGTTCTCTGAAGCAGCTTACCTTTTCCTTCATGGGCAGCCCAGATACCCAAACGGGGTCTTCAACCCCTTTTATCCTGCAGGGAAGCACTGCTTCTGGTGGATCACATCAGCCTCAAGCTGCTGCAAGTCAGTCTGCCTCTGGGTCTCCGTCCTATGCAAGTTTATCACTGTCCTTACCCCAAGCTGGTCTATCTACTACTCTGGGTTCTCAGAAGCAGTTTACATCTGCCTACCAGGGAGGCTCTGGGGCTCAGATTGGGGCCTCAGCAGATTTTGCCTCGCAAGAAATGACCAGCTCTTACAGTGGTTCGCTGCAGTCTCCAGGTACAACTAACCAGTTTGCTCCTGGATCTCCATCCTCATATCCAGATTTATCATTCTCTTCACCCCAAGCTGGTCCAGTTACATTTCCGGGTTTTCTTAAGCAACATGCCTCTACCTATATGGGCACCTCTGGCACTGAGGCAGGACCATCCAGCTTCACTCTTCAGGGAAGCACTGCTTCTGGTGGATTACATCAGCCTCAAGATACTGCTAGCCAGTTTTTCCCTGGGTATCCATCCTCGTATCCAGGTTTATCACTGTCCTCACCCCAAGCTGGTCTATCTACTATTCTGGGTTCTCTGAAGCAGCTTTCCTTTACCTTCATGGGCAATCCTAGCACCCAGGCAGGGTTCTCTAGTCCCTTTAGCCTGCAAGGAGGTATAACTTATGATGGATCACCAGAGCCTCCAGGTACTGCTAGTCAATTTGCCCCTGTTTCTCACTCATGTCCATGTGCATTATCCCCATCTCAAGGTGTTTCCAGTCAATCTACTATTCAGGGCTCTCAGAAAAAGCTTGCCTCTAATTTCGCAGGCAGCTCTGGTACCCAGGCAGGGTCCTCTACTGCTATCCTGCAGAGAAGCACTGCTTCTGGTGGATCATCTCAGCCTTAAGATACCACAAGTGATGGGGGATTTTTATTATTTTTTTTTTTTTTTTTGCTCCTGGGTCTCAGTCCTATGCAAGTGTATCCCGGTCCTTACCCCAAGCTGTTGCTGGTCCTGGTACTGCACAGAGTTCACCGAAGTAGTTTCTCTTCCTCCAAAGGCTGCGCTGGTAAACCGCTATGATGCAAGTGTCGCAGACTTCAGAACTGAAACCCCAATAAAAGTTGCAATCTAAGCTGTGTGGGTTGGGTTTTTATTTATTTTTTCGATCTAAATCTATTGCTTGTGAGTGACGCTGTATCTCAGTGGGTGGTCTCTACCCACCAGGATTTACTGGTGATTGGTAGAGTGCGACTTGATGATTCGCTGAAACCGTTGAAGCAAATGTACAGAATTGTATCAAGGCTTTAAAACCATCAGACACCAGTCTCCATTGAGACACCGATTAACCACTTGTTAATCGGTGGTTACTGGCTCTGCAACATTGACTCACGAATGATAGCCTTTTGTCAGACAAAGTCTGTCAAGAATTAGCCCTGGGTAATTTTTTTTTTTTTTTTTTTTTTTTTTTTTTTACATTATAATCCTCTATTTTACATTTATAATCCTCTACGTCCGCTACGTTCTCAACTCAGGCAATTTGATAATACCTAGAATATCAAAATCAACTGCAGGCTGCAAATCCTTTTCCTATTTGGCGCCCAAACTCTGGAATAACCTACCTAACATTGTTCGGGAGGCAGACACACTCTTGCAGTTTAAATCTAGATTAAAGACCCATCTCTTTAACCTGGCATACACATAACATACTAATATGCTTTTATTATCCATATCCGTTAAAGGATTTTTAGGCTGCATTAATTAGGTAAACCGGAACCGGAAACCCTTCCCATAACACCCTATGTACTTGCTACATCATTAGAAGAATGGCATCTACGCTAATATTTGTCTGTTTCTCTCTTGTTCCGAGGTCACCGTGGCCACCAGATCCAGTCTGTATCCAGATCAGAGGGTCACTGCAGTCACCCGGATCCAGTACGTATCCAGACCAGATGCTGGATCAGCACCTAGAAAGGACCTCTACATCCCTGAAAGACAGTGGAGACCAGGACAACTAGAGCCCCAGATACAGATCCCCTGTAAAGAACTTGTCTCAGAGAAGCACCAGGACAAGACCACAGGAAACAGATGATTCTTCTGCACAATCTGACTTTGCTGCAGCCTGGAATTGAACTACTGGTTTCGTCTGGTCAGAGGAGAACTGGCCCCCCAACTGAGCCTGGTTTCTCCCAAGGTTTTTTTTCTCCATTCTGTCACCGATGGAGTTTCGGTTCCTTGCCGCTGTCGCCTCTGGCTTGCTTAGTTGGGGACACTTCATCTACAGCGATATCGTTGACTTGATTGCAAATAAATGCACAGACACTATTTAACCGAACAGATATGACATAACTGAATCCAATGATGAACTGCCTTTAACTATCATTTTTGCATTATTGACACTGTTTTCCTAATGAATGTTGTTCAGTTGCTTTGACGCAATGTATTTTGTTTAAAGCGCTATATAAATAAAGGTGACTTTGACTTTGACTTCAAATGTTGCTTCAACATTAGTTTCTCAAAAACCAAATTGATATTTTGTGGTTATTTAAGCAAACCTTTAAAAGACCTGATGTTAGTATTTTCATTAGTCTTCTCAACTAAATGCCACCCTCTTATTTAGGCTACCTTGTGAGATGCCTTTTCATTCAGTGCTTCTCATGGAAAAGATCCTGTTGACAAGAACAAAGAGATGTGTGGAATTTTTAAAATTCTATAGTAATACTAATCTGCAGAAGTATTTGACATCACATGTAAGGGTGCCAAAATTTCCACAATGAATGACCGATGGTGCAACACACAGTTGTTTATACAAGCCCGGACAACACTCCCTTTGTTTTCAGCCTCTGTCGTCTCACTATATGAATACACAAATTTCATCCCCAGCTGCTCTGAGTGTCACTTCATTAGCATTTCAACATTTAAGGTTTGCGTGACCTCCTGTGAGATCTCTGCAAAAAGTCTCATGATTAATTCCAAAACATGATGCATGATGGGATACACTAAGCGTTGTAAAGCGCTCCGGAGCAGTATTGGAGAGGTTTAGTGTGTGTTAAGGACGCTGCGCTTTGGCATTATTAAGACCGGGGACAGTCTTGTGCACGCACTGTCACATACACACACTCTCAAGTGACTAAGACCTCAAGTGGGTATTTGGAAAGGGAAAAAGTCTTTAAAATGATCCCTAAATACATTCGCACATCAAAGTCTTAAAAATTCAGTAATTCAATTTAACACTTGTATGATATTGTACAAGCCCCTGGACAATCTCATCTGACACTGTCACAATATTGAAAAATCACACAGTCAGAAAGTTTATATTGTTCATTGGCTTTTCATTAAATTACTTCAAATAAGCCCCATCAGTTCATGTTCCCACTATACGTGATCTCCATGACTAGAAATTGCTATTAATGACTTGCTTTTATAAAATGGATGCATTTAACAATTAATTATACAGCATCTTTGCAGAGGATGCTTTCATGGTCTAAAAAAAAAACACAGTAATGTTGCATGTAAAGAAATAATATTTCCTTTCTGTCTTCCAGGATTGTTTGCAGATAACACTGTAGTTCTCCGTCATGCACAAGGACTCACCTCTTTAACTCTTTATCCCCCCCCCCCACACACAGAAATGGTTTGTGGATCAGTGACTTAAGACTTTGCAGTGGTTTGATTTTTGCAGAAGATGTAACTTTGTTTTAATTCTAAGCTTATAATGAATACATTGTGACCTTCCAGCAACCCATATACTGTACTGTATACAGAACCAGTGATGATAACAATAGTTAAAAATAGTATTTATCATATTGATAAAGCATTGTGTTCTCTTTTTCAAGCTTCATACAGTAAACTTTACTTCTGGTGCTTTTATCATAAAAAAAGCATCAGTTCTCATCAGGAGTTTTAGTAAAGGACATATTCATGCACAGCCATCCCCTAGTTCCAGTCATGAAGTGAATGATGTTATTGTTAAAGTTATATTTCAGCATTTTTATGTAGCAGGTGTTTGTTTTCCTGAACACTTTATCTTTCTTCCATTGTTCGGACAATCAGTGTTTATTTGATGCTGTGCTGATAGAGTTTTATAGATGATATTTCCAGAGGTGGAAAGTAACGAATTACATTTACTCGCGTTACTGTAATTGAGTAGCTTTTTTGTGTACTTCTACTTTTTTAAGTATTTTTTTTAATCTGTAATTTTACTTTTACTTAAGTATATTTTGTTTGAAGTATTGTACTTCGCTACATTTTAAAACACATTAATTACTGAGTAAAAAAAAAAGTCAGTAAATAATGGGCAGGAGGGCAAACTGGCGCTAAAATCACAAGAAAGATGCAGACGGACAAAACAGGCGTTAGTGGTGCAGACACCGCTGAAAACGAAACCCCGTCATATTCTGAAGTTGAACTCAAGGAAATGAAGTGAACCCCTGGCCATATGTATGCTCTATTATGCTGTGTATGCTGTGCTTGCCTAGGGAGACCAAACTAGCAGTTTATAAAATCTCGACAAGACATCAACCCCACGTAAGCATATAGAGGTGAGCTAAATAATTGTGTCATTGCATTGGTGGTTAAAATGATGCTTTGACATTTTAGCAAGAGGTTTTGCACAAATTAGCCAAAAAGACTGGTGCGGAGTGTGCGATATATATTGTCTGCGATAATATCATAATTGTTGTTTTAATGATGTACGCGCGCATTTAGAGTGTTCTTTCACTGTGTGATTCAGTCTGTTGAAATGCATTTAGAATGAAATCAATCAAAATCATTTAGAATCAAAATCACACAAAGAATGCTGTCTTTTCCTTTAAAAATCATAATCACACACACACACACACACATATATATATATATATATATATATATATAGATCAGTGGGGATTTCTTTAAGACTGCAAGGGAAGCTCAGCTTCCCCTCTAATGTAAAAAAAAAAAAACCAACGGTCAAATATGTACTATTGTGTATTATGTATTGTGTTAATCAGCTACATGTCGGCTGACTCGATTTTCTTCTCATACATTCCCGTAGCGTCACAGTGCATTTCCCTGTTGAAGCCGAGCGTCCATTGACTTCAATGGGGCTGCTTTGAACAGTTTTTTTCAGTGCTCCGAAGCTAGACGGTCATTGGATAAATGCTGCGATTATGTCCCGCCCACGGACGCTCAGCGTCTCTGGAGGTGAATGAAGACTGGGCTTCCGCGTGATGATTGGAGGATCTGTCGATCTCCTTTTGACTGACAGCGGTCTGCACCATAAGAAGTCGGCGAAGCTGTTTCACGCTCAGTCCCATGATCGCGGATTTCTCAAGTGTATTCGAAAGACAAACTGCGGCAATATTTCTTGATATTTGTAAAATGCAGAACCACCACAAAATTAAATTGGTAACTAAGACAGATTGAAAATGTGCGCGCGCACACACACACACACACACACACACTATAGCCATCTAGTGGTTAAAGTGATTTATTACAATTTTTAAACTGAATTTCCCCAAAAATGGGCAAAAATCTTACATTAAACCTTATAAAATTATCCATGGTATCCCCATGTATGAAAGTTAGAAATCTGGGTCTTTTATGAAGTGAATTTTACCTGAAATGCTTTTTTCTTTTTTTGTAAAAAAAAAAAGCCTATTTAAATAAATATTTATTTATTTATAGAAATGTAAAAGATTTAAATCCTCCAAAAACTGTACAAAGTTTAGTAAAAAATTAAATGAACAGAGTAAAATTATATTTGTAAAAAATTTAAATATTTTACTATTACAAAATGAAATGTTATTGTCTGGGGTCAAAAAGACCCCGAGTGTCATTACAAATGAAGACCATCAGAGGGTTATAATGTAGGCCGAAAATGAGCTTGCCCTCTTTGAAAGACCAGCAGCCGCCACTGATATATATATATATATATATATATATATATATATATATATATTTATTTTTTTATTTTTTTTACAACAGGACAGTAAACTAAGAGACTTGCGTTTTAGACACCATATTGCCATTGTTTTTGCTCTATTTCTACAACAAAAATTTATTCCAAACACAGCCACCAAAGCAAAATTTTGCATCTCTGAGCAACATGACAGTGTTTCGTTTCTGAATGAATCAACTGTTTAAATGATTTGGTTCAATCGCAATGACTCACTTATTAACAGTGACTAGCTGACACATACTGGCCATTTTAATTTCACATTTAAAGTATCTTTTGATTTTTTTTTTTTTTATAATTAAGTTTTTATAATTTCAAATGAGTATTCAACATTTTATGTCTGGCATATCAAAACATTATTCATGCATTTGTAACTGCAGGTTAAATGCATTCTTGTCCTGCACTAAACAGTGTAATACATCTAAATGTCACGTCCGATGAAGCTTCTGCATTTCCTCTGTATTGAAAAGATGAGTTTGTTGATACTGATTTGCCTGGTAACAGCCCAAATGTTTTATTATTCTAAATAACTGATTCCTTTAATTAAAAACAACTAGTTTGAGATTAATAGGCCTATCCCAGGGGTGTCAGACTCAGTTCCTGGAGGGCCGTAGCCCTGCAGAGTTTAGTTCTGACCCTGCTCCAGCACACATATCATGTAGTTTTCAAATAAACCTAAATGATTAGATTAGCTGGATCAGGTGTGTTTAATTAGGGTTAAATCTAAACTGTGCAGGACTGTGGCCCTCCAGGAACTGAGTTTGACACCCTTGGCCTGTCCCATTTTTGACTCCCTCCCACTGGTTAAAATGTAACTAAGTAATTTTTACTCTGAGTAAATTTTAAATGAGCTACTTTTTACTTTTACTTGAGTGGATTTTTTAGACTGGTACTTTTACTTGTACTTAAGTAAAATTTCATTAATGTAATGGTACTTTTACTTGAGTAGAATATTTTTGTACTCTTTCCACCTCTGGATATTTCACACTTGACATGCATGACTTCATGATGTTATTTTGTGAGTTTGAAACATTTACATTGTGTTGTATCACTTTTTGGTCAATAGAATTTTTAAAGAGAATTTATCTTTTTCCGGTGTTCTCTGAAAGACATATACCGTATTTATACTGTTTTGTTTTTTAATAAAAGTATTTGCATACTGAAAATTGTTAACGTTTACAACATAACATCTCGGTTACGTATGTAACCTTGGTTCCCTGAATAGGGAACGAGATGCTGCGGTGACGTCACCACGTATGGGAACACCTTCGGTGTGACGAATGTCTGAAGCCCTATACCATCCCGCCAATCTTATTGGCCAAATAGCGCGTGGCACCGCCCAGCATGCGTAAGCATATATATACCTGGTGCCGCGCGCCATTTACCTCAGATTTCATGACGAAGAAGAAAGCTATCAAGGTACGGCACGGCCAGAACCGCAGCATCTCGTTCCCTATTCAGGGAACCAAGGTTACATACGTAACCGAGATGTTCCCTTTCATAGGTCACTTCGATGCTGCGGTGACGTCACCACGTATGGGAACGCTATACCATCACGTCTGACGTACCTGAGAGCTTGGATCCAAGGAAGCATCTGGTCAAGCGGAGAGAACCCGGGAGCCAGGAGCCATCCTCACATCCAGACTGTAAGACCTGATTAAAGTGCTCGGTGAGGACCAGCCTGCTTCAGCACAGATATCATCCATAGAAGATCCACTGAGAAAGGCTTGAGAAGAAGCCACTGCTCTCGTGGAATGACCTTTTACTCCTAAGGGCGAAGCGAGCCCACGCGCCTCATAGGCCAAGGAAATAGCCTGCACCAGCCAATGGGACATGCGCTGTTTCGTAACTGCATGGCCTTATTCTTATGTCCAAAACAGACAAACAGCTGGTCAGACTCACGCCATGGGGCAGTACGATCCACATAAGTCTTTAACGCTCTCACAGGGCAAAGACTTAGATCCCCAGACTCCGCCGCAGCAGGAGAAAAAGCCTCCAGGACCACCTGCTGAAAGCGAAAGGGATAGATGCGACCTAGGGACATAATTAAGCCTTGGTCGCAACAACACTTCCACAGAGTCTGTGCTATAAAAGTCAGGATTTATCCGGAACAATTCCAAGGGCTCAAACAGATGCCCTGATAAACCATGCAACACAATGGAAAAACCCATGAAGGGACCCGCACGGGGCGGAAAGGCCTCAGCCGTCGCGCACCCTGTATGAACGAGGCACCATTTATATATTCGTGGTAAGCTGAATGGCTGCCACGTAAACCTTAGGGTAGCTGGTGTCACTCCATCCGAAAAACGTTCCTGAAGGAACTCCAGTACTGACGCCACTGGGCAGTAAACTGGATCCATATTATGAGTTTCACACCAGGCCGTAAACAGTCTCCACTTGAAAGCATATAAGCGTCTCGTAGAAGCTGCTCTAGAATTCAGTATAGTCTCGGTAGTTTCAGCAGAAAGACCGGGACATATGAACTCACTCCGCTCAGAGGCCACGCCCACAGATTCCATAGATCTGGCCTCGGGTGCCAAATCAGTCCCTGTGCTTGTGATAATAAATCCTGTCTGAGGGGAATCTCCCATGGAGAGCCCGCTAACAGATTGATCAGATCCACAAACCACGGCTGTGTGTGTGCCACCGCGGAGCCACCAGCAGCAGCTGTTCCACCCTGTCCACCCGTATTCTGCATAATACCGCCGAAATCAGACAGATTGGGGGAAAAACGCATACAAACTGGTCCTGGGCCAGTTGTGGGCTAATGCATCCAAGCCCAGGGGTGCTGGAGGGCATAGGGAGAACCAAAGCGGGTAATGCGTAGTCGTGTTTGACGCAAACAATTCCACTTCGCTTCCCCGAAAATCTGCCATAGGAGACTCACCGTTTGGGGGTGCAATCCCCACTCCGCTTGCTCCAGAGTCTGCCTGGATAGCAAATTCGCTCCAAAGTCCAACGTCCGGGGACATGAACAGCTCGGATCGATAGAATTTAGTTCTGAAAACAATGAACATGTTTCGCCAGCCTGCACAGGGGGCGAGAGAATAATCCTCTCTGATGATTCAGGTTTGACACAACCGCTGTGTTGTCTGATCTTAGCAGCACATGACGGCCGATCAGCAGATTCGAGAAATACTGGAGAGCCAGAAAAACAGCCAGTAATTTCAACCTGTTTATGTGCCAACTCCCTTGACAAACAGCTCCCCAGTCGGTCAAAGACGCATCCGTCGTGACAGTCTCTCGGGAAGCGCAAATCCCCAGCCGGACTCCGGTCAGGAGAATTCAGTCAGGAGAATTCGGTTGACATACATATTTTTAGCGACATCACACATCGCCGTGTCACCGAAATCGTCCGATGCGGAGACAACGGGGTGAAACATTCCATACGTAAGCCCAGGCTGTTAAATGATTCAGCACAAGATCCCCATGAGAGTGTGCTTGAGTCTGCGATTGCGCTAAACACCAGCTAATCGCCTAAAATAGTTCAAACACGAACGCCCTGGGGCCGCAACGGGGCCAGAGATCCATCCATGCACTTTGAGAAATACTGATACGCTTTGCTCTCTAAAGCGAATCTGAGGAACTTCCTGAGTGCAATATTCAGATGGTGTAAATCCAGAATGGGTCGTAATCCGTCAGTGGTTTTTTTTTTTTTTTTTTTAACCACAAAATGACGGCTGTAAAAAACCCCGCCTCCATCTGAGAGGGGTGTACTTCCTCTATAGCCCCTTTGCTCAGCAGGGTTGACATCTCCTGTCGCAGCACCGCTATTTCCATCGGCTTCGCCACCGTGGAAAGAATTCTGCGGAAAGGAGGTGGGCCTTATTGAAACTGAATGGTGTATCCATGACAAATCGTGCGTAACACCCATAGAGAAATGTCGGGCAAACGTTCACACACGGCCGAGACCATACTAGCGGTCTCAAAATTTCCGCTTCCTGCAACGCTGTCATACATGTTAAAATATCCGGGCACGAAAAGCTTGTGGCGTTCGTGCACAGGGGAAGTGTATGTATAAGAGCCGTTGCGTCTCGTTGTGTATAATCCTGAAACGTGTCCACGGCAGGAATTAGGCCAACAGATTGAACATCGGGCTTTGCCGCTAGCGAAAAACGGCGGCTGTGCGAGCCGTCATAAATGGGTCGTCTGTGCAGGACCCTTGAATCGCCCCTCGAATTCTGAAAGCTGGATTGCGCAGAGTGTCTGAGGGAACGTTTGGCATTACAGCTCAATCCAATGCTGCTCGAAGCACCGTTTGCTGCGAGGCAAACAATGTAGAATGTGGGGACTGCAGTGAGAGGGTTAGATGTGCATAGCAATCCAACAGCACTCTCTGGTGGAGGGCACAGTCCCTGGCAAGCATTAAGGAAAACGCATGCGTCAAACTCGCTGCGTTTCGTTGTGTATAATCCTGAAGCGTATCCACGGCAGGATTTAATCCAACAAGATAAACATTGGGCCACGCTGCTAGCGAGAACGCGGCAGTTGTGTGAGCCGTCATACACTGGCCATCTTTGCCAGCCTCCGCGCCGTCCCTCAAACTCTGAAGGCTGGATTGTGCAGAGTGTCTGAGGGGGCGCGCGAATGATAGCTCCGTTCAATGACACTCGAGGTGCCTTTGCTGCGAGACAGTCAATGTTAGAGAACATGAAGGAAACGCATGCATCAAACTCGCTGCGTTTCGTTGTGTATAATCCTGAAGCGTATCCACGGCAGGATTTAATCCAACAAGATAAACATTGGGCCACGCTGCTAGCGAGAACGCGGCAGCTGTGCGAGCCGTCATACACTGGCCATCTTTGCCAGCCTCCGCGCCGTCCCTCAAACTCTGAAAGCTGGATTGTGCAGAGTGTCTGAGGGGGCGCGCGAATGATAGCTCCGTTCAATGACACTCGAGGTGCCTTTGCTGCGAGACAGTCAATGTTAGAGAACATGAAGGAAACGCATGCATCAAACTCGCTGCGTTTCGTTGTGTATAATCCTGAAGCGTATCCACGGCAGGATTTAATCCAACAAGATAAACATCGGGCCACGCCGCTAGCGAGAACGCGGCGGCTGTGTGAACCGTCATACGCTGGCCATCTTTGCCAGCCTCCGCGCCGTCCCTCAAAGTCTGAAGACTGGATTGTGCAGAGTGTCTGAGGGGGCGCGCGAATGATAGCTCAGTTAAATGACGCTCGAGGAGCCTTTGCTGCGAGACAGTCAAATGTTAGAGTGTGGAAACTGCAGTGAGAGGCTTAGATGTGCATTAGCATTCCAACAGCGCTCTCTGGAGGCGGGCACAGTCCTAAGCAAACATGAAGGAAAAACGCATGCGTCACATTCGCTGCGTTTCGTTGTGTATAATCCTGAAGCGTATCCACGGCAGGATTTAATCCAACAAGATAAACATCGGGCCACGCCGCTAGCGAGAACGCGGCGGCTGTGTGAACCGTCATACGCTGGCCATCTTTGCCAGCCTCCGCGCCATCCCTCAAACTCTGAAGACTGGATTGTGCAGTGTCTGAGGGGGCGCTCGAATGATAGCTCAGTTCAATGACGCTCGAGGTGCCCTTGCTGCGAGACAGTCAAAGTTAGAGTATGGGGACTGCAGTGAGAGGGTAGATGTGCATTAGCAGTCTAACAGCACTCTCAGTGAAGGGCATAGTCCCTGGCATATTAACATGAAGAAAAGCATGTGTGTCAAACTCGCTGCGTTTCGTTGTATATAATCCTGAAGCGTATCCACGGCAGGATTCAATCCAACAAGATAACATCGGGCCAAGCCGCTAGCGAAAACGCGGCGGCTGTGTGAGCCGTAATCCACCATTTGAAGAGCAAAACTGTTGATTAACGCGCTCGAGTGGGGGAGAGCGAGTACATGGAACTCCAGTGCATCACTGTATTCATAGTCAAGCCGCACATATCGCCCCTAACCAACACCTCGTGCGGGGCCTCGGCGACCGCAGAAGCGAAACGGTGGGGGTTAGACGCGAGGCGACTTAATAAATACACTTCAGAGCGCGGATACTTCCTATTGGCGTTAGTGCACAGGGGAAGTGTATGCATATTTTACTGTAGCCATAGGCTATCAAGGAGAGAACCTGTAGAGAGGCTGCAACGAACCTCTCATAAGTGCCTCCTCGTGATAACCCATCATACGGCTCCTACCTTTCGTTGACTCATCGCGTCCGCGGAGAGGAGTATACTGCTCGTAGATGATCGCTGAGAACGCGAGATAATAGGGCACAGAAGATTCGCGTCGTACTGAAGGAATGAAATCTGAGGTAAATGGCGCGCGGCACCAGGTATATATATGCTTACGCATGCTGGGCGGTGCCACACGCTATTTGGCCAATAAGATTGGCGGGATGGTATAGGGCTTCAGACATTCGTCACACCGAAGGTGTTCCCATACGTGGTGACGTCACCGCAGCATCGAAGTGACCTATGAAAGGGAACTGCCTTTTTATTCTTCATAATTTTATTCTTCAAAAACGAGCTTGGTGACAGTGCAGTAATATGTGCAATTTGTCTTTAAATGAGTTTGACATATCAATAAATACTGGAAAATTCTTACAAAATTATGTATGTTCATTATGCTTTATTTCAGTTTTTATTCCTAGAGATCAATTGGTAAAGCAAGGCAAATCACAGAAACAAATGTGAATAATTTAATAACTTAATAATTTCACTCTTTACTTTTTATTAGTAAATGCACTTGTCTTTGGTCAGGAAAAAAAATGTATCTTTTAAATTGAATGAAATGAATCTATTGGTTAGATAAGATACAACTGTGACTGTGCAGTTCACATCACATGTGTAGTTGTACATACACATGTGCACATTAATATTGCCTAATTTTTGTCAAGCTGAATAACAATAATTTATGTATTTGCATTATTGTTGGAAGAAGGTGTAGACGTTAATAAAACACTATCTAATAGGTGGCAAATTTAATTTATTGTTAACCAATCTATCCCTTTAGCCGAAAAACGGAAGACAGCGCTCATGAATGACCATAAATGGTTAAGGAAGTGTGATGACGCTGCTCAGCTTTGATGTCATTGGCTGTGAATGTCCCTTTTCACAGCAGGACTGTCTGTGGTTAGACTATCTTTTAACCCATATTAAACAGGGCATCATGTTACAAAAGTATGTTTTGCTGCTATTATCACATTAGTAAATATATTAAGTCAACAATGAAGTGTTTCTATATTGAGAAAAATCACCTTTTTAGTGAGATCCTAACCCTAAGAATAACTTCAATGAACTACAAAAAACAACACCTAGTTTTCCCTTTCCATAGATAGAACGACGGAGGCTTATGGGTAATGTAGTTTAAAACGTTTTATTAATGAAATGAAATAAATAATATATTTAATGGTAAACTGGACATATAAATATGTTCACTGTGTAAACATCTATGATATATTTGAGAGGCATGATAAAATTTAGTATTTTAGAGTGAGCAATATTTAAAATGCCTTTATGCCACCTTTCCATTTATTTCTGAAAACTGTGCCCAACATTATTTTATCAGCATAGCATAAGTAGTAATCCTGCTGATTTTCGCTTTGATACGTTAATTGGACTCTGATTTACAGCCATTTGAAATGTACAGTTTTGGGCTCTTCCAGGGGGTGCTACTGGGCCCCTGGGGGTAGAAGGGCAGTAAAACCTACATATATGTATTCTCCTCATCATGGACAACAAACTGAGCTGACATTTATATCACATTTATATCTGACAGTTTTCACAGACTAACATTTTCTATTTTTATATCATGACTAGGAAAGCTTTTGACAGGACATGGTGAGGCCATCTGATGAAACATGGAAAAATTATAAAGAAATTATTTAATAATAAAAATAATAGATTATTTATTTGATTTTTGAAGTAAACAGCAATAAATATAATGGATGAACCTGCAACAAAATGCCATTATCTATTCCCCACTGTTAATCAAGGACAATGCATACACATTGTGATACTTCACTATTACACAAGGACAAATTCATCCATATATATATATATATATATATATATATATAACTAATTAGCAAAAATCAGTGTAAAAATGTCCTTCTCACCCCGTATCTTACTCCTCAGGTGCTGGACATCAGTAATGTGCATGCTCTTGGTTTGAATACAGTACAAGATCCACGTTGATCATTCCTGCTACATTCTCAGTTATCCCTCAAGTGTTTGTAACAATAAAGCCCATGGCACCATCTTGCAATGCAAAATAATTAATCTCGTAACTACCTTTATTTCACAAAACAATTGGCATTTGTTACTAAATATAAACAATAATAACATTCTGGTGTATTGATGTCCCAGATGTCATTAATCTGATCAAATATATTTATGTCTTAAGTAAAAAATAATCCCGATAATTAGTAATATGTAGTTTTTCCAAGTCTAAATTAAACACATATAAGCCTACCTAGTAAAATGATGTGTTTACCAAGAATCTTCAGAACACAATATTCACCATATTCATTTTATTGAAGCATAGACTATAAAGATGATAAAAGTAGCATCAAAACAAATAAGATTTAAGGAAAATAATTATTTATCATCAAAAATACATTAACCTCATACATTAATCAGTTCACATATATGAGTGATGAAATGTCCTTAAAAGACACACAATCCCATCCAGTCAACTGACACAGATCATGTGATACATATAAGACATTTGACACGGTTTCAGAAAATAATGATTCCCATCATCACATCTAAACTGGTTTCATCTCCCCATCATGATCTTCTTCTCTCGTGTCTGGAAACAGTTTGTGGTTGATATCCAGCACTGATGTGGTGTAGCTTGTTCTCAGCCAGAGGATCTCTCGGTCCTAACATCCCAGATGAAGTTGTTTAATGGACAGGGAGCTCAGCTTATGTTCTGTGTGATTTTAGCAGGGTGAGCAACTATGACCCTTGTAGTACTGTACACTTACCATTCTTCAAGCTGTTTTGAGACCTTTTGAGAAGCTTTTTCTCTGAAGACAATTTACCACATCCTCTTCTTTCACTCCTTTCAAGAGCATCACTTGGTCAAAACCCCTCATTTGCCTGATGAGATCATCTGTGCAAAGTGAAATTGTTAAAATACTGCAATAAACAATTTCATTCTACAAGAATTAAGAAAAAATTACAGAGGCAAAGGACTTGCTCATGAGACTGACTTAGCATGTGTAGTTCTCAGAGACTCTAGAATTAATCTAATCTTGCAGTAAATGTGTCTTTTTCCTCTAGAATCTTTCTCCAAAGTTCCTGACTTCTCTCACAAATGTGTTTTAGTCTGTGCAGTGTAAGGCCTGGCTTCAAACCAATCAAATATCAATCCACAATTTATAACACAACATTTACAAAACAATGAGATAATGTCAATTGGTGTTTATATCAACTAAAACACTTTTATGACACTTGTATGCTTTTAAGAAAAACAGGTGGTGTTTTTAAAAAACTTAAGATTAAAAATGTTATAGTCACACTTTGCTAACATGCTATAATTATAATAGCTGTATCAAATAAAATAAATAAATAAATGTAAAAACATTGGAAAGAATAATCACGGCTGACATGACCAGTCCCATGAGAGATCATCATAAAGTGCTGTAACACATAACACAGCATTGCTTTAACACACACACAAGAGGACTTCTGTTTGCTTGAGCACAAGATGGCCGTCTTCATTCCTCATCCTGATCAAATCATTTCCTTGGTCTTCCTTATCTTCTGAAAAACAAGATAATCTCTACTTACTCTGTGTGTAATTAATATTGGTCATTAAACATATAATTAAGTTAATTTAAAGTAAGATTCAGACCAGAGCATTTGATGAGTAAATGTTAATTCAAAAATATTTTAAACAAATGTACCTGGGAAGAGCTGATCATGGCAAGATTCGCTGAGACTCAGTAATAGCTCTTTTAGGTTTTAGGAAGGTGTGTGAGGGTTGGCTCACCAAAAACTTCTGAAAAAGAAGAGCAGCATTATCTGCAAACAATCCTGTAAGACAGAAATATTATTTCATTTAGTGCAACTTATACATTACTATATACTTTAACTTATACATTACTTATACATTATTTTTTAGACCATTAAAGCATCCTCTGCAAAGATGCTGTATAATTAATTGCTGTATAAGTCATTAATAGCAAGCTATATTCATATGAGTTGGTTTAAAAATTAATACATGCTAATAGGGCTGTTATTAGTAGTGTAATTGATCTGGTTCTGACAAATTAATCAAAGATTTAATATATATCACGTGACACATTAAACTAGCATTTCTAGTCATGGAGATCACGTATAGTGGGAACATGAACTGATGGGGCTTATTTGAAGTAATTTAATGAGAAGCCAATGAACAATATAAACTTTCTGACTGTGTGATTTTCCAATATTGTGACAGTGTCAGATGAGATTGTCCAGGGGCTTGTACAATATCATACAAGTGTTAAATTGAATTACTGAATTTTTAAGACTTTGATGTGCGAATATATTTAGGGATCATTTTAAAGACTTTTTCCCTTTCCAAATACCCACTTGAGGTCTTAGTCACTTGAGAGCGTGTGTATGTGACAGTGCGTGCACAAGACTGTCCCCGGTCTTAATAATGCCAAAGCGCAGCGTCCTTAACACACACTAAACCTCTCCAATACTGCTCCGGAGCGCTTTACAACGCTTAGTGTATCCCATCATGCATCATGTTTTGGAATTAATCGTGAGACTTTTTGCAGAGATCTCACAGGAGGTCACGCAAACCTTTCCAATGTATGTGAAATATTAATAATAATAATTAGATATTGAGAATAATTTAGTAGTAAAACAAAGTGTTGCACGTTTTCTTGGTGCACAGAAAAGTATATTTATTTTGTACATCATTTGTAACTTCTTTTTATCACTTAATTAGAAGCACCACAAATTAAATTGTCATCTTTAATAGGGACTATTGAAAAGACATTTAGAAGTTTATTTTAAAATGCAAAGTTGAAACGAACTTTGTCATGTTAAGATCGACACACACTTGTGATCTTCATGCTCACTTGGGCCAAATAAAGGAAATGTGCAAAGATGGCAAGTGTGGGTATTTGGACCGTACATCAGTTTAAGAAACAACAAATGCTGTGCAAATGATAACAGCAGGAATGTTTGATAAAAGGGACAAACTATCACAGTCACAGACCAACCTGCCTCTGCAGCTTTCTGTCTTCTCGATTTCTGAAGGAATACATCTCCACAAACACGACTGGGGTGACTGCTTCCTTTACGTCTTTTCAGCTAAAAAATAAATACAAGGGGAGAGAAAATAAAACAGAATTATATACAGATGGTTAACAGTGATCTGTGAGCAAAATATTTAAGATATAAACTAATATGAATTAACTGCAAGATGGGAAAAATGTTTTTTTTTATTTTATTTTTTTTTTTACATGAAAAAGGTATTACAAGCATGGTACAGTAAATGTAATTACTGTGAAATATGTCATATAAAAGCACATTAAAACACTATCAGTACAGTGGTACAACTATAGTTATTTTGGTGATTATTGTGCTATCACGAAACCATAGTAAAACTACAGTTACTGTGGTAAAAAACATGGTAAATGTCTTGTTTACTGGGTTTTACCTACTATTGTAGGTGTCATGGTTACCAAGATTTTACTATAAATACAACTTCCATCTTTGAACCTGAAATGAATATAAAACGGATCCCAGGTCTATGGCACGTCACGTGACAGATAGAGTTTAATCACCCCAGTTAGCAGCTCTGTTCATTTAGTTAAACACAATGAAACTCAAATACAGCCTCGGATGACCGATATAATACAGAGAGTAAACATAAGGTGCTCATCTGATTAATAAAGAAGACAGAATACATTTTATAACAGGCATTAAAAGAGCATATTTACTACTACTCACCCCACCTGCGGCTCTTGTAAACTGATGGCAAGTATCGCGGTGTGTGCTGAATGAGACTTCTTGAACGTGATTTCAAAGCGATAAACATCTCATGTCAGTGACGCTAGAGGCGCTTGACCACGCTTCAGTTTCTGACGCTTTGGGAGTGAATGGGTTGACGCACAGCGCGTGATGCGCCTGGTGGGAGTGGCGGCGCTGTATATTAATTATGTATTATTATTATTTAGGTCTTTTTCGGTTATTATTTTGAAGCTGTGTTGATTTGCTGTTTATTGATATTTTTAAAACTATAAGGCTACATCTATCAACATTTATTTAGATGTTATCATTGTATTCATTCATTTCTTTATTTTAATTATATTATTTCGGTCTTATTACCGGAGAAATATTACAGTAAGCCAGAACACAGGCCGAGCGGGGCTCATTCTAAGCCCATTAGCCACAATCCAACACGGACATTCATTTCACAGAATCTGACAGCAATCAGCGGCTCATCAGCGACAGCATTTTTAAGCAGCCTTTACAATAACCTTAATAAAAACTTTTAACTTTAGAGTCCAAAGTAAAAAAAAAAAAAAAGATCTCTGCAAGTTTATTTATTTATTTATTTTTTTGGTTCTTTTTATTTAAACTATATTGTTTCTAAATGTGAAAATGTGTTACAGTTATGTGTCAAGGACTTGATATTGAATTCTGTAATTTAAAAAAAAATCTACGCCTATCAAAAAAATAAAAATCAATAAAAAAAGTAAAAAAGAATCATTGCGCATTTTACAGCAAAAAAAGTTTTAATATGTGTTTTTGTCACCAGCAATACAGTATGTTGCTCAGTTTTGTTACAGTAAGTTAAGTTCCGATTTTTAAAAAAAAAAGTTTCAGTGAGTTTCTTCTGTTGTCCTGTGGGGAAAAAAAAAATTAATTAATCAGAAAGTATCGTGCTGATGCACGAAAGATGCCTCCAATTGAAATGCATTAGTTTAAAAAAACGTGCTGCAATCACGAAAATAACGAAATAAACGTGTCCATGCCACGAATAAATAGATTAAATTACGTGACCAAATCACTGAGACTGGGAATCCGTGTGTGGACCACGGAAGATGAGTGCCATTGACTTGCGTTAGAGTTATCCGTGATCTCAGCACGGACTTACTCCGTGCTCGTATCACAGATTTTAGTTAGGCTAACAGAATCAAAGTGAATTTTTATGATGACAGGACAATGCAATAACTACAATAACTGTCTGGTTAACGTCATATGGCATTGGAAAAGAAACAAATACTTCAAATGTTGCATTTTCAAATGAGAAAGCACGCCCGTTGAGCGAGTTCTGTACTCCGTCATTGAAACGGGTATCCGTGTGTGGACCACGGAAGGTCAGTGTCATTGACTTGTGTTGGAGATATATCCGTGGCCGCGTCACGGAATTTGGGGCAATTTGGGGGATTTTGAGTTAAGAGCCCGTGGACATTTCACGGAATTCTGTGAGACCAGGTTGGATTAGGATACATTGTTCTATTTCATATCAGTCAACACGCCACAGTATGGGTCAGCCTCGTTAAGGATGAGCTGTCAGGAGATGGAATATCAAATTAACCACGCCCGCTTGCAATCACCTCCTATAAATACAGGTGTTAATCAGCCGACCCTTTCTCTTTTTTGCCTCCTGGCTAAAGATTGAGTTGGTAAAGATGGTAAGATTTGCTTCCTTTATTACTTAAAGTAGCTGGCTGACGGGAGCCTCTTTGCCTGTGACGATGAAAGTTACCGCGTTGCTGCATGCTGTTTCAGAAATAGCCTTTTCCCTGAGAGGATTAAAGCTTCCGTGTTAATTCTGTTTGAAAAGGTGAGTATTATTAGTTACACCGATTGTTTGACAGGACATTAATTTCAACATTTCAGACAGGTCCACTTTGGCTGGTTACTTGAGTTTATTCAAAACTATTTATTTTTTGCGGTATGACTCCTTATGTGCGTTCTTTTTCCCAAATGAAATGAACATACAAGAGCTTAGACATTAACCCCCCAGAACCATCAGCTTGGAAATACATGACAATTAAGACACTTAATAAATGTCTTTAAAAGCAAACAGTGTTAATCGTGTAGATGTGGCAGTGGGACGTCTATCCTGTAGCTTGGTTATGAGGATGAGTGTCTCTTATTGTACCTCATTGAGGTCAATGCCAACCAGGAACTGAAAGCCTTCGTGATCTGAAACAAAGAGACGACAACCAGAAGGTGCACGGTAATATGCTCATGCTTATAATGGGGAGGGAGGGAGGGTTGCGAGCCATTTGAATGATCTCTCGTGCGTGTACGTCACTGTGCAGCCTACTGGCTAGAAGAGGGGTATTCTCCCCTCTAAGAAGGAGGGAGAGAATAGCAGGCCCCTCTTTAATTTAAGCAGCAGCAGTCCCCTGCAGCTATAGCAGCAAAGGGTGTTCTCTCCAGCGGGAGAAGACAGCAGGCCCTTTTTCTTTTTGATGGGTGTACGTCCCTCGCTGAAGGATAGAACAGCAGGCCCCTACAGTTATAGCAACACGGGTGTTCTCTCCAGCGGGAGAAAACAGCAGGACCTTTTCCTTTTTGAGGGGTGTTCGTCCCTCGCTGAAGGATAGAACAGCAGGCCCCTACAGTTATAGCAACACGGGTGTTCTCTCCAGCGGGAGAAAACAGCAGGACCTTTTCCTTTTTGAGGGGTGTTCGTCCCTCGCTGAAGGATAGAACAGCAGACCCCTGTAGTTATGCAGCGAAGGGTATTTTCTCCAGCCGGCGAACCGCAAGAACAAGCAGCATGTCCCTGAGTTTGGCATGAGGGGTAGGTGAGCAGCATGAAGACCCCCCAAAATTGTCCTTGTTCCATTTCTGCAAAAGAGAAAGGCAATGTTACTGAGATGTTCTTAGTGCAGCCTACTGGCTAGGAGAGGGGTATTCTCCCATCTAAAAATGAGGAAGAGAATAGCTGGCCCCTCTTTTAATTTAATAGCAGGGGTGTTCCTCAACTGCTGAGGGGATGAACAGCAGTCACCTGCAACTATAACAGCGAAGGGTTTTCTCTCCAGCGGGAAAAAACAGCAGGCCCTTTTTCTTTTTGAGGGTGTTCATCCCTCCCTGAGGGATAGAACAGCAAGCCCCCACAGTTATAGCAGAAAAGGAGATTCTCTCCAGCGGGAAAAAACAGCAGGACCTTTTTCTTTTTGAGGGGTTTTCGTTCCTCGCTGGGGGATAGAACAGCAGGCCCCTGTAGTTATGCAGCGAAGGGTATTCTCTCCAGCAGGAGAAAACGGCAGGCGCTTTTCCTTTTTTTTTTTTTTTTGTATAAAGTACGTTTTATATGAAATATCCACTTCCATCACCAACTTCCTTTATTTAGCTGTAGATCATGCTGTATACCATCACTCTGCCTCAGAAGCCTGTCCAAAATCAGTTCATGAGGTTGAAAACAGAAGTCAGCTGGACACTTCTGCTCCCGTTAGTGACACTCTCACTGTGTTTGCATACATTATCACAGATTAAGTAAATAAAATGCAGTATTTGTCAAATACGCAGACATTTCAGAATCGTTTTGCAACAGAAACACTTTTATATACTGCTTAATACACAGTCATATTTTTAAAGAATAAAAGTTCAACATAATCATACATCACAAGGCTACTCGTATTTCGTTCTCAGTTTACCATTATTTGTCAATTCGAGCCAATCGCTGACCTAAGCAGCAACCTTCGGCAAGATTTTTTTTTTCCTCTCTTCTATTTTATTTTATGAAACCATGTTTAACCATTCAGTAAGAAAGCAAATTATTATTACCCAAATGCACTGCATTTTCATCCAAGCATTTTTAATCAAACCTTGAAATGACTGCATTAAATTTCAAGCATTTTTGAGGATTTCAAGCACCCGTATGACCCTGTACGATGGCAAACGCGACAAGTATAAAGCCTTGACCGTTTGGTCAGGTGGTTGCGCAGTCAGCAGAGGCTCGCAATTGGAGCTAGCAAAAGCATAAATCCCGCTTCTGCAGCGGCAGGACTAGCACCTGATACTGGACACTAGATAAGCCTCAACAAGCAAGCGGTCCCAATTACCTGATAGCTTTAAGCAAAGACCTTCTTAAGTGCATAGAGTGGGGCAGGATCCCCTTACAGAAGAATAGAAGTAGTGAAGTGTGCTCTTTTAAAACCGCTAAAAAGATCAGAATGCACCTAGCAGTACGCCATATGGTCAATACTTGAATTTAGGCAACAGCATTAGCTCTTTTTCGGATAACGTTTTAACATTGATACGAGCAAAATTTATCTGTACATTTAGTATCAAGCTCTTTATCGATACACTAGCTTGAGCAACAGCAGATCACTGATTTAAACCAAGTGTGTTGGAAATAGTCGGATAAGTTTAATGAAAGCATCACCAATAGATGGGCCTGAAGCAGCAGCCCATTCGTATCGACAGCCTTGACAGATTAACAAGCTCTTGGGTATATTTAACTGGTAGTGTTACCAGTGTGGTAATATGATAGCATGCCTCGCAAACATAACTGAACAATTAGCCATGGACAATGAGCAATATCTGAAGCATATTAACCAACATAGCACTAGGCAATAAAATGAAAGAACTTTGCTTAGCTTCATGAAGATGTCCAGAGATTAATTAAAGGTCAAATGGCCAGTTGTTCTTGGATGCTTTGATTCTTCTTGAATATCTTGCTTGTATCAGCGGGGAAGCAGATCTCGTGTAAAGTTGTTGGGTCAGTCATATTAGTACAACTTTGGGGATGAATCACGGGCAAAATGTCTATATCAAGTGCTCGCTCATATAATTTTCAGTCCATCGCTTGACAAACAACCCGGCAAATTCGTTTAAGTTCAAATACTCTACGGGAATCCTGCCAAAAAATCCTGATTTAAACGCTTCCTATGGAGATAGATTCGCCATCTGATTAGTTCCTGAGTGAGTGATCGCTATTGCAAGCAGTTTAAGCATTGTGAGCCATTTGAGCACACTTACCAAGCAGTAGTGCCACGTATATACTGTATGTCCCGTGTCTAATTGGAGGATGGTAGTGATTGGGGCCATTTGACAGCTGACCGCATCACCTGGTCATGGCCTGACTGAACTAACACTGTACTCGATTACTTTGGCATTTATTCAAGATTCAAGAATTTTATTAATCACATACACTATTATATAGTGCATATATAAGCAGCAATGAAATGTGAGTCAGGTCTGCTCTATGGACCGTGCAATTATTAAAGAATACAACACAGATGAAAATATACATAAATGTAGTTATGAAAGAATAAAATAAAAGTAAACAAAAATATAAGAATAAAATATTTTTAAAAAGATATACTGTAAACTGAAGAATTAAATATAGAATAGAAAATAATATGCATGAAAGTTTACTGTAGTATTAAATATTAAGATACACAGGAATGTACAAGAGGCAATTGTGCATATGTGTATTATACTGTAGTCTTAAATATTAAGATACACAGGAATGTACAAGAGGCGATTGTGCAAACAGGTTGACACTGTCAGTATGTCAGTGTGAGGTAGAAATTAATGAATATCTAACTGATAAAGTGAATATTAAGTGGAGACATGTAGATGTTAAGAGGCTGGTTTTGAGTTTAGGAGCCTGATGGCATGGGGGAAGAAACTCCTCCTAAGTATTTCGCATTTTGCAATCAGGCCATGGAAGCACTTTACAGATGGCAGCAAAGTGAAAAGATGGTTAAATTTGTTAGTACAATTACTTATCTGTTTGTAAAAAAAAAATAAAATAAAAAATAAGATTATCATGAAAATAAACATTGAAGTTGTTTGCACTGCAGATTAGCCTATTTTTGTGCTTTAACATGCAACAACGATTCAAAGTTTCCCAAATAAACAGCAGTTCTGAGGCACTCACATGGAATATAAGTTTAAAAGCCTTTATTTAAACTTGGCTATCCATTAAAAGCATGCCAACATGTTTCGGCATCTGTGGCCTTCTCCAGGGCAAATTCAAAATGGCAGTCTAATGGCTAACTCCCTCTTTGAACAAAACAGTCATTGTTAAACCAGGAAAAGACTCTAGATTGTTGGAAAACGTACCACCTATAACCTTACTAAACACTGACTTAAAAATACTAACTCCTGTGTATATAATAATTGTTTAAAATTAGGTTTATCAAAACTTATTGGGTAGAT
Organism: Carassius carassius; assembly: GCF_963082965.1. NCBI lineage: Eukaryota > Metazoa > Chordata > Actinopteri > Cypriniformes > Cyprinidae > Carassius > Carassius carassius. The sequence goes on from NC_081803.1 coordinate 6,973,378, forward strand.
GCAAACTGGATTGATTAGAGGCCAGTCTATGGCTGACGATACCACACAATATTATTCTCTATGTGTTCTTGATCAACGTGATCTCATGAGTATACGTGTGTATTTTTACGTTAAATGTGGTTCTACCACACGTACATTTACTTATGTTTTCATGCACATAAAAACGTACAACTTAGACGTATTTATAGCAGTAAAACGTACAAATACTTACGTGTTAGCAGCTAAAAAAAACGTAAATAATCTATGGTAAAGTGTGAATTTATATGAATTCCCATGTATTAATATTAAAATCGTGGCTTTAATGATTTAAATCTGTTGTATTTAATTGTCATATCAATAAATGTTTTTATTGAATTTATTGAAAGCAGTTTACTCATCTACTTAATAGGAAATAACATTTCTGTTCATGCTGCAAACCATAGATACACAAAAGCACAGCATAAAATTACAAATCACATCCATTCTATTTGTAAGGATGGCTGAAGCGAAACAGTCGTTCCGAAGCTTTGCGAGATCCCGAAGCGCAGATGTGTCGAAACACTGATCCGAAGCGTGATTCGAAACACCCATGTCACGTGACTATGACCAAACGAAGCCTCGAAGTGTTTCACTAATTGTTTCATCAGGTGTGGTCCGCCGAATCAGCGTTTGATTGGAACGGTCGGGAACAGACCACACAATCGCACATCTGTATAAAAGTGAAATAAACGCATTTTGACCTCGTGGGTTTTTGTGAGAGGAGTTTGACTTTGAGATAGCGGATTTTTGGTGATATAGTGACATTTGATTGACAGTGCGATTTGATTAGTTATAGGCAATTTAGACTTACATTTAAATTTACACAACACATTGACTGAGAGGCTAGAGACAGACAGAGTATACATATAGTGACACATTAATAGATACATAGATATAAATATATATAGACAGCTAGATTAATAGATAGATACATATATAGATAGATTACAGATACATATATAAATACATATATTATAGATAGATACATATCCAGAGACATAGATCGATTCATATATAGATAGATAGATTTGGATAGATAGATAAAATGGAAGCTCCCCAGAAGAGATGCCGTACATCTGTGGTGTGGGAGCATTTCCATTTAGAAACCCCAAATAAAGTGCGATGTGTGTATTGTGATCGGCAGCTAGCCTACTGCAACAATACATCATCCATGATGCGCCATTTGAGGAGCACTCATCCTGCCATTTTGCAGGGTGCAGAGGATGGCATTCCCCCTGTACCTAGGCCTGCTACTGACACTGCTGGGCCATCTAAGCAAGGTATGCATTGTTTGGGATATAATTATAATTGAAATATAATTACAACCTTTTGGGACACTGTTTATAAAGTTTATAAGTTATATAAAGCACTGATTATAAACACTGGAAGGTTTCCAAATAATGAACCAGTAGGCTATACTTTTAATAGATGTGCACTAATTGAAGCTGTATTTTTCCAATGTATTTGTCTGAAAGTATGTTTTGTCTTCTCTTTTAAAAGTCAGACAGAGGGAATTGGATGAGGCTCTTATAAACATGGTGGTGAAAGATCTGCAGCCCTTCACCATCGTGGACGATGAGGGATTCAGGGCATTTGTGAACAAGCTTGATCCAAGCTATGTCCTCCCATCCCGGAAGGTGCTTAAAATAATGGTCAGCGAAAAAAAGGCAAAAAGGCACTAGATCAAACCCCAGTCATCAATGAAATACGCCAGGAGGCCAGAAAGATAGTGGGGTTGTTCAGACCCAGCTGTAAAGCAAAGGACAAGCTTGTGGAGATGCAGAGCTTGATGGGAAGACCAACTCTGAAACTGATACAGGAGGTTGACACGAGATGGAACAGCACATTTGACATGCTACAGCGCTTGTATGACCAACGTGAACCAGTGGCTGCTGCACTTTCCAACTTAATCAATACTTGTCAGGGGAGCAGTATCATTGTTTATGACATTATTGAACAATCATTGTCAATACTGCAACCATTCAAACTCGCAACAACAGAGATGTCAGAGGAAAAGAGAGTGTCTGCTTCAAAGCTTATACCACTGTACAGGATGTTGCAGCACAAGCTTGCACAGAAAAAAGGAAATGCAACGCAGGAATCAACTGTTCAATTAGGTAGGCCACAATGACCATACTACCCATGTGATTGGCCATAACTGTCATATTATTGTCAATATTATAAATATGTGTTTCTCCTGTTTTGGCTCATAGGCTCACATCTGCAAGAAGGTCTGCACTCCAGATGTGGAGGTTATGAGAGTTTTAGAGCCTTGGCACTGGCTACACTGCTGGACCCAAGGTTCAAAAATGTGGCATTTGGAAATGCTGCCAAAGCCCAGGAAGCTGAAAAGCATATCACACTGGAGTGTGCTTCACTGATGCGTTCAAACACAAATCCTGGTGAGCAGTTTCAGTCTGTGTTATGTTATGTAATCTGAATCATGTAATATAATATATCCTTCATATATGCCGTCAGTTTAGGATTTGTTACTAATTGCTGTTTTCATTTTTATTCAGACCCAGAAATGTCAACATCACACCCATCATCATCATCAACATCCACACCAGTAGAAACACAGGACAGTTTATGGGAACTTTTTGATACTCGCATCCATCAAACCAAGATGATACACAATGCTACCGCTGATGCCACAGTGGAAGTGAAAAAATACATCAACGATGCGTATTTGCCCAGAACTCATGATCCACTAACTTACTGGAAAGAGAGAGCAGTAATCTTTCCTCATTTGTATGTCCTTGCAAAAAAATACCTTTGTATGCCAGCAACAAGTGTCCCTTGTGAGAGGATTTTTTCAAAGGCTGGAGAAATTATCTGTAAAAAAAGAAGTAGGCTAAGTCCTTCCACAGCAGATAAATTAATATTTTTGAATAAAAATCTCTAAAAAAGTGAGACATTGTGGCTTGATTTATTTTATTAATATTCATTTTTCATGACCAAAATAACATTATGCACAGTGAGGTTACAAGCTTCACATATTAGAACATTATAATAATAAAAAAACAACACATTTTTTTAATGGCTCGTCAAGGTTGTTTCAGATCAACACCTGCAAGTGACCACTAGGTGTCACCGTTGAGACGGGTGTCGGATTGATTCGAAGCCTCGAAACAATATGGCACATTTGGTTCAACTGTTTCATTGGTTCACGAGGCCTCGATTTTGCCATCACTATCTATTTGTTTGCTGTACTCCATATCTTTAGAATCCAGATGTTTGCAAGGAACATACCATATCAATCGATCTTCTTTCTCAGCAACAGCGTCCGTCACAGTCAAAGCCCGCGCTCGTTATGATTCGAATTTGAAAATAGCGCCAGTGCGCCACAGGAACGTTACGACATGGTTTACGGCACTAATATCGAACTCTCATAGGTTCTCACATAATTCGTCACAGATTGCGACATGTCGTGTTTCAGTTGATAGACATTTGAAATCAGTACTGCTACTGCGCCAGTGCGCCTTCACGGAGAGAAGACAGAGTCATAATTTCACGGATTAATAAATTAAATTCTGCTCTTTACCCTATAAAAACTATTACCTCCAGAGAGGACTGCGACTGGAACTCATTATCATTTGAACTACTTTTGGTACAACTTTTGATATTTTTTAGCAAAAAATAAATGATTAACATTATGTTTGTTTGTCTGTTATTTGTTTATTTATAACAGTAACGTTATGTAGTTTTAAGAAATGGTTATGGGTAGGTTTAGGGGTAGGTGTAAGATTAACGTTAGTGGCTCAAAATAACGTTTTAATGTTATATTTTTACTAAAATTTGTTTTATTTTGTTTTATTCTTTTAACATTCTGTATAAAATCGGTGGGTTTAGGTTCGGGTGAGGTATAGGGATCTTACATTTATCAAAAAAAAAATTATAAAAAGGGAAAATATACATAAATATTTAAAAAATTAATCCGATACGCATTGAAAAGCAGCTTCATGAGCAAATCTTATGGATAACTGACTGGTCAGAGAACACGTTCTATCTGTACGTATTTGAGGTTGTTTTTACGTAAATTTCGATACGTATCGAACCTGTTATTACGTCCAGATAATACGTAAATTACACTGTAAATACGTAAAGGCACATACGTATTGGACAGTTTTAATTTACGTCTAAATATGTACGTTTTGATTGTGAGATCAGGCTGTCTTGATTGGCTTGAAAAGAGTGTTTTGATCAGTTTTTCACTCAATGAATGGGGATGGGAGTTTGTTATCCTTCAGTGACTTCTGTTCCAAATACAGCTTGCACTTTGAACGTAAATGATTTGAGCATGTTTTAAATTTCATTCCAAAAAGTTTTATAAATCTAGAACAAACAATTTTTGTCAACATACCAGATGGTTCATGTGAACTCCTGACACTTCTCTTTAATGTTAATAACCTCAAAGCAATGCTTCCCGAAAAACTTATTTGCTCGTTTCAATTCTGTCCTATATCCTACATCCTTCTACCAAAACAGTATTTTCCAAGCTTATGATAAGCTTATGCAAACACACTATATTAGCTTTCCAGTGGCTCCTGAAGCAAAAGAAACTCATTTTAAAATATTTAATGGTATATATCCCTCATCTGAATTTTTAAGACGCAGGTTTAATTTGGAAGAAAATACCTGTTCTTTATGTCAAGTTGACATGGAGACAACTGATCATCTTTTCTTTTTTTTTGTATGTATTCCAGAATTTTCTGGGAAAATATGTCTTATTGGTTGGCAACTAAAATTCAGTCACTGCCCAACTTGTTTAGAAAGCACATTATGTTTGGAGTGTTATTAGATGATAAAAATCCAAATTATTTTTTCATTATGCAATGTTGATTCTGGTCAATTTGTTTCTTCACAAATGCAACAGTATGAAGACAAAACCTTCTTTTTCTGTTTTTAAGAGAGACTTAACTTATAATTACTTTCCATCTTTGGAATAAATAAAAAGTAACAAGGTCCACAAACGTGTTGGAATAATAAGAAAACTTGATTTATTTAAAAAAGAATGAAGGGACTTCTTACACTTTTTTTTTCCCAGAATGAATATTATTTTTATTGCATCTATGTTGTATATGTGCCTTGCGTAATATTTGTTTATGTATCAGTGCTATTGTATATGTATGTTCTGTTCAACATGTTCAATATGCTGTATATTTGATTGAATAAAAAAGACACAAATTAAACTAGTTTGTTTTATAGTTGGTAATGCTACAGTGTTCTACTTGCAAAAGACTCCATGGGACAAAAGACACATATATTAAAACATCACCTTCTGTGTTTGACCAATAACAATATAAGATCTGGCTTTTATCTTTTGAGTTAAATTTCTCAAATCCCACCTATTCGATTACATTTGTCCACTGCTTAAAACAGCTGTATATGACATTTGAGGAAGCTACCACAGAGTGGCGCTGTGGTCATTAAAATCATAAAATCTAATAAAGAATCAATTTCTCACTGGTTTGTCTTGCCGTTTACCGTTTCTGAGACATTTAGTGGGCAACATAAACATGGCGTTGTACATTGAAATTATGCAGCTGTTTCGTATTGATTTGATGAAATAAACATGAGAATGTTAATGTCTGATGATATTGTAATAACAATGTACAATAAACCGAGAACATGAGCAGAATTTAAAGGCTGGACCCTATAATAGTGATTTGCATTTACTAGAAATTTGATGATTGTGATCTGGTTCGATTTTCCGTCAAAATGCTGCTTTAGGCTCGTTTTGCAGCCACAATATCCACCAAAGTCCACCATGAACTCCTCTGTATAATTAGTATTCTAGGGACAAATTTGAGGTCATCTGTCCAACATCTAAAGCTTGGTGAAAATTGGTTATACAACAGGACAATGACCCAAAGGACACCAGAAAACTGAACGGCTGAAACATTAGAAGTGATGTTCATGGAATGACCAACACTACCCCAAAAAACCTGCTTCCTAAAACACCCAAAACTATACTCCCCCTACTAAAAAAAAAATTAATTTTGTCATTTTATCACCTTGAAACGTAAAGGGAACGTAATGTTATTTTTTTTTTTTTTTTTTCAAAATTCAGTTTAATCATGGCTCATACTTGGAACCACATGATTACAATGAATTTTGGATTGGATAAATGTAGGATAAAAAAAACACACACACAAAAAAACTTTTATGTTCATTTTACATTCCAAGGTGACAAAATGATGATGACAGAAAATTAAAGAATTAAAGAAGTTGGACAGCAGTGTCCTCAAACTATAATGAACTGATGAAATGATGTCCATTTTTTTCATGCATCTTCACTTTTTTATTTCCCCGGTTAAATACTGATGAAGCATAATATGTTATGAGTTGTTTGTCGCCTTAAATTTACAGTTTTAATTTTTCACCATATTTGTCATGTCTTAATAAATAATATAACACAATAATAATAAGAGGGTATATTTTTCATTCAATTGCTCTATTCTATAGTTCTCCCAAAAATGAAAATTTGCCAAAAATGTATTCATCCTCAGTCCATTCAAGATGTAGATTAATTAAAATTAGAAATTTAGCATTCCCATTTAACATCCCTTGCTCACCAATGGATTTTCTAGTGACAATGGGTGGCGTCTGACTGAGAGTCCAAACAGCTGAGAGTCCAAACAGCTGATAACATGCAGCTTTTTCACTTCACAAAACATTAACTGATGGATTGGAGTCATGTGCATTACTTGTGGATTCAGAATATTGTTTTCATCGGCTGTTTGGACTCTCATTCTGGCAGCAACTATTCACAGCAGAGAATCCATTGCTTTTATTGTTTTCAACACAAACGCTTCTTGCTCATGCTTGAATGTTGCATTTTTAAACTGTTGTGTCAAATTAAAAGTCCAACGTTTAAATGCATAACAAGACTGTATTCACAATTTTAAAAAACACAAAAATGCTTTCTATATGAACTGCTGTAAGACTTCTGGGAGTGTGCTCAATCTATATAGCAGTTCTGTGAGAAAAAAAAAAGAAAAAGTGATAATAAATCACAATCAGCATATAGACTTTTTCCCGCTCTCTGACTAAATGCTCACTTCAGAGCATCTGTCAGGCTCTTTATAGCCAACCAGCAGGGTTTTGTGAATGAGAAATGTTTTTGGTGAAAGCACTTGTACCACTCGTGTCTTTTGCAATGGTTTAAATCCTGGCATAAAGTGCTCTGCTTGGCAGCTCATCTCTCCATTTTTGTAATTATCATTAGAATCATTCATCCTGCTGCTTCAGTGTGACATCATTGTCACATCCCATAGGTCAACATGCGTCTGCCAAACACTAAGGCCACTATCATGGACGGATGTGTCAGCAGTCCTCAGGAGGTGGCCGCATTCTGGTGCCAAATATCAGCTAGCAATGGCCTTGACATATCACCTTTTGATTTGTCATATGTTTACAACAAATTGCATGGTACATGTAGAAGTACATGAGAACAGCAGAGGGAAATCCAATTTTTTCCCCCTTTCAGGTATCAATTCATCATAATATCATTTAAATATGAAGAGATGTAAAGTGTAGCATATTGAATGTCTGCTATGATACAGTTATCATCATTATCTTCTCTGGCCTCCCTAACAGCTTTACAATCCCAATGAGCTCTCTTAGCAACAATATTTGCCCTCCTTTATGAGAACATTAATCACATATCCATGTACTTTAAGTCACATAATTTCCTTGGTGTCCTGGGGCTCTGGTGCAACCTCTCATTGCAGCAGTCCTGCTGGATTATGTTTATACTGTTTGCATCCTCAGTGATTCTAATGATGTCAGTGTATTTGTCAGTCTGCTGCCCTTTTGCTCATACATTTTAATATAAAGTCCCTGGCAAAATGTTGCATTAATGTGCTTTTCAATCCCTGGCTGATGCAAGCAAGCAAAATACTTAAGCAATCTAAATAGTTCAAATAGTTTCTCAAAGATCATGCACAGGGTGATTCAAAGATTTTAGTCTACAGCAAGGTTGAGCATATGTTGTGACTCAGAGGAAAATTAGTTATCTAAAGTGCAAGAGGTCAGATTGCTTGACTTGTAACTTAAAGTCAAATAAAATCATTAAAATATAAATTAAAATTAAAAAAATATATTTATATTTATTTAAAATATTTATTATTTAAAATATGTAAGACACTTTTTTTTTCAACGGGAAAATCAGTCCTGAAATGTATTATTTAATCAACTGAATTTAAAATACACATTAAAAATGTATTATATAAAATGTTTAAGGAACATTTGTTAATACAAAAATCAGTGCTAAAATGTATTGACAATTAATAAAATGTGCTTATAAAATATTTAATAAAATATGTATTATTTAAAATATTTAAACAGCCTATTCATTTAAAAATCAATACAAAATAATTCTGAAATAAAAGACAGGCAAATCAGGGTCTAGTAATGCCTTTTGTACAATAAAATTAAATGCTTTGGCCATCAGATTTCTGTAACAATTGTATGTTGTTCACTGTCCATTTGGCTGAGAGGAGATAAGAAAAAACTACAACCGACAATAAAAATCTAATTTATGATGCCCTTAAACTGAACTCGGAGAAGATTGTGGCCTCTTTTGACTTTGTGTTGAACCCAGAAAAGTGCCATAGGTATACAGAAATGTGATTCAAGGTTGTGTTGTAATGCTTTAGCTGGAATAATGCTCATATAAAAAAAGGTGGGGGGTGGGGGATATGTGTGTGTCTTAAGAGCTACAGATCTTACAGAGCTGGCAGAGCTTCAGTATTGCAAACATATGGAGAGTAGTGATCTGGCTCTCTTTAAGCAGCCTAGCAGATGACTGATTAGATGGCCTGATTCCTCCAATTATTTAAATTTGAGGCATCCATGGGAACCTTCAGCGGGGCACATGAGAGCTTGTTTGGTGTGTAATGAAACTGGCCAGAAGTAAAGGAAACGTACAGTAATAGTGTAGTGCTGGTCATTTTGAATAGGTCAGCATGAAAAGAGCTTTCCTGGTTCATTTCAGTCCTTTGTAGTGCAACTGAAGCAAACAATCAGCTATGGGTGGCAACACATTGTCAAAAGAAAATACGGGGACTGTAGTACTTGTCAGGATAGAAGGAAAAATGGATGGGGCAAAATACTATCAAATTCTTGAGGAAAATCTGCTGCTCTCTGCCAGAAAGTTTTCATTACCTTCCAACATGACAATGACCCAAAGCACACAGCAAAACCGAGCACACAGTGGTTGGAGTAAAAGGTGAATTCCCTTGCATGGTCTAGTCAGCGCCTAGACTTAAACCCACTTCACAATAGGAAACACATTATCTTACGCTTGGATATGACTCCAAGCTTAAAATCATGTCAATTATTAATCTGGATGATTTATGTAATCAGGTGACCCTTAATAATGATCATAAATTAAGATGCACGAACACGAACAAATTCCAACAGACATAAATTAAAGGTAGGGTATGTGATTTTGGGAAGGCTATAGCAAGCTAGCTTTGAAAACATAAGATCCCACCCTCTCTGCAAATCACTCTCCGAAGCCACGCCTCCTCTAAAACACATGAATGCGCACAGGCGGAACAGAGGCTAACCAGCAACACGATGAGAGACTAGCTCATCAGATTAGCTCATGTCTCATTTGTAGCATGCCCCCCGAACAAGGATGAGACTTTTACTGATGGTTTTATGATGTTTAATCCTTTATGAGCCTTGATCCATTCACCATATCACCAACGTAAGAGCTGAAATGTATACAAAACATTTAACTGATCAGCTAACATTGTTCACAATCTGCTGTCTTACATTTGTGCAAAACGAACACATTAAAAGACAAAATGCTCATATCTCAACTGATTTAACATACCTTTTGCCTCTTATGAGGGGCTGCAAGTATGAATTAGATGTTTAAGTTTGACTCTGGTCGAAGTTATTGCCATATTTAGGAGACCGAGCTATAGGCCTACTATAAACTGCGTTAGCCAGAGCGCACGTGCCTCCCAAACATAGAAGAAAAAAATAAATAAAAATTACACGTAGCTTAAGACCAGAAGTCAACCATTGCAATACAAAAATTTATAAATAAAAGACTATCGCCTTTCCAGTAACAAAATATACTTATGGGTATTTACAATTCATCGGTTAGAAAACATTACAGTACTAAACGCATAATATTACAATAATTATGCTTTCCATGTCTGCAATAGCGTAATGGACCACACTGATGACGTATCATATCTGCACAAACAGGGTGCAGGGAGGAATGCAAATACACTCATTGACAAGCAGGCAGGACAGCCTAGTGTAGCTCTTGGACCGAGCGATATGATTGGACAAACATTTTATGGTACTACGCCAGATGATATAAATACATACAAATACTTTTAGACCACTTAACTTAGTGATTGCTATTAGGATGTGAAGAAACTTTCAACCAGCATAACACATTTTTTTTTCAAATCAAATCACTTACCCTGCCTTTAATGAAAATATCAACATTTGATTCAAAATTTTGCCTCTTAATCTTCAACTTTACTTAATTTGATACTGTGGGCACAAAGCAGAGTTAAATGTGGCAGTAGAATCAATTACATTTTCATCCAAACAGCTGAGGTCACCTTTATCCTCTACACATCTGTGAACACGTTCACATGTCAGGCCAAAAACAATGGTGACGAAAGGAGGAACACTTAAACCTGAAATCCAACTATAGCCCATTTTATTTCAAGTGTAATATCAAATTACTGCCTTTCTGAAAGCATACTACTGACAGCTGTTGTAGCCTTGCAAACCAAAGGGATATCAGCCAGAGAGCTGCATTCGATCATCAACCACTGTGCAGGAGGAAAGCCACATAACTGTCTGGGGAACAGTCAGGTGGCCAAACAAGGTTGGCTCTGCCAGGCAAAACCAAAAATAATTTCCAAACATTGATTAATGGGATGGCGCGTGTGTAAATGCTTTCTCACATCCCAGATCGGGAGAAAGCTCTGAGTTGTTTTCCTCTCAGTGGAGGCAGTCTGTTCTAATGCAGAACATTCAGTCTAAAGTAAATGGGATATTGAGAAGGGTGCTCTGGGTGGCAGAATGCACAGAAAGTGATCAGCTTTTCCAGAACTGGTATATATCGCTTACCCTCATTCTTCTGGAATATCGTTGAGGGACATTAACTGGAAAATCTGTTTTTTTTCTCGCCTTTGTGAACAATCGTAAAAAAGTGGTTATGAATACTAGAAAAATAGGAAGCTCACGATGTAACACAAAATGGGGGTCCTTCTGTGTTTGAACTTGATCCAGATTATGTATGCTTCAGCATAGTTAAAACACATGGTGGCTGGACCGGCCAAACTATGAAAAAAAGTGTGACTTATAGTCCGGAAAATACGGTAATCTGAATTTTAAAGAAGTGTGCATTTTCAGTGGTGTATGGTAATTGTCAGTCTGCTCACGTTTACATGTGTTGAATACCAACGGGTGTTTTGAGCAGCTGTGTTGATACTCACCACACAACCTCACATTGATTGTGTAATGGGTGTCTTGGATGTGATTATAACATTCTCTGTTAATTAGATGAAACTATATTTCTTCCCCCACATCCATGTCTAAATTTATTTGAAAGCTCTGCAGGTAATTGTCATGCATAATGTCATGGTTACAAATGGGTTTACAGGGTAGCTATAAAGAAACACACTCTCTGGGCAGTTGTCTTGAAATTAAACTAAAATTACCATGTAGAGCGGTGATTGATTGGGTGACCACACAGTACAGCAGGCAGGAAGGTAGTTTAATGGCCTGATAGTTATTAGACCTTTTTTAGGAATCACTGGAGTGTATTGCAATGAAAAAAAAAAGATAAATGTATCTATAAATTAGAAAACATGGTAACATGACCTTTACACTTAAATGTGTATATTTTAGGGGTGTCCCCGACCAAGGAATTTCATTGTCGAATTGGAATTCTCGAATCTTGGCGATATTCGACTGATAGTCGAATCATATGTTTGGGGGCAGGGCAAAATACATTAACAAGAGTCAAGTCAGAAATTCCACTAACATAATTACCGATGAACATAATTACACAGTGAAAATGTGTAATGAACACCTTGCAGATATAAATGGGGTAGATAATGTTTTATGTTTTGATTAACAGATAGCTAACACTCGACAAAACTATAACAATTATTATTATTATTTTTTTTTTTTTACAATAGTGCTCTCATTATAACGTTAGCCTATAACGTTAGCAGTTAATGTTCTGCATTTCTGTTTTGAGCTGTGCTCGCTGAAGATGACCAGTAGAGTGACGCATTTAATTGCAAGTTTTTAATCAATGGGATCCAACTCATCATTTCATATAGATTACGCTTCCTTATTTATACAACATAACGTTAATATTGAAACTTATAGGCTATTTCCAAAAAGGGAACATATCTGCGGGGCTCCGAATGCACTGTAAAACCCGACAAGTTAACTTAACTCAAACCGTTTGAGTAAACAGATATCCTTAAGTTATGTTAACTCAAACCATTTGAGGAAACCGGTTGCCTTAAAGCGTTTAAGTTGAAAAAACTAACAGTTATGAGTACTCTGAACTTAATTCAGTTGAGTTCACTGAAAGAAGATATACATTGCAATTAAGTAATTAAGTGATTAATTGAGTGATAATTGAGTTTAGTGATGAACACCTGCTGTTAACAAACAGAATCACTGAAGAAAAGAGAAACACAAGAACTACTACAACTGACTTCAGACACAGCCTTAGATGAAATCAACTGAAATAAAATACATGAAATCTCTCAAGATCTGATTAAACAACCCCACAAACAGCATCACAAGCTCCACTTATTAATAACCAGACTGACTTTATTTCTGTCAGACGTCTACAGAAGATCTTATTGAGAATGAACTAAGGTTTAGATGTTGATTTATTGTTTCATTTGAAGTAACCATGTTAGAGATCAGTGTTTGCTTTAGTTGTGCTCTTGACCCTTGACTTCTGTCTTAGTCTTTTCTCTGGCTGTTATAACCATGTGTTTCTAAAACACATTTGTTGTAACTCAAAAGCCCAGAAGAAATGCCATCAGGTGTTAACCTGTACCTAGGCGTAGGATGTTGTACTTTATATTGGCGATGGTAATCATCAATTATTGAACTGTACGGAGTCTAATCTCTGATGAAATAGGTATTGTGTAATTTGATTCATTATAGTAAAAGTTATTTTAAGAGCCAGTGGTTCTGTGATAATCAGTTAATCTGAATGACTTTTCAAATAGTGTGGTCTTCTACGGTGTCAAACAGTCACACAAAGACATCAATAATCAGAATATGAACCTCAACAATGGTGACCATAAAAAAACATGCTGCAATGCATGCTGGGTACTACTGTAGTACAAAACTCATCCATGGCTCCCAGCATACTCTGCAGCATTTTTTTTATGGTCACCATTGTTGAGGTTCATATTCTGATTGTTGATGTGTTTGTGTGACTGTTTGACACCGTAGAAGACCACACTATTTGAAAAGTCATTCAGATTAACTGATTATCACAGAACCACTGGCTCTTAGAATCACAATCAGCACTCAGTTAATCACTTAATTACTTGAATGCAAAGTTTTAAAACTTACATGGTTTAAATCAAGGCAATCTGTTTACTCAAACGGTTTGAGTTAAGTTAACTTGTCGGGTTTTACAGTGCAAACTCCTTTTGTGGACGCGTTCTTCACAAAACAATGTGCAGAAACACGGCAGCTAAACTCTAAAAACTCATTGCATTTTAGTATAATTGTCTTCTCATTATAATAGTATGTATATATTCTGCATTGTAGTTTGATATTAAGAGATATTACCATAGTGATAATGAAGCGCTTGACTCAAAACCAAATGCATCTTATATCAGGTAAATAATATATCCACGATATATATATACACCGGCTGAAATGTTTTGAACTGATTGAAAAAATCCAGTCTCTGCCTTTGTCAGTTTGAGTCTTGTTAAAGTTTTAAATCCCTGCCGCCAAGATGCTCCTCTGTCGGTCACGGATTATGGAAAGTGAAACATAAATCTATAGGGAAGGTTGGATTTATTCACATCCTTAAAAATATTAATTTGAAGCTTCTTTCTTTTCAGATTCTTGCAGCTTTATCATAATAGGCTGTATTTTAACTTATTGGGAGAAAACAGGTTGTTTTATGTGAAATCAGACATTTGAGATCCCCCATATACTGTAGTAATAATGGCAATATCAATAACACCCCACGAATATTCGACTGTTAGATTGGTAGTCGAATCAGGCTCCTCGAATCAAAGCATCGATTCGCCGACTATTCAGGGTCACCCCTAGTATATTTATATGTGTTTATTTATACTGATTGTATTAATATACTCTATAGTCATTGGCTGACTGTAGAATACATTATTCCGGATATACATAATTTAACAGCTACCCACCAATATTAAAAGCAACTGGATCTATCCATAACATTCCACATTTCTGAATATTTCCCTCAATGTATGCACTGATATAAATTCAATAAAAATTTGATTATCATTGAGTCAACATATGTTTTTTTTTTTTACATTAAAGGGGGGGGGGGTACAATGGTGTTTCATGTATTCAGAGTTGTTTACAGCGTTAAAGAGATGGATTCTCATGCTAAACATGGCCAAAGTTAAAAAAAAATAATTTGGACGAATAACAAAGAATTTCTGTGCTGAAAAGCTTACTTCCGGGTTGGTACAAGTTTCGGCTGTTTTTTTTTTTTTGATCATTGATATAATGACGTAGACGAAGGTGGAACTCCTTATATGAGCATTTCTCTCGGAAAAGCTTACCTGCGCAGACGTCGATCAGAGGACAACGAGACCGCGCACATCAACACGCTTCAAAATCAACGGCAGCGCTGCATAGGATTTGTTTGAGAATCTCTCCAAATAAGTATGTTTTTGGATGTGAGGGAAAGTTTACCGTGTTCAGCTTCCCAAAGAACCCAGCGTTACATGAACAGTAGATGCAGTTTGTTTTTCCAGAGCAACAACTTTGTGTAGCAAGAGTATTTGTTTGTTCTTTTCATTTTAGTGACGGCATGCCTACAGGAGCTCGGCTTTTTTCCTGAGAGAAAATGAGATTAGGTGAAACTGTGTATGTTATGTACCCTTTCATTTAACTCATCAAATTAATTTAACCAATTCTATTCATTAGTCAACAAGATTTTAAGTCAGTTTAGTATAATTTATGTGGAAATTACATATACAGCCTTAAAGGGGTCATATGATGCTGCTAAAAAGAACATTATTTTGTGAATTTGGTGTAATGAAATGTGTTTATGCGGTGTAAGGTTAAAAAAAAACACATTATTTTCCTCATAATGTAACTTATTGCTTCTCCTCTATGCCCTGCCTACCGAAACACGTTGATTTTTACAAGGCTGGTCGCTCTGAAAAGCAAGGTGTGCTCTGATTGGCCAGCTATCCAGTGTGCTGTGATTGGACAAATGTTTCAAGCGTCTGACGGAAATGTTTCGCCCTTCAACATATACTGTTTTGGCATGTCAAAACGTCAGCATTACAGAACAAAAGCAATAAAACCCATTACAAACGAGGCAGTTGTTGCATCCAGTGGGAACATAATTACTGATTAAAATGACTTATACTGTCTTTATATTGCTCTTTTGGAAGGCCAAACATAGTAGTTTCAACAGAGAGAAAGTGGTTGGCACTTTATCCAAATGGTAATTTTCAGAAAGTATGGACAGTCCCAAATTTTTTTTGTTTAATAATAAAATAAAATAAGTTCATTTTAAAATTATTCATCATTATTACCCCTGCTAAAAATATTTCAGTAAATATATACAAAATCTTTCTTCCAAATATGGAAGAATCTCTTTCATATTTATTCTATTTCTGTCCTTATACTAAACAATTGTGGCTTCAAATTTCAGCATATTTACTTCTTGTATTGTTTTTCAGTAGATAAGGTTCTCTTTCATTCGGTGGTTTCTAACAATAGGGAGCTAGAGGATGTCCTGGACTTTATTCGTATGATGGGAAAATTACACATTCTCAAAACGTGAGACAACGGTATAAAACAAAACACATCAGCATCTGTATAATCTGGTAAAATTGACCCACTACATTGAGAGGGAGGGAAATATCCTCCATTTTCACAAAAATGAATAAATAAGCAACCACTTTCAAACCATTGTTTATTTAACAACATTTATTCCCAATAGAAATGTATTGAATTGATAGAGCTATAACAGAAGACCACAGACAACACATCAAGAAACATTTTGGTCCTCAGCTCATTTTAAGCAGAAATCACCCTGACAGGGTGACCCTGTTTCCTCAGAATTCAACAAGGCAATCAAGTTATTAGTCCAACACAAACAATTTGAAATCTGCCAGTTATCCCTCCACAACAATATACAGCATTTTAATAAAGCTGACACCTCAAGGAAAAAATAAATAAATAAAATGCAGTATCACTATTATCTGCTCATAAACATTTTTATCCTAAGCTCATTTTAACTTGTTTTAAAATAGAACAACAACATATCACAGCACAATTAACCAGTTAAACATTGTAGTGCTACATAAACATTTAGAAATCTGTCAATTTCTCTGAAGAAGACAAGACAGAAATAAATGCTACATAATCTGGCAAAACACACAATTTTAGTCCTAAATAATGAGGAAGTGCATGTTTGAATTTGAAATGCCTTCATTTGGCAAACACATCTTACAATGGCTTTTTTCTGGACTTTGACTGTGCAAACTGGTGTATAACATCTTCCAAATCAAGGCCACTAACAAGTTCATGTCCAATAGCTAAAATAGAAAGATAAAAATAAATACTTCAAAACCTGGCAAAACACACAATTTTAATCCTAAATAATTAGGGAGTGCATGTTTGCTTTCATTTGGCATCTTGAAGAAAAGTCCTGGCTAGCTGAGTTGTCCTCGTCGTTGACGGAAGCTGACTTAACAGAACTCTCGGCAACATTAACAGGAGTGAAGAAATGACCTATTTTAGGTATATACTTACAATTTTCTGCGTTTCTGATGTCCTTTTCCTTTTTTAATTTCCGCTTCGCGCTCCCACTTAGCTTCTCCATGTCAGATTTTTATCTGTTGTAGCAACGCCTAACGTAACCCGCTCGGCGTAACATTTGACACACCTCATGCGGACTGACCAATGAGGAGAGGGTCTTAACTTGAGGCCCTCTCTTCATTGGTCATTCCGCATGAGACTGACTCTCAACCGCTCTCAACTCACGTTCAAAGTCATAGGCAGCGCAGCGTCTCTCTGTGCAGCGCAAAAGCCCGTGTTGACAGTTTGTTTAATATAAAGCGGGAGATTACCAGATACAGTATTTTGCTCGTGCCCTTGCTGCCCTGGGCCCTTTAGAGGTATTGGGCCCCTGGGCAATTGCCCAGTTGCCCTTATGGTTAATCCGGTCCTGTATATATATATATATATATAAAGTTTACAATACAGCACACCTAAATTAACAAGAAGATCAATAGCATGTCACTGCCTGAAAGATAAAGAAATATATCTTTGAATAAAACGTTTATAAAAGGAGTAGCAATTTGGGAGCTTGAGAATGGACTTTATGTAAAATCTTAAAATGTACCTCTTAATCTTATTTTATTAGTAATTGATTAGAAATAAAAAAAATTTGAGGGAGTAACCATGCTCTATTCCAGTGAATACTGTCCAGAAAAAAAGAAAAAGGAAAAATTACATTTCGAGGAGATTGTGCAGACTTTGTAACAATTTAGATGTTTGTAATGGCTGCAAAATTGGTGCTAATTTAATTTAGCTTTAATTTTAATTATACTTCAAAACTCTTAAACAAACAGTTCATTTTAAATGAAGCCTCTGTCATTTTCATGTCAATTTATTATGTATTATTTTATGCTGAACACAAAAAGTGGAATGTGATTGTTGATAGAACATTTTTACTAAAACTATATAGTTACTAAAAGCTGTCAAGCTCCAAAAAATGACATAAATGCACCATAAAAGTGTAATTTATATGAATCATGCTCTATATTGCAAGTCCCCTGAAGCCAATACCTATGTGTGAAATTTTTGTCATGGTTGTTAAACTAACATAAGGCTTTAGTTCATAATAAACATTTACATTACATTACATTTATTCACTTAGCTGACGCTTTTGTCCAAAGCGACTTACAATTGTCACATATGTCAGAGGTCGCACACCTCTGGAGCAACTAGGGGTTAAGTGTCTTGCTCAGGGACACATTGGTGTCTCACAGTGGATTCGAACCCGGGTCTCTCACACCAAAGACATGTGTCTTATCCACTGCGCTAGCACCACCCCTTTACACAACTTTACTAAGGGAGGTTAAATCAAGCTACAATAAATGTGAATATTTCTCAAATGCCACATATCTCAGCCAGTTTTCCTTTCAATTATCAGTAATAATAATCATTTTTTTCTGCTGACCTTGTGTTGGCACAATGTTGAAAGAATGTGCTGTGGTAATGAGTAGCAAAGCTGTGGGTGAAATGGTGTTCTTGCTCGTGAGGCTGCTGTTTTGTGTGGTAATTTTCAGATGCTAACATCCAGCGTGTCTCTCATGACAATGGCAGACTTCTAATCAAATATACAGCAGAGGTTGAAAGGGTCTGCTGTGCTACTGGAGCATAGAAACTGCTCAATTTCAGCTCTGCCTTAAGCCTATGCCTGTGAATCAAATAGCAGGATAAACTTTTGATATGGTAAAACCTCATACAACTTCAGCATTAAGTCATCTCCAGCAGTGAGGATTCTGTCATTACTTACTCACCCTCATGTTGTTCCAAACCCGTATGACATGGAACTTACATGGAACAAGAAATTAGATTGAACAATCATTTCACGTCTTCTCTATACTTCAAAGGAAAAAGGCAGCTATAAAAGTTGTCCATGTAATTAAATTTCCAGTCTTCTGAAGTCATAAATGTTTGGAACGACATTAAGAAAATAATAGTACATTTATTCTTAGTATTCAGCATCATATAACAAGTTTAGAGAGCCTGTAACATTTCACAGAAATGTAAGTTCTTTATACATTATAGCTCATCATCTTAAATGCTGTTAAAATTGCATGAATGTAGGCTTGAAAAAAAATCTTGAGCAAGCAACAATCATAAAGGAGTAGTATAAATCGCACAGTGTGCACCAGGCTTTACCATAGACAGTGTCTTGTAATCTTGTCATCTGTTGATGGAGTAATTTTGTGCTTGTGTCTCTCTAGTGCTTCCTCGCCTACTACTAAGTGCATATCAGTGGGCGGGACTAAAGAGGCAGTGCTGTAGAAGCAGGCGTTGATCTTATCCTGTGGAGGCTGTGCTTAGACACACTATTACGTCATAAAGTGGCACATTCCAAAACCAGGCGTTTTCTGAGATTGGTTTCAAAAAAAGCTGTTTTTAAACTAACAAGTTTAGATTTTTGAAACTTACAGGATTTTTTTTTTAATAGTACATTGACATGTTATATGTCAAAAGATCAAGGGAGACAGGCCCTCCAGGATCAACATTCCCCACCCCTGCTTTAACAGAAACAAACAAAATGAATACTCTGCTAGTCAACTGTAGTTGTTTCATTTGTCTTAGATATATCTGCACTGTGAGATGTAAAAAAAAAAAAATTGACATTCAACTCTAATTAACAGGGGAATATCCAATCTCTGCTTACATTGGCAGGCGCAAATGCACATATCCGATTCATATGTATCCGATTTATGTCCATTTATGATTGACACCTAAAAGTGATCTGAGAATATCAGAATCCATGCACATTATTTTCTGCTTACAGATTCGTTGGCCATATTCAAACTGTGCCACATGGGAGGAAAAAAATGAGAATTGGGTCACTTGAACCCTATGGCCTAAAATCATTTGTTTTGTGCCTTATTAGTATTACAGTCTTTATCTTTCATTTTTATTTATATAAATGGTTGACATTTAGGTTGTGTTTTCTGGTTGGCATGAGTATACTTGAAGGCAGCAATATATAGGCTACTGTAACAAAATGAGGCAACTTTTCATTTTAACTGGACAGCAAAAAAATAGTCATGTCATGCAGCTTGAAAAATGTTTTCAATATTATTTGGAATATTTAAATCAAGGTTAAATTTAATATATTTTGTGTGTGCTTAGTGTTTGGGAGATCACAAACTGATCAAATTAATTAATCCATATGAGACTGTATATTATTTTTGCATCTTGCTTACTACAAGTCATTATTCTGAACCATTTACACAGATTTCAGTTTATGAGCATTCATGTGTCATTCATATTGATATTAACAGTTGATCCCTGAGTAATTCCTGAAACCCTCCAAAAAATATGCATTGTCAATTAGGCTATATGATACCCTCTGTGAGTATTGTATATGTGAACCACAGATATCATTTGGTAAATTAACATATAAAGGAAGACAAACATATAAAATTATACCTAAGGATATGAAGCACAAATGTGACAAAACATTTACCTCTATAAAAATTATGTTATTCGGACTGATGGAAACAGATAGAAAAAAATGATTTCTTATCCTGTGGTTCCCTCTAGTGGATAACATTACTACAACATGTTGTAAGTCTGCTTGGCACCTCAAACCACTTGACTGATTCTCACGAAATTTTGCATGTATTATCTATTCACACTAATAACAAAATATGTTTTAAAGGCATAATATGTCAGATTGGTTAAATTAAAATATCCCAAAACCACTAGGACAGTTTTATATATTTTGCTGACTTGTTTACTTAAATTATCACAAATGTTTCGAAGAATGTTTAAATACAGAGAAATAAGCAAGTTTAACTAGTGACACGGACCGTGTCCATAGTGTCATTGTGTCGCCTGCCAATGATGACATGACCCCTCGATTTTTTATTTGTATTTTTTGTAGAAAACATGGAGACACCAAAGACTAATTTTTATTTCCCATATATGCACGACCGGAAGGAGCAGAAGCGGTCCATTGTGGCATTATAATAGCTCCGCTTCTTCAAGCCATGTGTCGCACTTGTTAATTGGCCTTGTTTCGCTCCGACGGATTTCAGCCTCACCCTACTTTATTCTACTACATTAATAAATCATTAGCAAATCCATGAACATGATTTCTGCCAAAATCCCGTTGGATTACATCGGTTGTGGGAATGAAGACCACAAGTCCCATGATTCCACACTCAGTCATGGTTTCATCAAACTACATCTTTGCTTGTTTGTTTGTTTTTGAATATCGCCCTCTAGTGGCAAATAAATTATATATTGTGCCTTTAATTAGTCAAATCGTTTAGAAGATATAAGCCAATTCATTTTGTAGTCATGGCTCCATGCACTTATTAAGTTATATCTTCCAAACCATTTGATGAATCTTTTCATATCTTTTTGTCAGTAAACAGGTTTTCTAGAAAAATTTCGCTATTAATTGGACAAATAGTCTAGAAGAAGTTTGTAAAAGCAGGTTTATAAAACACCTAAAAAATGAGTTTATTTTTTTAATACTCCTCTTAGTCGCCATCTTTTCTTTTTATTTTCTACAAAATACATGAAACCAGAAGCCAAGGTCGAGCTTTTAAGAGATACTTAGAATGTGGGATGTCAATATTTCATCAGTATTAATCCTGTAGTGAAAGTCACAATGTGACATTGTTGCAAACACTTTTGAAAAGACAAAGGCACGAAGACGGAAAAAAGAATGATTTGTTTAAAAGAATTCATCCTCTAACGCAAAGACAAGGAACCAAATGTCAATAAAATGACCGACTAGTAACAATGAGCATAATGAAAGGAACAAAGTCATTACAGATATTTCTACTTATTTGTATTGTGAGTTTAAGGTCAAAGACAAAGAAATATTTAATAAATCATTTTTCCCTTGATCAGTTAAAAAATAAATAAAAAAAACTTTTTTTATGTTAAACAGTTTGTGTGGCTGTGTATCTTTTGTAACTGAATAGTTTTAGTTCACATATGCTAAAAGTGGACTTTTCTGCCTGTGTGATACTGTGATCTATTACCTGAAGACTCATAAAGATGATACAAGCATGCATTACTTCCATTATAAATAATTTAACTGATTATAGACCATACTAAATAAGGTGTCCCCAGTATAATACAGGTTTGCTGATTAAGACATTAGATAAATTGTACAGGCCTTCCTCTTGGGTTGATTCTTTTTCATTGTCATTTTTCATTCATGCTAAGATTAGACATCCTCAATGTGAACACACACACATGTTTGTTTTTGTGAAAACTGGGGACATCCCATAGGCGTAATGGTTTTTATACGATAGAAACTGTATATTCTATGGCCCTTCACCAACTTTACACCTAACCCTAACCCTCACAGGAAACTTTGTGCAGTTTACTTTCTCAAAAAAAAAAAAAACTCATTCTGTATGATTTATAAGTGTTTTTAAAAATGGGGACATGGATTATGTCCTCATAAGTCACCCTCTCCTTGTAATACCTGTGTCATACCCATGTAATTATACAATTATAGTTGTGTCCTGATATGTCACAAAAACAAGAGCACACAAACACACACATGGGGCAAGTTGTGGCCTAATGGTCAGAGAGTTCGACTCCTAACCCTAAGGTTGTGTGTTTGAGTCTCGGGCTGGCAATACTATGACTAAGGTGCCCTTGAGCGAGGCACCAGACCCCCAACTGCTCCCCGGGTGCTGCAGCATAAATGGCTGCCCACTGCTCCGTGTGTGTGTTCACAGTGTGTTTGTGTGTGTGTGTGTGTGTTCACTGCTCTGTGTGTGTGCACTCTGGATGGGTTAAATGCAGAGTACGAATTCTGAGTATGGGTATGTATGTCACTTCACTCACTTTTATATATAAATATATTTTATTTTATTTAGTTATTCATTTTGTTGATTATCATTTGATCTGACACAGTCTTAGTATAACTAAAAAGAAATTTGGATTTATTTTGAAGTAGTTTTTACTCAAAAAATTCACAGTTAATTACACAGAAACAGCAAGTAACAAGCTGAACTGAACTTTTTAAATTAAAATTTTAGAGTGAAACTCTAAATAGTAAAAAGCTCTCAAAGAATGAAGAACCAGTAAAACACTCAAAGACCTTAATTTGGATCTTAAAACAGAGAAAGCATGTCACATTTTAAGTAAGTAAATAAAATATGTTAGCTAAATATTCCAAAAAATATATATTGTTACATGTACAGTGTTCAACTTGTTGCCTGCCTGTTTTCTACTTGGTAATGGACACATTTTATTATCTTTATCTTAGGGTTGAGTTTGTACTGGACCTAATCAGAACACAGATTTAGGTGCATCATATCAGTGCCACTTAAATGCCAAAATGTGCCCTCTGGTGCTCAGAAACAGACTTAAAAAGCGTCATCACTGCACGTGATCACTAGTTAAATTATATGCATTCATGTGGTGTCAGAATAATCTGAAAAAAAATATTTCCAGTCTGAGAAAATTAATGTGAACACAAGTCGGAAAGCTCTGATAAAACAAATCCAACACATCTTTGTAGTAACATTAGTATCCATGTTGATTTCATAAGCACAACTTGGGAAATGAGACCATGTGAGGATCGCATGAATGCAGCTGTTGTAAATACTTCATAAAAACAAATGTAATTTCTACATTAAATAATTAAGTACAGGCAAGAATTGCAAAAAAAAAAAAAAATAATAAAGTAAATTCTATATTACTTATCAATTTAAGCTGATGTAACCAGAATGAGTATGCTATGCCTTTAAGTGGGCAGGTGAGGTGATTGGGTCGGCTGCATTTAAAGTCTCGCGGGTGTCAATGAAAGAGCGTTGTTCTCATTCTCCGCTTAATGCACGAGTGTGTGTGGTCTCTCCTTTTACTGGCGCGTTGGAAGAACTGCTTGCGTGTTAATGCTGTACTTGAATTCAATGTGAGTAAACAAGTTTTTTTATGAGTTGATCTTAAAGGGATAGTTCATTTTCAAATTAAATTTTGGTATGTTTTAGCTTACCTCAAGGACATCCAAGATGTAGGTTTCTCTGTTTCCTCAGTATTTCCCATTTTGATATTTTTAGGTCCAACCGTTCTTGTCTGTGACTCACATAATGGATGTCTATGGTCACCACCTCAAAGAGCAGGCACAGAGGAGTCCAAATTAAACAATTCCCCATCGTAAGTACACATTGATGACCTAAGACACGAAACGAGCGGATTGTGTAAGAAAACGAACAGTATTTATATCGTTTTTACCTCTTGTACACAACCACGTCTGGCTTTAGTCTGCGCAAGCGTGGAAAGCGCCGGAAGCGATCTCTCGCGCGTGTACATCACTCATTGTTTACACTTACTGCCTATGGTTTACACAGATTTCGGAAGTATTACCTTTCACTGTGAAGATCTAAACATATTTAGACGTACAGGAAATTGCAATGGAAGACAATTTCAATATATCCATAGACAACGTTGAATTTTTTTCACAACCATATTTATTTGAAACAGAATACACAGACCAAGTACTCAGGAGCGATCCGCTGCAGCAGCACGTCTTCAAGCATCAGAGACAGAGATCTCTTCAAAATTGGTGGTGTTTTAGTAGCAAGTGTTGTGAGATGCCAACAGAAGTAGAGAGCATATGTTGTCACGAATGAAACAACTACAAGATGACGAGAGGACATTGACAGTATCACATCACACGCCTGCCTGACTGAAGATCCTGATTTTTCTCCGCTGTTGAGACCCAGCGTTTTGCACGTTGTGTTTAGTTTGCCATGTGTAAACTGGAGGCGACGTCCAATGCCAGAGGGACCCAATGGCACGCTGTCAATAGAGTGAGTAATGTGTTGTATTTTTATTATAAACGCAACGATTATAGGGTGCATTATAAACATTAATTTATTACAATTACTGCATTATATTTCAGACAGTGCAGATTGAAAGCGTAGCGTGTGGTAAACAATGAGTGATGTGCATGTGCGAGACATCACATCCAGGGCTTTCCGCGCTTGCACAGACTAAAGCCAGAGCGCGCACGCACGTCATATCAGGAAGCACTCGCGAACTCAGATCAGTTGGACGTGGTTGTGTACAAAAGGTAAAAAATATATAAATACTGTTCGTTTTCTTACACAAACCGCTCGTTTCTTGTATTAGGTCATCAATGTGTACTTATGATGGGGAATTGTTTAATTTTGACTCCTCTTTGCATGCTCTTTGAGGTGGTGACCATAGACATCCATTATGTGAGTCACAGACAAGAACGGTTGGACCTAAAAATATCAAAATGGGAAATACTGAGGAAACAAAGAAACCTACATCTTGGATGTCCTTGAGGTAAGCTAAAACATACCAAAATTTAATTTGAAAGTGAACTATCCCTTTAATAGGAGATATGTTAGTATAATGTGCCCGTAAATGTGTCTTAGGATTATTCCTGCGCTGAAGACCTGTTGTTCGGAGAATGCAGTGTGAGTGCCACTCTGTGTCTGGGCTTGGCTACCTTTGAATGTATTTTAGGATCATTCCTGTGCCGATGACTTGTTGATCTGAGAACGCTCGCCGATCATTGGTGTCTATACTCGGCTGAGTTACGAATGCCTGCATTGACGGACGTTTGTAAGGAATAGACTGCGTTACAACTCACTTTTGCCTCTCATTGAGACTCTTACGTCTCAGCCAACCAAGTGAACTATAGTGTATTGAGTTTCAAAACCTTCTTTGGGCTGTGGTCATCGTTTCTTTTCCCACTGAAATTGTGATTTATTTTGTTTCATTTCGTTAATTGGATAATCATGTCATCGTTGTAGCGTTTTTATGGTATTCATTTTTTGAAATCTTTCTGTCTTATTTACTGGTGTACCATTGTATGGGAGGTCTTATTGGTTTGTGTGTTTGATATATGGTTTGATTGGTTTTGATTTTTATTGGGTTTTGATGTTTGTTTCCTCCCATGTGGTGTGTTTTCCAGTTTATGATTTTAGTTTGATTTGTTTATTTTGAGTGTCATATCTCTCGTTGTCTTCTATTATATAATTTGATTTGCATTATAATTTTTCAGCTTAATTAATTCAAAGGTTAGATTCATCATTTGTTTTCTTTAATTTATTAATTTTCTTAAATAATTTAATTATGATTGTTTGGTGCATTGTTTTCATTCATTTTGCTTTTTGTTTAATGTTTTCTTAAATTGAGTGGGGTTGTTATGTTATCTGTTTTTGGTTCTTTTGAGGTTTTGGTTTGTTTTATTCTCGTAAGTTTGTGAAATATTTTCTGAACAAAAGTGCTACCAGTCAGGTTATTTCAACCACCATATCTGTGAAGGATTGTATCTGTCATTTTAATAAAGTATCAACTTTTTGCACTCTGACTTCTGGTTCATTTATTTGAACTGCCTGTGTTAAAGTCATCATTGTTAGGGTCCCCCATCCCAGATAGTGGGGGTGGCGTAGTCAATTTGGTCGACATTTCTTACCAGCTATTTGGCTAAGGCCACACTTATAAAGTTCACATTGCTTCAAACTGTTTGTTATGTTTGCAAGGATTCTTTAAGTAAATATCAAAGTTATGATCCCGTTTTTCCCATCATGCACTGGGGCATGAATAATTAAAAAGGTAAAAATTTTTTTAGTGTTTTCAGGTTGTATTTACACTGTTTTATGGTTGATTTTGTTGTTAGGTTTAGTAACTTACTGTTTTGTGATATATTTATACTCACTATCCATTGATTGTTACCGTCATTGTGTATAGTGTACCAAGTATGGAGGTCTCTGTATTCATTTGGGTAATAATTATATTGAGTGGACATATTATCTTCACAGGTTAACAAATGAACCACATGCTTTAATAGCGTGGTTGTTTTCCAGTGATACCTTGTTTGAATAAATTATATAAACTGTAACTGAAGGTAATGTACTTGAGCATTGCGTGCTTAACAAAATAACTAGGCAGATATTACTCATCAAACTCTAACTGGCCATGTTAAATTTACTCAATTCCTTGCTACATGTACCTTACTTAGTTAAGTAGATTTTACTTATTTTTTATTTTGCAAGTTTTTGCACACATAAATTTCAAGTTAAATTTAAGTATTAATTAAGTATTGAATTAAGTAAATCTAATTTGTGTGTGTGTGTGTGTGTGTGTGTGTGTGTACCGTTAACTAGCTACATTAAACATGCTTAAATGAAATACCTAAAGCTAAACTCTCTTCTAATGACTTACATTTACATTTAATCATTTAGCAGGCGCTTTTATCCAAAGCGACTTACAAATTAGAACAATAGAAGCAGTCAGGTCAACAAAAGAACAACAACAGTATACAAGTGCCATGACAAGTCTCAATTAGTCTAATATAGAACGCATAGCCAGGTGTTTTTTTTTTTTAAATGAAAAGACAAGAAAAGGAAAAGTGCTAGTGTTAGTTGGTTAAGTGCAGGCGAAAAAGATGAGTCTTTAGATGTTTCTTGAAAGTGAGTAAAGACTCAGCTGTACGAATTGAGATTGGGAGGTCATTCCACCAGCTAGGCACAGTCCAGGAAAAGGTCCGTGAGAGTGATTTTGAACTTCTTTGGGATGGCACCACAAGGCGTAGTTCACTTGCAGAGCGCAAACTTCTGGAGGGCACATAAGATTTAACTAGTGAGTTTAGGTAAGTTGGTGCCGTGCCAGTGGTCGTCTTGTAGGCAAGCATCAGTACCTTGAATTTGATGCGAGCAGCTACTGGTAGCCAGTGTAACCTGATGAGGAGAGGAGTAACGTGAGCTTTTTTGGGCTCATTGAAGACAACCCTCGCTGCTGCATTCTGGATCAATTGCAGAAGCTTGACAGTACATGCAGGAAGGCCCGCCAGGAGAGCATTACAATAGTCCAGTCTGGAGAGAACAAGAGCTTGGACAAGAAGTTGGGTTGCTTGCTCTGACAGGAAGGGTCTAATCTTCCTAATGCTGTATAAGGCAAACCTGCAGGATCGGGTTGTTGTAGCAATGTGGTCTGTGAAGCTTAACTGATGATCCATCACAACTCCTAGGTTTCTGGCTGTTCTTGAAGGAATAATGTGAATGAGCCCAGCTGTATAGAGAAGTTGTGATGAAGCAATGGGTTAGCTGGAATCACCAGGAGTTCGGTCTTCGTAAAGTTAAGCTGAAGGTGATGGTCATTCATCCAGCTAGAAATGTCACTCAGACAAGCTGAAATGCGAGCAGCTACCGTCGGGTCATCTGGCTGGAATGAGAAGTAGAGTTGGGTGTCATCAGCGTAGCAGTGACTTGCAAGGATAAGCTTTTCTGAACCTGTTGTCCAATAAAACTTCTATTGAACTGTTGCTCGATAAAAACCAATATTTTAATATTTTAACATAAAACCTTTAATATATTTAATATATTATATCAATGATATATATATTTAATATATATATCAATTTAAAGATTATTTATTTATTTATTTTATATTTTACAATAATTTTAGCCATAAGCCATTATTTTATGACATCCCTTTTTTTCTTCTTTTTTCCTTTTTTTTTCTACTGAATTTCTGTCTCCTGTTAGTTTTGCACTGTGTATATAGCTACTGTAGTGGCTGCCCTTATTTTTATTTTATTTTATTTTATTTTATTTTATTTTATTTTATTTTATTTTATTTTATTTTATTTTATTTTATTTTATTTTATTTTATTTTATTTTATTTTTTGGCAAGTCTTGATGTTCAAGGTTGTATGTGAGTATTGCTGCTGTTTTTCTGCTTTCATTTATATTGTCAAGTCTGGATAAAATCTGTGTGCATGAGCTGCAACTGTATCCTTGATTCAACCATTGCTTTAATTTTGATATTGGAAAATACATGTTAAAAGAAGTATACCCACTATGGTTTTATAACATTTGCTTCTTATCGAGTCCTAAGATAGGGTAACACTAACCTCAGGGGACAGACAGCACAACAGGGTGTGAAGTCATTCTAGGACATGGTATTTCTAGGCCTTTGCCAAACAGCAGCAGGATATGGCTATCAGTCCTGTTTTTGCAAATCAGGTTCCTGCTTTGTTTGTAATTTCCAACACTGCTTGTTTCCTGCAAAATAGTTCTGCTGATGTTACACTATAACTCAGAGCAGCATGCAACAGAATAATAAGCAAATGTAGCAATGATGAAAATAGTCAACAATACAATATGTGGACTATGCAGCTCAGCAATGTTAACATATGTATGCACACAATATTTCATATTACAGTATACAACCCGAATTCCGGAAAAGTTTTTTAAATTTTAATAAAATGAAAACTAAAAGACTTTCAGATCACATGAGCCAATATTTTATTCACAATAGAACATAGATAACATAGCAAATGTTTAAACTGAGAAAGTTTACAATTTTATGCACAAAATGAGCTCATTTCAATTTTGATTTCTGCTACAGGTCTCAAAATAGTTGGGACGGGGCATGTTTACCATGGTGTAGCATCTCCTTTTCTTTTCAAAAAAGTTTGAAGACGTCTGGGCATTGAGGCTATGAGTTGCTGGAGTTTTGCTGTTGGAATTCGGTCCCATTCTTGCCATATATAGATTTCCAGCTGCTGAAGAGTTCGTGGTCGTCTTTGACGTATTTTTCATTTAATGATGCGCCAAATGTTCTCTATAGGTGAAAGATCTGGACTGCAGGCAGGCCAGGTTAGCACACGGACTCTTCTACGACGAAGCCATGCTGTTGTTATAGCTGCAGTATGTGGTTTTGCATTGTCCTGCTGAAATAAACAAGGCCTTCCCTGAAATAGACGTTGTTTGGAGGGAAGCATATGTTGCTCTAAAACCTTTATACCTTTCAGCATTCACAGAGCCTTCCAAAACATGCAAGCTGCCCATACCGTATGCACTTATGCACCCCCATACCATCAGAGATGCTGGCTTTTGAACTGAACGCTGATAACATGCTGGAAGGTCTCCCTCCTCTTTAGCCCGGAGGACACGGCGTCCGTGATTTCCAACAAGAATGTCAAATTTGGACTCGTCTGACCATAAAACACTATTCCACTTTGAAATAGTCCATTTTAAATGAGCCTTGGCCCACAGGACACGACGGCGCTTCTGGACCATGTTCACATATGGCTTCCTTTTTGCATGATAGAGCTTTAGTTGGCATCTGCTGATGGCACGGCGGATTGTGTTTACCGACAGTGGTTTCTGAAAGTATTCCTGGGCCCATTTAGTAATGTCATTGACACAATCATGCCGATGAGTGATGCAGTGTCGTCTGAGAGCCCGAAGACCACGGGCATCCAATTAAGGTCTCCGGCCTTGTCCCTTACGCACAGAGATTTCTCCAGTTTCTCTGAATCTTTTGATGATGTTATGCACTGTAGATGATGAGATTTGCAAAGCCTTTGCAATTTGACGTTGAGGAACATTGCTTTTAAAGTTTTCCACAATTTTTTTACGCAGTCTTTCACAGATTGGAGAGCCTCTGCCCATCTTTACTTCTGAGAGACTCTGCCTCTCTAAGACAAAGCTTTTATAGCTAATCATGTTACAGACCTGATATCAGTTAACTTAATTAATCACTAGATGTTCTCCCAGCTGAATCTTTTCAAAACTGCTTGCTTTTTTAGCCATTTGTTGCCCCCGTGCCAACTTTTTTGAGACCTGTAGCAGGCATTAAATTTTAAATGAGCTAATTAAGTGGATAAAAGTGTAAAATATCTCAGTTTAAACATTTGCTACGTTATCTATGTTCTATTGTGAATAAAATATTGGCTCATGTGATTTTAAATTCCTTTAGTTTTCATTTTATTAAAATTTAAAAAACGTCCCAACTTTTCCGGAATTCGGGTTGTACAACCTACAACTATGAATACATTTTGAGATATTATGGGCCTATATGCTTTTGAATTAGAGAGCTCAAGTCAAGCCTGTAGGAGACTGAATGCCTTAAGGACATATGGTGTAATGCTTGTATTTATTGCCATATTGTTGTCGCAATTTAAAAAAATGTATTGGCATTGTACTATACATCACCTTGTACCTAATAACTTGTAAGTAATAACTTACTCTACCTTTAGCATGAATATTGGGCCTGCCTCTGTCAAATCCTCAGACAGTTTAAAAAAAAACAAACAAAGAAAAACATCACCTCAGGCTTTTTCAGTCATCAAGCTAAAAAACAAAAAAATGCCTGGATATTTAAACATTTATGAGTTTCCCCTATTTTCAGAGGATGTAAAAACAGTTTCTACGTTTGAACTTGGCCAGAGGCATAATATTGTAAATGGGAGTCCTCAAAACAGAAATTACTTTGTGGACAATTGTATTTCACAGATGATATAAGCAGGTCTGTCATTCCCATTCAAACATGTTCCCTATCAGAATTTTCAGCCAAGTTTTATTCTCTCAAGTTATTCTCTGTGTCATTTGGGGAAGTCGTGGCCTGGTGGTTAGAGAATTGGACTCCCAATTGAAGGGTTGTGGGTTCGAATCCCGGGCCGGCAGGAATTGTGGGTGGGGGGAGTGCATGTACAGTTCTCTCACCACCCTCAATACCGCGACTGAGGTGCCCTTGAGCAAGGCACCGAACCCCCAACTGCTCCCTGGGCGCCGCAGCATAAAAAATGGCTGCCCACTGCTCCGGGTGTGTGTTCACAGTGTGTGTGTGTGTTCACTGCTCTGTGTGTGTGCACTTCGGATGGGTTAAATGCAGAGCACAAATTCTGAGTATGGGTCACCATACTTGGCCGAATGTCACTTCACTTTTTTTTTTTTTTTTATACTGTACCTGACACATCTTAAATATTGTAACAGGTTTCCAATTGTGTTCCATGTTTTGGATGTGTGTTGAAACTCTTGTTTCTTTTCTCTCTGTTTGCTGTACAGTTTTTTTTTTTTAGTTCTTTGTAGTATTTCTCTTCTGACTGGCTGGCCTTGATTGTTCCTTGTTTCCTCGTCAACCATTGTTCATTTTTAAGCTCTTGGCTGCATCTGAAATGAATAAGTAATTACTTAGAAACCATAAAGGAACAATGTTCTATGTATTATGAATGTAATCCGGTCATACCGCATTCATCATGTTGTCGTCAATGTCATGCAACCAACCAGCAAAAGTTGTCACTCCACTGTCATTCACAACATCTCTTCTGGAATCATGGGATAGTAAAATGCCCATCTGGTGTACAGTCGTGGCCAAAAGTTTTGAGAATTACATAAATATTAGTTTTCAAAAAGTTTGCTGCTAAACTGCTTTTAGATCTTTGTTTCAGTTGTTTCTGTGATGTACTGAAATATAATTACAAGCACTTCATACGTTTCAAAGGCTTTTATCGACAATTACTTGACATTTATGCAAATTATCAGTTTGTCAGTATTTGCAGTTTTGGCCCTTCTTTTTCAGGACCTCTGCAATTCGACTGGGCATGCTCTCAATCAACTTCTGGGCCAAATCCTGACTGATAGCAACCCATTCTTTCATAATCACTTCTTGGAGTTTGTCAGAATTAGTGGGTTTTTATTTGTCCACCCGCCTCTTGAGGATTGACCACAAGTTCTCAATGGGATTAAGATCTGGGGAGTTTCCAGGCCATGGACCCAAAATTTCAACATTCTGGTCCCCGAGCCATGTAACCGATCTGACTCGAATCAGACAAATTAAAGAGTCGATTAGGACTGTGGTTGAAACACGAGCCGAATTCCTCAGTAAGGCAACAGGAAGTCATAAAACATTCTGTGCCACAAGTCCCAAGCAAGATAACCAACCAACCAACGCTTTCACAGAACAGCTTTCAACATTAACACCACTAGAACAATTATTGATAATTTCAATTTGGGGAAGAGATTGTCAAATTTGGGGCAAGTGAGATGCAACGTCGGACATCACATGTAAACCCATGAGAGTTATACACAATATCCTTAAACACTTTCCCCACCTAGCAGAACCAGACTGAAATTCCTAAGGTGGGGGGGGGGGGCTTTGAACCTCTGGTCTAATGACACAGAAACTGTCTTTTCTACATATATATGGACCAAAATGAACTCAAAAAGACTTATAAGTGAATATCAGTCCATTGCTTCACTCCATATTCATTTATGTGTAACCCACACATTTGACTATCATGTTATAATCCCTTATTGTGTATGTCTTTTAATAACTATTGGATAGCTTAAAGATACATATTCGTGTTTAGTGTGTACGTGT
The DNA here is from genome assembly GCF_963082965.1 of Carassius carassius. NCBI lineage: Eukaryota > Metazoa > Chordata > Actinopteri > Cypriniformes > Cyprinidae > Carassius > Carassius carassius. The sequence goes on from NC_081803.1 coordinate 7,006,552, forward strand.
TCGAATCTGTTAGCTTGAAACAGTCATGACCTTCACTTATTTGTCAAAAGTATCATATTCTTGTTACAGGAATCATGTCAAAATTAGACCCTGCAAGAGTGGGAAAATTCGGACCTTGTGCTTGATAAGATAACATATGATTTATGATACGCCCGAGCCAAGACAATATCTGATTGGTCAAGACAACATTTCAGGTGTGGCCAACAGGCCAGTTTAAATACTCAGGACACCATAAAATTCAGCTTTTTAGTTTTTAGCTATGCTTCTTAGCTTTTGCTATTAGTCATGTTTGCTTTTAGTTTTAGCCTTGCTTCTGCTATTAGTCATGCCTGCTTTTAGCTTTTAGCTTGTAGCTTTGCTTCCTAGCTCCTAGCCCAACTCTGAATCTTCAGCCAACGCCCAACCACGGGCTTCCCAAGACGTCACTTCAGCGACTACTGAACTTCCAGCCAATCAGCGACATCAGAAACCCCCTTTCAACGACAACAAAGGGGACTCCCTTTTCACAGGCAATGTACCTTCAGACATTTGTACTGGTGTATCTAATATAATTTTAACCTCATTGAGGAACTCAATGCGAGGGCTAATTAAGTGATTGATGGCTGTTCACGTCTATGCAATTTCACGTATTGCTGTAAACTTGGGATTCCACATTTTCATTCTCTTAAACTCATCTTTCCCTAACTTTCGATCTTCCTGCAACTTGTATGAATGTGTGAGTGCGTGCGTTTATGTGCTAGATTAGTTTATATGCCTTAGATATATCTAATAAAGCCTTATTCATATTGAAAAGAGAACTATCTTGTTTTGTGCTAACAAGTTAATGTCTTAAACTGCCGATCTTGTTACTGTGCTAATTGATAGTGTTTTCACTATACTTTGGATATTAATATCCAGCGCAGATTTGATGTTAAACGGCTCGTTAAGTGAATCGCAGGGTGTCTCAGTGATCAGCCGTGAAACAGTGATTCTGTTCAAATTCCCTTTGAGCTAAATTGACCTGTTTCCCTTACAGCCACTTAGTTATCACTTTTGCCTTATGGCACGGTGCTCCATCGTGCTGGAAAATGCATTGTTCTTCACCAAACTGTTGTTGGATTGTTGGAAGAAGTTGCTGTTGGAGGGTGTTTTGGTACCATTCTTTATTCATGGCTGTGTTTTGGGGCAGAATTGTGAGTGAGCCCACTCCCTTGGATGAGAAGCAACCCCACACATGAATGGTGTCAGGATGCTTTACTGTTGACATGACACAGGACTGATGGTAGCACTCACCTTTTCTTTTCCGGACAAGCCTTTTTCCAGATGCCCCAAACAATCAGAAAGGGGCTTCATCAGAGAATATGACTTTGCCCCAGTCCTCAGCAGTCCATTCACTATACTTTTTGCAGAAGATCAATCTGTCCCTGATGGTTTTTTTGGAGAGAAGTGGCTTCTTTGCTGCCCTTCTTGACACCAGGCCATCTTCCAAAAGTCTTCGCCTCAATGTGCGTGCAGATGCGCTCACACCTGCCTGCTGCCATTCCTGAGCAAGCTCTGCACCGGTGGCACTCCGATCCCGCAGCTGAATCCTCTTTAGGAGATGATCCTGGTGCTTGCTGTACTTTCTTGGACGCCCTGAAGCCTTCTTTACAAGAATTGAACCTCTTTCCTTGAAGTTCTTGATGATCCTATAAATTATTGATTTAGGTGCAATCTTAGTAGCCACAATATCCTTGCCTGTGAAGCCATTTTTATGCAACGCAATGATGGCTGCATGCGTTTCTTTGCAGGTCACCATGGTTAACAATGAAAGAACAATGATTTCAAGCATCACCCTCCTTTTAACATGTCAAGTCTGCCATTCTAACCCAGTCAGCCTGACATAATGATCTCCAGCCTTGTGTTCGTCAACATTCTCACCTGAGTTAACAAGACGATTACTGAAATGATCTCAGCAGGTCCTTTAATGACAGCAATGAAATGCAGTGGAAAGGTTTTTTTGAGATTAAGTTAATTTTCATGGCAAAGAGGGACTATTCAATTCATCTGATCACTCTTCATAACATTCTGGAGTATATGCAAATTGCTATTTTAAAAACTTAAGCAGCAACTTTTCCAATTTCCAACATTTATGTAATTCTCAAAACTTTTGGCCACAACTGTATACTCAGGAATCTTGCTGGAAATAGTAGATCACCCAAGGATTTTTATCTTTTGCTTACTATATACTAGGGAAGTATGCCATTTCAAATGTGAAGCAATCACTTTTGTAATTCCCTTTGGAATAATGTTTCACAAGACATCCTCAGAAATTCTCTCCAGCACTCTTGCGTTCAGATTGCCAGCGTCCCGCTTGAAAATTTTTTTGCTCAGATTGATCTGTAATGACATAGTCACTTTAATCTCTTTTTGCAGAGCAATCACAACCCATTTAATTTTAAGCGGTAAACTGTTAAGACAATTGGAGAAATTGTTAAAAACCTACCAATGACACATTCAGAAATATAAGTAAAGGCGGGTTGTCAGTCCATGCGATCGAACAAGGGTGCTTACTGTGATGATTTGGATAATCTTCCTTTATATTAGACTTATTCTCTGACGATTGTGCAGACAAAAAGAGCTATTTCATACAAATGTGAGATTTTCTTATATGTGACACTGTCATCTATGCCTTTTGTGTTTTTGTGCTTTACAGACGTTTCTTTTGTGTTCAGATTTTTTTTTTTAATACACTGAAGCATTTTGAAGTTTCCAAGCAATTTAGGCTTGTCTATCAGGAAAGTTTCTACCCATATGTCCATGTCTACACATACAATGGTATTTTTATTAACCCTCTGGGCTTCTTCGTAAATGGGTTACACTTAGCTTCCTCCGGGTCAAAAAAGACCGAAGCCTTAAAAATGTAACTTTTTTTTCCCCAGGAAAACCAATCAAATATATTTTTGTTCAATAATATTTTTTGTATATTATTTAGAATTTTTAAAGATTTTTATGATACTTTGCATTAATTATATATTTTTTATGAGCAATTTTTTCCATTAGAATTAATATATATATTTTTATTTTATTTTAATTTTAATTTTTTTTCAATAAATGCACCATTGCACATCAAAATAGAGTGCAGGCCTAAAATAAAAAAAAATTCAAGTGAGAAGAGCGCCATCCAGTGGCTTTAAAATATAATAAATGTGTGTAATGTCCTGTAACCGCCTATAGGCTGCCATAGCTTTTTTTTATTTATTTTTTTTATTCCCATTTGGAAAGAAAAAAAATCGAATTACTAAGCAACCACTGAATGGAACACAATCTATATATCATTTTAAAGCTTAGGATCTCAGCTTTTTAATGCATCTAATCACATTTATTAACTCTTAACGAGTGCTGAGTAATCCCTCTAAAACCGAGTGTACCGCCAGCAGGCGCCACCTAGCTGCGAAAATATTCATTACCATATTTTTCAAAAATATTGCCTTGATTAACACAAAGTTGATGTCATTTGAAAGCTTAGGGTATGACCTTTACAGTGAATGTATCCACTTTGAAAAAATCTTAAGTATTGCTGAGTTATTTGGTGATAAATACAATTTCTTTTTTTTTCATAATCTATAAAATAATGTACTGCAATGTGTCAAAAACATCATACAGCTCATGAAACATTCACAGATCATTGAAAATGGCACTTCATTTTTTACAGCATATTATTACAATTACAATGAGCCTAAAATTAACATAATCTATTGCTTTTATGACTAGATATTCTTCATGGAGAAACAATTGCCCATGAGGGGGCGTCAAAGACTGTACAAAAAGGCTATCTCTGTTCCAAATGCTGTAACTTTTGATTCCTTTATCCAAATTATTATTATTTTTTATCCAGATGCAGCTAACATGTAGGGGGACTTCACTAAAAAAGAATTTTCCTCCTACCTTATTTCCTTCCTGAGTTATTCCATGACAAATAAGAAAGATATGCAAAATCATAATACAAATTATATATATATTTTGTCTTTTATCCGCAATTTCTCTGCAGGACAATGTCTAAATGTAATCTAATTTATATTTTTGAAAAATTTAAAAAGAGTTCTTTCAAACGATACCTAACTTTTGACTCTCCTTGCTATAGTTTTGGAGTTATTATGATTATATAGTAAAATATAGCAAAATTTGCTGTTTCAGTCTTACCAGTTAATTTCTCTGTGTGTGTGTGTGTTTGTGTGTGTGGGTGTGTGTGTGTGGGGGGGAGGGTGTCTTATTTGCACTCTTGATGTTTTAGAGTGTCACCCCTTCATTGCTGTACACTTTTTTTCTGCACAGTGGCTGATCTGTAGTTTGTACCACCAAAGTTTCTCTGAGTTTTCGGATTTTCTTGTATTTCCCATTCATTTCCTATGTGGGTCATTTTTGACCCGTAGGAAGCTAAGTGTGCAATTTTTTTTTACGACCCTTTAACATATCAGAATCATCTCCTTGATTTTTTTGTGTGTTCACATAGGTAATACAACAAAAGTCACCAAGTTTCATCCCCCTCCGATGAAGCAAAAAAATTTAAAAATTTAAAACGTACATGGTTTCGGTCTTTTTTGACCCGAAGAAGCCCAGAAGTTTTGCCTTCTGCCTGAAACTTTCCACTGTCAAGAGCATGCCAAACCATCAGGTGGCGATATAATCTTAACCCTAAACCCATGTTGGCCAATGAGAAGCCTGAAAAAGTTTCCAGTAGGCAGAGATAACAGTGTAGGCTTCGACATCACAAGCCTAAAACTCCGGTTTCCCTGTCTACACGATAACACTGCAACAAGATTTTTTGAAAATCTTCACCCTGGCAGGCGTTTTCAAAAATGTTTCAGTAATCTGCGTTTGCGTGTTGACAAACAGCCAAACCGTGTAGAGAAAGCTGCTGTTTTAAAAATAACCGCGTTCATCTGGACAGGGCCTAAAAATATCTGGCGATAGGTGTTGACCCACAAGTCTTTCAGCCGTCTGTTGGGAGATTCAAAAGCATATGCAAGGTAGCCATTAGTGCTTGTTAGAAACTCACTGTTAGTGCTTACTAAATATAGGAGAATATATGATGCTGTAGTTCTGAGAGTGATTTCGAGCCCAATAAATAGAGAATATTTAAATGGCTATTGCATCAGCTCACTCCTGTAGCTAATGTTTATACAGAGATACATTGGAGCTTTTCTTGCAACGCTATTCTATCCAGAACTGGTGGTCTGTCTACGATTATTGCGTAGGCATGGCAAATTAAGACTCCATGGAGTGACAGCATTTTGTCTGTGACAGCTTTGTGACAAGGCTTTTTATTTCAATTATTCACCCACATGCTGCATGTTTGTCTCTAATCAGCACCAAGACTAATTAAAGGGATACTCCACCCTAAAATGAACATTTTGTCATTAATCACTTATCCCCCATGTCGTTCCAAACCCGTAAAAGCTCCGTTCGTCTTCAGAACACAATTTAAGATATTTTGGATGAAAACCTGGAGGCTTGAGTAAATAACAGTGTCAAGGTCTGTAAAAGGTATGAAAAGTCATCGTCAGAATACTCCATCTGCCATCAGACGTGCAATCTGGGAAGCAAATGGAACACTTTTTGTAAGTGAAGAAAACAAAAATAATGACTTTATTCAATAATTCCTTTGTCAACAATACAACAAAGAAGAGCATATGCAGCACGGTGATATGGAGTGACACAAAGGAGACAGTTGACAAAAGGGATTATAGACAGTCTCAACCCTCCAAGTTTTCATCCAAAATATCTGAACCTTTTGAGCGGTACAGTCCCACATATGGGATTCTTATTTCTGTGACCCTGGGAGTATGGTCTCACATATGGGAATTAAAACGTTCGGTGACGTCGTATAACTGCCAAATTCAAACTGCGTTTTCGCGCGTTGGCTGGCGCTGAGCCAGAGAGAGGTGTAATTCATTAATGAGACAGTTTTCATTTTGGGGTGGAGTAACCCTTTAAGCACACATATGCCTACTCCACATGTACACAGACGTTTTTATGAACTGTGCTTTTCCTCTGTTGGTTAAAAAATAAAATGTATGGAAGATGGAAAATGCAAAAACAATGTAGCACTGTCAAGTGCATGCTGAACCAACAGGTGGCAAGATAACCCTAACTGTTAAGCCATGGTGGCCAATCACAGACTTGCCTCATGTAAACAAAGGAGATAGTGGCGCACAATCTGATGTTGAACAAATGAGATTACAGCACACACTGACATCACAAGCCAAAATCTCTGGACTTTTCAATCACTCAAGTCACAAAAAAAATCCTGGAACATCCTTGCCAAATTCAAATATAGAACAGCTAAATATGTGGGAGAGCTTTGCTTTTGAGTTATTATATTGCAATTGTAATGTTAAATCAAGACTAGTTAGCACATAATTTATAATTGAAATGGTTTTATTTTATTATGATATTTTATTATGGTTACACTTGAATTGATTACAAAGTAAATAAAGGATGGTAAAACAAACACTTAATTGTACTCAGCACATATGTAAAATGTTACCTGGGAGAGAAAGAGAGCGAGGGAGAGAGCAGAGCCCCACAAAGAGGGCCTCAATGAAGAAAGGGAGATCGCCAGCCAAGAAAAAAAAAAAAGAGAGAAACAGTTACTGTTACAAACTTTTAGAGTTCCAGGAGTTGGAACGGAACATTTAGTTATATTGCTGTGATGGTGGATTGTAGAAAGAACCAGACACAAATACGGGTTAAGCTCAAATTACATGTTTTAATTTACAAAAGCCGAAGCCACTAAACAGTGTGTGAGCTATGTACAATGCATATATTAGAAAACAAGAAAAAGAAAAAATACATTAAGTTAAGGGGAAACAGGAAATGAGGGCGGCACCCAAATCAACAAAATGAATACAACTCAGTTCTCAAAATCCTCTAACCTAACGAACCAAAAAAAAAGGTAGAAAACAAACCCAAAACCTTCAGCTTATGCGACACCTCAACTAAACTGCCCTAACTACAAAACCAAAAATACAAAGAGGGTGCTCACCACTTACCTAGTATGTCTAACACCTGTTAGCTGCAGGCAATATGTATCCTAGATCACGTGCTACGCTAAACTGTTCCCGATCTCCTCCCCAATAAAAGGAGAACAGTTACCAGCCAAACTCAGACACTAGCTAGTACAACGGACAAGCATTAGGCTCAGACATCATAACAAAAAGATACAAAATGCTAACCACAAGCCTTAAATCAAACACCTGAACACACACTGAGCCACTCAGCGCAGCACGCCGAATGACCTTTAACCAGCAGGCTGACACCGGATTGGCTGGAGAGACCACGCCCTTAATGATGATCAACAGCCGCCTCCATTCAGCAGATACCTGAGAGCAAAGACGACAGACTAGAGAACAGAATGGTAAAGAAGGAAGAGGGAGGAAAAAAAAACACAGCACATAACAGTTTCAATTTTCTTTGATCCCTTCCTTGACCATGGGACTAAAAACCAAATGTGAGACATTCAAACTGACCAACCAACAAATTACAGCTTTCCCTACCGTGAAAAAGGTGTGACAATTAGCAGACCCCCAATGTATATAAATATGCCTTCAGGAATGGCCTTTTTGCTACTGAAGATTTGGGACAGGAAAGCAGCAATCTTTTATCATTTTCAACCATACAACATTTATACATTCCGCTCCTATCGTGAATCAAAAATCCTGCGGGAGAAAAGTCTCTTTCTTATTAACACCTTTTTCTACAATAATCAACTCTGACAGAGAATCTTGTGAGCATTTTGTGGCATCCGACATCAAAGAACCCCGGATCAAACAGAGTCCAAGCAAACCAATACAATTGTTACCAGCTCTGTAGAGAGTGGAATAAAGAGTATTTTTTCTCTAATGGAAATAGCAAAGCATCCTGCTCTCAGATTCCAAGTTCTTCACTGATTTAGTTCAGGGAGAAAGGGATTGTTGGAAGTAATGTGTTTTAATAAGTTAGGAATCACATGGGATGGATTTGATTCAAGCTGTTTGTTCTCTTTATGGAGCTTATTAAACGGGAGCAGCAGATTCGGGCCCATATGCTCACGCTATCTACAACTTTATGCGGCTTTTGGCATTGGCGGTGAAATGAATTTTTGAATTGGTTAATGAAACTCATTAAAGCATACTGCACCAAAACATGGGAAATATATTTTGCTTCATCCTCAGAGCTGTTTGAATAATGAACAGCTTAAACTATTCAGCAGAGCTTGTAGCGAATAAGTGAGTATACAAGAGTTCTTGTTCATTCCTGAACATTATTGACAATATATTAAGCCGTGAGATGGGTAACAAACTTTGGAATTGCTTGTTCCATATAGCTCATGAAACCTACAGATGCAGGAACATCTAAATCTTTAGCGGCAATCTTCAGTTTTCACAAGTATCTTCTTGTATCCTTGTCTAACTGGGGGCTCAGTCACAACTGCTATGCTAACATATAATGATGATATAAATAAACATGACTTGTGCCAGATTTTGACAGTGAGCAACAACTTACAAAAATTAACCATGGTTTTACTACACATAAAAAAAAAACAGTTACCATAGTTAAATCACGGTAACCACAATTTAACCATGGTTTTGCTACACTAACCATAGTTTAACCAAGGTATTTGTACTAAAACTTTAAAACTGTAATCAGTACGGCAAAAAAAAAAAAAAAAAAAAAAAAAAAATACCTTGTTACTTCACTTTTACTATTTTAAAACCTTGGTTAGATTTCTTAAGGGTAAGCGAATCACATAACACAGAAAAACAAAAAGTAGACTGAAAATTCACCATGTCCCACTAGCTTTGACAATATTTTGGGAGGCCTGCTAGTATAATTGAGGGACTAGCCAGATGTGTTCAACATTTGTGCCTACTAAAAATCACTATAGGGTCATTCCGTGTTAACTCAACCAGAGGTCCTTGGCTCAAATTTAGCATTTTTCTTAATAGTATTTCTGAAGAAAGATAAACATGTATAGTGATGAATGCCAAAATATTAAAGTGGTCATGAACTGAGAAAACAAAATTTTATTGATCTTTTGACACACAGTACAGTATAACAGGTCATTTTACTATGAACTCAGAACTTTCTCATTAGTCTAAAAAAAAAGTGAGTGACGTGACATACAGCCAAGTATGGTGGCTCATACTCGGAATTTGTGCTCTGCTTTTAACCCATCCAAAGTGCACACAGCAGTGAACACACACACACAGTGAACACACACACCCGGAGCAGTGGGCAGCCATTTATGCTGCGGCACCCGGGGAGCAGTTGGGGGTTCGGTGCCTTGCTCAAGGGCACCTCAGTCATGGTATTGAGGGTGGAGAGAGCACTGTACATCCACTCCCTCCACCTACAATTCCTGCCAGCCCAAGACTCGAACTTGCAACCCTTGGATTGCAAGTCCAACACTCTAACCGTTAGGCCACGACTGCTCCCTCTTAAAACACCAGGTTGAGGAATGTGTCACTTTTTGATGCAATAGTGTGGCTAAACACCACCTCCGCAGGAGAAGATCAACGCCTGCTTCTACATCACTGCCTGTTTATATGAAAGTAATTTTGGGATTCGAAGAATAGGATTTGTGAACCTGCATTGAAGGATTTGAGAAGGTGTTACTGTTGTATTGTGTTTGTGAAAGAGAGACAAATATTGTCATTGGCACATAATGCAACGAAGATTGCTAAAGTCATCGGATTTTACTAATAGACCTACCAACCTCTGTGTGAAAGTAACATTATGATGCTGCCATCTTTCTGAAGTTATTTTTAACCCCCTGTAATTTGGCTCTGAATCGCAGGTAAAAATTACAATCTTGACCCTCTACAAAATAGTGGATTACTTGCTAAATTTTAATCTGTGCCATAATATTTTGACTTTCACTACTATACATGTTTATCTTTCTTCAGAAAGATAAATAAATAAATATTAGCAAAATCTTATGAGTTTATTTATTGTGCTGATTTGCAAGATGTGTTGTATGGCTGGTTGCAGTTTATGCTAAAATACAAAGTAGTGTGACTCGATGCAGCTTTTTATTATTTTTATAGGTGAATTTGCTGTATATTGAGAATTTGAAATGGCAGGTTATGATACATGATATCATTTGGTCTCTTTGGACCATAACTGTCCACTCATTTACCAGCCAGCTCTAGTATTGCCACATATTTAGTTTTAGGAATATTAACCAAATCTGTTCAAGAAACAAACTCATCTACAACTTCAGTTAAGTTTCATTTCTTCCTTTAAACAGTGCCCATAAAATGTGGCACAAAGAGAAGTACACAAAATACATTAAATTCAAACATTAAACTTAGCTTTTTCACTTGTTTCCACTCATACAGTACTTAAATAATTAAACACGTAGGCAGCTGGATATCTGTACATTTCTATGGGTATATGTAATCAAGCACAATTAGATCAGAGCTTTAGGGCTTGCTAACAAGACACTGTCACACTATTCACAGTTCACATAATTAGTGCTTCTAAAAGGAAATGTGAGCCAATAATTCTTGGTTTTATACTAGCAGCAGTTTTCAAATTACTGGTCCGTTATTTCTCAGAATCAGATATTGACAATCATTATTACATTTCAATCAATTTAAAAAAAGGATTTCTAGAAAATGATGTTTTAGTAACCGGAGCACATGTAAAATGCCCTCAGGTTTCTGCCTACAGTCAAAACTGCAAAGCAAGGCAAGGCAAGGCAAGGCAAGTTTATTTATACAGCACATTTCGTACAAAATGGTAATTCAAAGTGCTTTACATAAAAGAAAGTAAAATAATACTGAAGAAAAATAATAACAAGAATAAAACAAGCAATTTTAAAACTTTTAAAATTATTAAAAAAATTACTTATTTAAAATGAATTTAAAACAGTTAGAAAATGATTTTACATAAAATAAAATAAAAAAACAGTGAAAATATAGTGCAATCAGTTCGGACATTGCAAAGTGCTCATTCAATAAATGCACAGCTAAACAGATAGTGTTTTAGCACATCTGATCTCTTCTGGAAGCTGATTCCAACTGCGGGCGGCATAGTAACTAAAGGAGGACTCCCCTTGTTTTGTGTGAACCCTTGGTATTTCTAACTGACTCGATCCTAATGATCTGAGTGGTCTGTTAGGCTTATATTCAGTGAGCATATCTGAAATATATTTCGGTCCTAGGTCATTTAGTGACATATATGTGTAAAAATACTTTAAAATCAATCCTAAATGTAACTGGAAGCCAGTGTAAGGACCTGAGGACTGGTGTGATATGCTCAGATTTTCTGGTTCTAGTCAGAATCCTGGCAGCAGCGTTCTGGATGAGCTGCAGCTGTCTAATGGTCTTTTTGGGAAGGCCGGTGAGGAGCCCATTACAATAGTCCACCCTGCTGGAGATAAAGGCATAAACAAGTTTCTCCAAGTCTTGGCTGGAAACAAAACATCTAATTCTTGCAATGTTTTTTAAATGATAGTATGCTGATTTAGTTACTGCTTTCACATGACTACTGAAACTAAGGTCTGTCTCCAGAATCACACCAAGATTCCTGACTTGATTTTTAGTTGTTTGACCCCTAGAGTCAAGGTATGCATTCACCTTGAACACTTCATCTTTGTTTTCAAATGCAATGACTTCAGTTTTTTTCCTTGTTTAACTGAAGAAAGTTCTGGCACATTAAACTATTAATTTCATCAATGCATTGGCAGAGGGAGTCAATTGGGCTGTAGTCATTTGGATATAAGGCTAGGTAAATCTGTGAACCACATACTGAACTAATTAAGTACCCAGAGCACAGCCAGTATGGTACTGGCCTGCAATTCTTGACCACTGATACATAACATCAAAAGAGGAGATTCTGAAGAACATTGGACCCCCTGACTTTATTTTATGGACAAAAAATAAAAATGTATAATAATAATAATAACAATCATAATGATTTAATCTTCTTTTGTGTGCCACAGAATAAAAGAAAGTCATCAAGGTTTGAAATGATAATAAATGGTGAGAGAATTTAAAATTTTGGGTGAACTATCTCTAATATTAAGGCTCTGAATTCTGTCTGTTGATTGTGTGTAGTGAGAAATTTGAGAGGTTCTATTCTGTCACTTATGCAAACTGGAGCATAGTAAATGCTTAATGTGGATGCAGTTACAGCATTGCTTTGACTATGCATGCTATGAATATTCATGCATTAAAACACAACAGTGACCCAGATGCATCAGTTCTTAAGGTGACACCATCAATATTTAGACTTCCCTTTGCCATGGCACATTTTACTTGTAAATTTTTCTTCAGTTGTGCTTCTCGTTCTTGCTGTGTTTCTTATTTCACATTCAGTCAAGATGAGCAATCATGTGTTCTTCAGCATATCTGAACAAAAGAATAATTCATGAGCAGTTACGTGTCTTGTTTCATCTAATAATTGCTTTAATGCAATGCTTCAATGAAGAGACGAGCTTCACTAGCATTAGTCTGTTGCTATGGGATCTTCTTCTGGTTTGGAAGCAGTAAAAATGTTTTAATAATATGTTCAGTTATTGATTATCTGAATCATTGATCACTGTGAGTAACTTTATATATTACAAGAAATTGTAAAACATCCATAGAATAAAAGGATGATTGTTAAAACCAAGGCTGCATTTATTTAATCAAAAATATTGTAAAATATTATTACAATTTAAATTAACTGTTCTCTATTTTTATATATTTGAAATGTAATATATTCATATGATGCACAGCTGAATTTTCAGCATCCTTACTCCAATTTCAGATTATTCAGAATTCATTCTAATATGTTGATTAGCTGCTTATTATAAATTTTGAAAACATAGGTTTTTTTTTTGTGCTTAATATTTTTGTGATTACTGAGAGACACTATCTATTTATATATATATATATATATATATATATATATATATATATATATATATATATAGTGTATATATATAATTTATTTATATATTTTTTTTAAGGAAATAAATTAATACTTTTTATTCAGCAAAGACGCATTAAATTGATCAAATGTGACAGTAAAACATGTATATTTTTACAAAAGATTTATACTTTACATAAAAGCTTTTTTGGGAATTTTCTTTTGAATAAAGATTCCAAAAAATGTAATGATTTCCACAAAAAAAAAAAGAATATATATATATATATATATATATATATATATATTAATCAACAAACACTAATAATAAATGATTGATTATAAATAATTGAGTACCAATATTAATTAATTATTTAGCAGCAAATCAGCATACTGGAATGATCTATGAAGGAGTAATGATTCTTGAAAATTCAGTTCCACCATCACAGGAATAAAGTACATTTTAAAATATGTTAAAATAGACAATAGTTATTTTAAATTGAAATAATATTTCACAAGTTACTGATCAATGAATGAATGAATCAATCAATCAATCAATAATAAAAACAGTTTCACCACTTCACCACGGTTTTCAACCTAAGACCATAGGGATACATTCACAACCTTATTTTATGAGATTTAGCTGATTTTGGTTTGTTTTCATGTCTTTGGTTCATGTTATCTTCATATTTAATCCAAACTGCACCACAGTTTATTGGGAAGTGGACAAGACCCACCTTTAAAGCGGTCTCGGTCTGCTTGTTAGGTTCACACCAGCATTCGGATGGCAGTGTTCACACTTACAGCAGTGTGTGATTTCGATCAGAGCCAATGTCTCTTTAAGCGAGTCATTGAATCATTAATTCAACTGATTTGTTCAAAACTAACAGTTTATTCAGGGACAAACAACACTACTGTTTTCTGTTGAGATGGTTCTGTCACTCCTATGTTTGTTGGTGGAGAAAAAAATAGACAAAGAAACTGACAATATTTTGTCTAAAATGTGAGTTAAGTTTTAGTTTATTAAACTGTTGTATTAAATTGTTGTATTACTATTATGTATTAGTAACAGAAATTTGGACACATCTTTTGATCTAGCAATGGCAGATCCTGAATTTGTGAATACAATTATTCTATAATAATCTTATCTGGAATAAAAATGTATGTTTACACTGAAAAGAATTACCCGGCTAACAGGAAACATTCTCAGAACTTTGGCTAATGTTCTGGCAAAGTTTCCCCAAAGTTATGAACAAACGTTTTGAGCGCAAACCATTAAAACCTTGGATGTCGTACGGAATTTTAATCAGAGGTGGAAAGAGTACAAAATTATTCTACTCAAGTAAAAGTACCATTACATTAATGAAATTTTACTTAAGTACAAGTAAAAGTACCAGTCTAAAAATCTACTCAAGTAAAAGTAAAAAGTAGCTCATTTAAAATTTACTTAGAGTAAAAATTACTTAGTTACATTTTAACAGTGGGAGGGAGTCAAAAATGGGACAGGCCAAGGTTGTCAAACTCAGTTCCTGGGGGGCCACAGTCCTGCACAGTTTAGATATAACCCTAATTAAACACACCTGATCCAGCTAATCTAATCATTTAGGTTTATTTGAAAACTACATGATATGTGTGCTGGAGCAGGGTTAGAACTAAACTCTGCAGGGCTACGGCCCTCCAGGAACTGAGTTTGACACCCCTGGGATAGGTCTATTAATCTCAAACTAGTTGTTTTTAATTAAAGGAATCAGTTATTTAGAATAATAAAACATTTGGGCTGTTACCAGGCAAATCAGTATCAACAAACTCATCTTTTAATGCAGAAGATTCATTGGAAGTGGCATTTAGATGTATTACACTGTTTAGTGCAGGACAAGAATGCATTTAACCTGCAGTTACAAATGCATGAATAATGTTTTGATATACAAGACATAAAATGTTGAATACTCATTTGAAATGATAAGAAATTAATTATTTTAAAAAATCAAAAGATACTATAAATGTGAAATTAAAATGGCCAGTATGTGTCTGCAAGTCACTGTTAATAAGTGAGTCATTGCGATTGGACCGAATCATTTAAACAGTTGATTCATTCAGGAACGAAACACTGTCACGTTGCTCAGAGACGCAAAACTGTGCTTTGGTGGCTGTGTTTGGAATTATTTTCTGTTGTAGAAATAGAGCTAAAAAAGGCAATATGGTGTCTAAAACGCAAGTCTCTTAATTAACTTGTTTACTGAACTGTTATATATATGTATGTATATATTGATGATGATTTTTGGAGGAAAAGATGGCATTCTTTGTGTGATTTTGATTTAATATACGTCTTGTACGTTGTACGTTTTTATGTGCATGAAAACGTAAGTAAATGTACGTGTGGTAGAACCACATTTAACGTAAAAATAGACACGTATTCTCATGAGATCACGTTGCAACGCAGCATGTGAATTTTCTGCCCCTATATCTTAAATTTTGTGATCATTCTAAATGCATTTTAGGAGACTGAATCACACAGTGAAAGAACGCACTATAAATGCGCGCGCACATCATTAAAACAAAAATAGCACACTCCTCACCACTGTCTTTTTGGCTAATTTGCAAAACCTCTTGCTAAAATGTCAAAGCTTCATTTTGGCCACCAATGCAACGATGCAATTATTTAGCTTACCTCTACATTCTTGCGAAGGGTTGATGTCTTGTCGAGATTTTATAAGCTGCTAGTTTGGTCTTCCTAGGCAAGTACAGCTTACACTGCATAATAGAGCATACATATGGCCAGGGGTTCACTTCATTTCCTTCGAGTTCAACTTCAGAATATGACGGGGTTTCGTTTTCAGCGGTGTCTGCACCACTAACGCCTGTTTTGTCCGTCTGCATCTTTCTTGTGATTTTAGCGCCAGTTTGCCCTCCTTCCCATTATTTACTGCCGTAGCGATTTATTTTTTTTATTTTTATTTTTTTTACTCAGTAATTAATGTGTTTTAAAATGTAGCGAAGTACAATACTTCAAACAAAATATACTTAAGTAAAAGTAAAATTACAGATTAAAAAAATTACTTTAAAAAGTATTAGTAGGCTACACAAAAAAGCTACTCAATTACAGTAACGCGAGTAAATGTAATTCGTTACTTTTCACCTCTGGATTTAATATTATATAGAGAATTGTGGCATCTACATTTTTCACATTCAAATTGTTGACTACAGAATAATCTCTTCAGAATAATGCACAAACTCTTTCTAAGTCAAATTCCCAAATTGCAGACTTGAAGTAGAAGCCATTGGTGAACAGTGTAAAGACATCAGTTATGCTATTAAATCAGTCTGTATTGAGCAAGTTGCAGGGATTCTGCATTACTTTGTGAATTTTAAGTGGTCAATAAGAGAAAACTTGCTCCACCAAAAGATTGATTTCTAAATCCCGTTTGTCTTGCTGACTCCTGTCTTAGCTGCATTGTGAATAGAAATAATGCTCAGGCAGGTACAGTACAGCTATACTTAACCCGGCTTCACCCTGCTGTATTCCTACATGGTAATTGATGCTATTTGTATGCTGCTGTCAGCGGTTAGAAACCATACACGTTATGGAAGGACCATTAAGGTGTCGGAGCTTGTCAAAAGAAAATACATCTGTCCATAATGTTAGACAGACTCCAGTAGGATACAGCAAGGGGGGCTACCGACGCATAGAAAAATGAAAATAATAACACGAGGGGAAAACTAATTTGGATTAGTTGAAAATTTAAAACTGTAGATCTTATTCTGAAGCCACACAGCAACAGAATTATTCCAGCCTATCTCCTAGCAACTGCTGGTTCATTTTGTTTCTTTCTATTTTTTTTTTGTGCTGCAATCATTAGGATCTTAATTCCTGTAGATTGTGTAGCTTGTATTGACGATCCATTAGTTGTATCATAATATTATTGTATTATGACAAAATTACCATAATGGGAACAAAGTAATAACTTGCATAATGGAAATACTTAATGGAAATAAACATCTTGTGTCAAACCAGACTTCCATTTATCTGTCATGCATGGCTTTACCAACTCTGCGACACATCTAGTCACAGACTTGTTCTGATAATCATAACTGGATTGTCAAAGATTTCAATCAAACCTGTTTACAAAAAAATGCATATAAAAAGACAAATGGACCATGGCAGATTATCAAAATCGCAAAGCCTTTGTTCAGACAAAGTTTTTTGTAGTCTGAATAGGTTAGAAAGGAACTGACGTATGTGTCTTATGCCGTGGCGAACAAAATGGCAGCAATTGCATTGATATGAAAAAAAGAAAGTGATACTAAAGATAAGAAAGTAACAGCAGTATGTTGCCATGGATAAATATATATAAATTTTGACCGATCAGAAGAATAATTTAAATAATAATAAATCTTCATAAGTAATACAAATATTAACAAATAATAAAATTATTAATATATATATTCATAATACCCCTATTCATTAACCTTCATGTTGAGAGGATTTCTTTTTCCTAAAAATGTGAATGTAATCTAAAATCTACTGACTTTGCTCACACATACACAACAACAATCTTTATCTTTAAAAATTTACATTTTAATGTGTCAATATTTTGCTTAACCACCTTTTGCTCTAATTACAGCCTTTAGTCTGTTGGGATATGTCTCTACTATGTTTGCACATCTAGACTTTGGAATATTTGCCTACTCTTCTTTGCAGAACTGCTCAAGTTCATTTCAAATTTATGAACATAAGGTGACTAGGAAGGGTCAGTTAGTCCTTTTCGATGTCACCCACCCATTGTGTACTGATTTTCAACGGCATCCTTCTGGCCGGATATTTAAACTCCCTTTGTGTAAATCAAATAGTTATAAGAATTCGTTTATACCTGCCGCAATCATGTTTTCAAATGAATTCTTATAAAGGTGTGTTTCATGCGTATTGTGTTGCTGTATGTGTATGTATACAGCTGTCTACGTAAAGAATTGTCTTTAAGGATAGTAAGTATAGTGCAGACATCCATATACTTAATATTGCCTCTATATTCTAAACAAACGGATACAGAATGTCTAAATTCAGGTTAATGGCTTGTGTAAAACCTTTCAGAGAAAGTGGTAGTGAGAGCTAAACTTTAAAATGACCTTGACGCTGACCACACCACAGGAGAAAGCAGCTTTATGTGGACTCCATAAAAATGAATAAAAAACTCCTATAGATCGCACAACAGCATGACGCCTTCACAGCATTTCAGTAAAATGAATGCACATATCCCTAGTCTGATTCAGTAAATAGATGCGGTTTTACTTTCAAATGCATTAAGTTATCTGACAGTTTAAAAAGCACTAACTTTTTAATCAGAGATGAGCACCAGCTGTGAGCAAAAAAAGACTTTTGGAAATTACCTGATTAAATACAAATGCATATTTCACTTGTGAAAAAAACAAACAATCAAACTTTTTTTTGGAGTGAGACAGGCATCTATAGTACTGGCTTCAGTCTTTAGTTCATCTGCAGCACTCCTCCTGAGGTGTTACTCCCACGTGTTCCTCAGTGGCTCCACTGGAGTGTTCTGGCCCCGATGACTCATGCCATCTTAGCAGCTCTCATATGATCACACTTCCAATAAACAGAAAGGTGAAGATTGTCTTTTTTAAAATCATTTTGCTTTTAGATGAGTTACCAGATGGTTTTAAATTTAATTTACTGTTAACAAAGCATCAAGTTTATTTAACTCTCGGTTTTAATTTGTTGGATTGGATTTGAGTTTTTCAATTTAATACTTCGGATTACTTTTGCCTCTGTGTTTATTAAATGCAATTGAGATAACCTTTATATATACACCTATCATTTTCTTAGGTACAAAAATATAAATATTAACTCTTTCATTGTTGTTAAACATTATATAATTCTTCTGACTGCTGTTGAGCTTTACTGTAGAATTACTTAAACTACATAAAATAGATTGAAATTACTTTTGTATTGAGATTTTATTAATTATTTCTCATTTGTGTCACTCACATTCTACTGTCCAGAAGC
This sequence comes from Carassius carassius, assembly GCF_963082965.1. Lineage (NCBI taxonomy): Eukaryota > Metazoa > Chordata > Actinopteri > Cypriniformes > Cyprinidae > Carassius > Carassius carassius. The sequence goes on from NC_081803.1 coordinate 7,025,426, forward strand.
AATTAAATCAAAACATTTACTAATGATAATTGTTACAATCAATAATGTGCCTGAAATAAATAATATTTTTCGTCACAATGTCTAATTTTCTCAATTTTCCAAAATACAGTTAATTTGATGTTGAGTCAGAAAGCAGCGTATTATTGATGAGATGTGATCTGTGTTTTCATGTTCTGTTGGCTTGATAAACAAACAGGCAGTTGCTCTGGGTAATTTGACCAAATGATGAAAGACAAACAAACAAATGCCGTCGTGCAAGCCTGAATGGCCTTTTATGTATTTCTATTGGATATTAAACTTATATGCAAGGAAACAGGGCCATGTTTAGCTGACGTGGGGCCCGATGCGGCGTCTGTTTGTGACAGCGTTCCGGAGGGGGAACACAGTTATTTTTATCTGGGATTTAACTCTTGCATAAAGTATGTATCCGATGGTTTGTGTCTGTGCATGCTTAAACATGACTAATATTATATAAACCTCATTTGAAAGAGATTTATTTGACGTCGCAGTTTACGTTGACGTTTGACGACGTTTACGATCCTGTGCCACCACCAGTGTCCAAAACATTACAAAGGTAAGGTCCTTCTAAAGTCCTTCTAAATATTTCAGCATTTCAGTAAACATTTCAGTGTTAAGTCATTGTACTATAACTATTAGCACTATTAAAACTTTAAAGACATAAAGTTGTGATGTTCATGTTTTTGATATTGCAATGAAATAATTATATCTGTCTAGATGCTAATAAATTATTAATACAATTTTATTTAAAACAGATGTAAGTATTGATTGGGTACATTTACATGCCGTGCTTTATCAGCCTTATCCATCCAGAAGTTTCCACTCAACCGCCATACAATACTTTTGCATTCTGTCATAAAGTGCCGCCGAATGTTTGCTGTATATTCAGATTTATTTTCTATTCACTTTTGAGTGATGTGTAGCTTTTGAGATAAAAAATATTAGCATAATTATTGGATAAAAGCATAGTATTCTCTTTAGACAAGGAAGGCATTGCCAACATTTCAGACGAGACAATAACTGACAGTGCAGAAACAAAATAAATCCCCAAAATATGAGAACGAGTAATGTACAGTATAAAACAGGGTGTTTCAAAATTTTGGATGCCAAGGAGCCCCGAAAAACCAGAATCCAATTAAAAGCTGTTATGCAATTTCAGGCACATTTACATTGCATGTAACAGTAAGCTAGATATAAGGTTTTCTAAATTAAATGATGAATACTCATTAATATTATTAAAGAAAAAAAATCCAAAATAATGTATAGCATATTAGAAATTTTGTTCCAGTGCAGCTTTCCATAAACATTATTAAAAAAAAAAAAAAAAAAAAAAAAAATATATATATATATATATATATATATATATATATATATATATATATATATATATATATATATACACACACAAAATATTATAGTATGTGTTGCTTGTTGATAGTGCAAGGTAAACAGTGCTTCAATAACCCGAAAACTGTAAAAACATCAAATGATAAGGGAACATTCATTTTTTTTTCAATGAAATGACAAAAAAAAACAAAAAAACACAGAGCCCAGAATTCCATCAGATGATACTGTTATATACACATTGTTTTGTGCATAATGACAAATTGTCTGTTTAAAGGTTTCACTGTTTAGGTCAAAACTCTTAGCCTGCAGAAGCGGAAACAGTCTAGCTTTTCTATTGATCTCCCAAGTTAACAAATCTCATTATCTGTGAAAATGATCTCTGAGATACACAGAGGAGAAAAAAAGCTGCAAGTCTTTCTTTCAACATGAGAGGGTTATTTCAAGAACTGTCTGGCTCTGATAAGAACCATTAGACACAGGCCTTGTTAAAAGAAGACATAGTGTTATGATCATTTATACCAGAGCAGTATGTGGTCTGCACACATTTAACTAGATTGTCGAACAAGTTTGCTGTGTTATTTTCTAATTGAAACTTTGAGGATTTAACTTATTTGGGGTTTTGGTAGACTCTTTCACTGTGACTCTTATGGGAGTATAACAGGTCTGATAACCTTTTCAGTTTGTAAAAGAAATGTCCGGTGAGTGGCACTAAAAGCATGTTCAATTGAATCCAAAACGGATGGATATGAATCTCACTCATGTTACCACGTTATTTGTTGTGCTATTATGGTGGTTTGGAAAGAGAATTACATTTATTACTCTATGTAACATGACATGAGCAAGTAAGAATAGACTGGTCTTAGTACTGCTATGGGTATAGATTCTCACTGAGTAAAACAACATGCATCATGAGCACAAGCCCCTCTCTACAGCCCAGCAGCAACCACAAAACTCTAAAACCCAATAGAAACTCTTCTACACTTCCATTACAACATAACACATTAAAGGGTCCTTCCTGTATTAGTTTATGAATCATGCACTATGGTAAAAGCATTATGAGGTCATAGTATTGAGCAAGGAATCATGCAAAAATAAGCTTTTTTTCACAAATAACCTGCTTTGTAATCATAATTTATTTATATATATGCGCAAATTTATTTAATTTTTTTATGTTTTGGCCAATATATTAGCTGCTCTATAAATAATGAAAATGTGATCTTAAAACCAGAAGAAACATGTGTTTCATGGTATTTCCTTGTCTGAGTGTGTTTCCCAAAAATTTGTTGATTCTCGGGCATTGAGTGTGTGTGTTTTATTTTTATTTTTTACCAGAATCTCAAATTTCAACTTCTGTCTACAACATGACCCCCTAAGTGACCTCATGCTGGTGGTTTTCCGTCCTATTTCTGGATCACTGTGCAAATGCAACACAAATGTTTTTGTAACATATTTTGGCCGTAATCGCAATTGGGTGAACTTTCCGAACACACTCCCTTGAAGTTGTTGGAAGCTAAAAAGAACAATTACATGGCTGATTTAATTTAATTAAGCTTCAGCAAGGTTAAAAAGGGTCAGCTCGAGCACTCGCTCAAACAAGTTATAATGCAACTGTGCTAATTTAATAGAAGAATGCCTTCTTCAGCTCAATGGCAAATTACAAAAACCATTGTGTTGCTCTCTTCACTAGACAAAGTTTACATATAATTGTGCTTTTTTAAGCTCTCCTTTCACCATCCTCTCAGTCAGAACCCCTCATCACTTTTTGTCACCCTCTTGGACGTCTCTCTGCTCCCATGTCTCGTCTCAGCTTCGGTCAGATGGGAGCAGCTGTCAGTGTCTAACTGGGTAACTCATTACCTGGCAGCTCGTATTGAGCAAAGCTGTGTCGGAATTTGTAAGGCTGACTAAAGGTTATATCAGACTGCAACATGATAATTTGAGGTGTACACAGTGTGTCAAATACATCAAGCCTAATTAATGTTGACAGCAAGGTCAAATGCTGTCCTTCATTTAATTAACAGCAACATGCTAAAGGAGTCTTAAATTAGGAAATGCTTGGAAAAGATAAGGATGATGGCCGTGCAGATGACCAACAAAATGACACTAATACTGTTCTCCCAATGGGTTATAACTATAATAGATGGAGTACTTTGCATGCTATTTATATTTCTGAGAACTGTAATGGTGAATAATGGTTAAATATCTGAGTTGGAAAGCTAGAGGTTATTGGTTTAAACCTCATGTGGGGTGATGCATGAGCTTATTATTGTGCAAAAACATTAATACCAGGCTGCTCCTGTAACAAGTGTTTTGTGGTTACCATTCTCTCCGATTAAAAAAAAGTCTCACATGGCTCCAGGGGGTGAACAAAGGCCTCCTGTAGAGAATCGATACGTTTTTGCAAGAAAAATATCCATATTCCAAAGCGTAATAATCACTTGAATCTAGCTTGCACTAGATTGCACTTGCACTTGAAGCAGCTCCGGGAGGATGACGTGTGAGGTCAGCTTTGTGCAATTAACTACACACCTTCACACACACAAAAATAAATAAATAAAACAGTCGTGGCGTAGTGGTTAGAGAGTTTGACTCCTAACCCTAGGGTTGTGGGTTTGAATCTCTTTGAATCTAACTTTTTCAGAAACTATCAAAAATATACCATTACAAAAGAAAAAAAAAACAATGAAAATGAAAAAAATTAACTCAGTCGCACAAATGTAACAGGCTCTTCAAATATGCTTCATTTTTGTTAATGTTTTTCAAAGATTCGTTTTCGCTGATCGTGGATTCTGAATGCATTGCCACAGACTTCGCTTTTGCTTCGCAGTTTTTCGTTTGGAGTTTTGACACAAACTTATCGTGGGGGCGGGGTTAACAGTGATCTACTCTGATTGGATAGTGAGCTTTTTGGACAGGTGCTCTCTGAACGGGAAGTACAGACGCCACTCAGTGGCGTGCGCCGCGCATATTGAAAGCTCTCGTGGTGATTAAATCTGGTCTCTACCGCAAATATTATTTTTTACAGACAAAGTGAAAGAATTTTATTTTAAGCTCATACACAGGTTCTACCCTGTAAAGAAGTTTATACAAAGATTTAAATCTGACATTGATCTAACACGCTCTTTTTGTTCGAGTTCTGAAGAAACTGTTCACTATTTTGGTCATGTCACTCCACTCAGAAACTTTGGGATGACATTGGTGTGTTTGTCAAGTGTACGATTTTGCCAGACTTCTCAGTACATATGAAAAACATTATATTTGGGTATTATATTTGGGAAAATATCAGTTTAGTTATTAATTTAAAATTTTTCCTAAACAAATTTCACATTCACAAATGCAAATTCTCCAACTGTAAACCTGTCTTCTCTGTTTTTCTAAAAGAAATGGAAAACAATTTGAATGTAATCTCAGTGTCTAATAAGAAAGGACTGTTAGAATTTGCTCCGCCTTTGATCATGTGTGATTTTGTTTAGATTTTGGCCCTCTTTTCTTTAGTTCTATTGTTTTTTTTTTTGTGGTTGATATTTGTGGCGAGTGGGGCGGGGCCGAGGGACGTGGGAACAAGGAGTGAGGCCGGCAATGATTGGGCAAATCAGTGACACCTGCGACCCACTGCCGGTCTCGAGTCCCACGTAGGAGATGGAAGGATATAAAACTGGAGCGACGACAGTGAAGGACGAGAGAGGACCAGGCCTGGGCATTATTTTAGGTTTTGGTTTTATTTTGTGCGCACCAGTCGTCCGTGAGGGGCTGGTGCGCTGTTATGTTTTATTTTGTGATTATTAAAATGTTATTTGATTGTCCGCCGGTTCCCGCCTCCTTCTTCCCGATGATTACAAAGGTTTAATTCATTACAATATTATATGATGTATGTTTATACTTTTGTATGTTTTTGTTCTCTGCATTAATAAAAAAAGAAAAAGAAAAAAAAAAAAGCTCTCGTGGTGATTGTATGCAATAGGTCGTGCCTTGTATTACTAAATATGTAAATAGTATTTGACCTTCGATCGTCTCAGTCTGTAAAGATGAGCTCTCAGGAGAGACGGAGCAGCGCCATCTTCCTCTTTTTGTCCTTCAAGGCAGCTTGAAGTAAGCTTGTGTTACTGAAGTAACCAATAACATCGATACAAGTTTTTCATGTTACAGTGTGCAACAGTTGTTGTAATTATTGTCATTCAGTAACACAAGCTTACTTCAAGCTGCCTTGAAGGACAAGAGCTCATCTTTACAGACTGAGATGATCGAAGGTCAAATATTATTTACATATTTAGTATACAAATCACAGCGAGAGCTTTCCAATATGCCCACCACTCCAAAAAACTCCAAACGAAAAACTGCGAAGCAAAAGCGAAATCTGTGGCAATGCATTCAGAATCCATGATCAGCGAAAACAAATCTTTCAAAAACATTAACAAAAATGAAGCATATTTGAAGAGCCTGTTACATTTGTGCAACTGTGTTAATTTTTTTCATTTTCATTGTGTTTTTTTTTCTTTTGTAATGGCATATTTTTGATAGTTTCTGAAAAAGTTACCTTCAGTTTTATAAAGTTTCGTTCATTTTTATTGAAGCAAATGTAATTCCATACATACTTGGCTAAATGTCACATCACTTTTTTTTTTAAATCTACATAGTGTATGATTTTGGACATTGTTCTTAATTTTTTTTATTTTGTTTAAGTCGTCTTAGGCTTGAACTGACACCTAGAGGTGTGGAAGCAGCATCACAAACAATGGACAGTTATCAATAGGGTGTGGAAATTGCAGTAATTTGCAAGGGACAACTTCTCTCTTTGAGCACACGAATGCGTGTCTCGTTTATTTAAAAGCAGAAAACAGAATACCCGAACAATGGCGCTGACCAGCATGTTACGTCATCACGCATTCCGAACATTTACAGGGACCACGATCCTTGAACAGTTATGCAGAACACAGTGTACAGAACTACACTTAACAATGGTGAATTATGTCTGTCACATTCACTACAAGGGTAATATTTGCAGTCACCCATGATTGATCAATTCTGTAAGCAAAAATTGTCCAGTAACGTGGGAATTAGGCTGGTCATGTGATCTCGACATGGAAGCCCTCATGAGATGACCCACCCCATGTAAAATAAACAGCTTTTATGAGGCAATATAAATTATATATTTTTTTCATCTAATTAATTTTTACAATGTAATGCAAAATGGTATTTATATGACTTTCAGTGTTAATCCTAATAAGCTCAACGTGTTCTCAAAGCACTGTATCCAAGCAGTGACCCTTTTGGCCATGGCCGCGGTACTTACAATCACACAAATGTTCATTGCCTGGCTTCTGAGAGGCGGACATTGAAGCCTGGTTAACTCCATTTGACAAGATGTTTTATGGCAGAGAATAATTTTGTCCCAGCATCAGTGTCAGCATGAGAAAACCTTTTTTCCTGCAGGATGAGTTGGGCCAAGAATGATCTTGTCCTTACATGTACTTGGTAAATTATTCATCTGGGCTCAGCATCATTCACATTCATGGCTGCTGATTACTCTAAATGCTTTATCCCTGGGAGCTGAACAGTCCCCTGACTGCTCACATTAATAAAAGCTAATTAATGGAAGGGTTAGGAGAGCAGTATTAGAGTGATGAACGTTTTTTAAAGCTCTGATCAAATACTCGGCCATTAATTGGCTTTACAAAGTCATCCTCCACAATCACAGTATCTGCCTTGTAACTGACTCTGTGCTTGTGCACATTACAGACTAAAAGCATAATGAGAGAGAATGATTTTTGTTCTTTTCTTTTTTGTATGAGATGTAAGAATAATTTTTTTTTAAAAATCCATATTACGGTTATAACATTGGTTACAGATTTACTTCAGGCAACACGTGAAAACTAATATACAGTCATGGCCAAAAATTTTGGCAGTGACATAAATTCTGTTTTGCAAAGTTTGCGGCTTCAGTATTTGTAGATTATTTTTCCATGTTTCTATGGTATACTGAAAAACAATGATAAGCATATTATAAGTGTTAAAGGTTTTTATTGGCAAAAAATATATATAATGAGTGAATATTTACAGTGTTGACCCTTGTTCTTCATAACCTCTGCACTTGGATCTGACATGCTAGATATTAGCATCTGGGCCAAATCCTGACTGATGATGATCCATTCTTTCCTTGTTAGTTCTCAGCGTTGATCACAATTTGTGGGCATCTGCTTGTGCACTTGCCTTTTGAAGACCAAACACATTTTTTATGGGATTGAGATCCATGGAGTTGCCTGGCCACAGATCCAAAATTTCAATGTAATGATCTTTGAGCCACTTCTTTATCACTCTTGCTTTGTGACATGAAGCTCCATCATGTTGGAAAATGCACGGATCATCACCAAATTGCTAATGGATCGTTGCAAGAAGTCGCTCTTGCAGGACGTTTTGATACACTTCTTTATTCATGGCAGTGTTTTTGGGCAGAATTATGAGAGAGCCAACTCGCTCGGTTGAAAAGCAACCCAACACACTGATGGTCTCAGGATGCTTCACTGTTGGCACGTCACAGAACTCTTGGTAGCGTTCACCTTTTCTTCTCTGAACAATCAATTTTTCAGATGTCCCAAACAGTCAGGAGGGAGCTTCATCACAGAAAATAACTTTGCACCAGTCTTCTGCTGTCCAATCCTTGTACTACCTGCAGAATTTTAGTCTGTCCTTGACATTTTTCTTGGAGAGAAGTGGCTTCTTTGCTGCCCTTCTTGACAACAGGAAGTCTTGGCCTTACTGTGGATACAGATGCTCTCACACCAACCTGCTGTCATTCCTGAGCAAGCTCTGCACTGCTGGTGACACAATTCTATAGCTGACTCCTCAATTAATGTTAGCTGGTAATTTTGTGTCAGGATCAAAAAACATTTAATTTTATTTATGTATTTATTTATTCATTTATTTATTTATTGTTGTTGTTGTGAAAAGTTAATATTTTGGCCAATTAAGCTTTTAGCAGTTATTTAAAATGCACCTGATACCGCTACACAATGATCTAGAAACAATGTAAATGAAAACGTACTCGGTTACTAACGTAACCTCGGTTCTCTCTAGAAGAGGGAACGAGTACTGCGTCTTTAGCTAAGACGCTACGGGAAAAGTCTCTTTTCACGAAATACTGAAGCAAAAAATTATCCTTAATTTTGAATTTTTGTAAAGCGCATTTGCAGCAGTACACAGCCATAGACGAGACGGCTCGCTCGCTCATTGGCTGCTCTGCAGCAAGTGCACAGCCTATCTAGCGCAGGCTGATGCAATATCAGACCAATTAGGACGCTTCGCGCCCATCACACCACTTCCCGCCGAAATGGGTGTGGCCCAACCCTATAAAAGGAGCTCGAAAAGGCTGACTCACCTGATTTATTTCATCGCCGAAGCGAACCAGAGTGAATCGTACGCACGGCAGAGAACGCAGTACTCGTTCCCTCTTCTAAAGAGAACCGAGGTTACGTTAGTAACCGAGTACGTTCTCTTACGAAAGTTCTCTCATACTGCGTCTTTAGCTAAGACGCTACGGGAACCCCATGTAAAACGCCGTGCGCGCAGGGATCACACACCAATAAACCTGAAGCAACGCCCAGGATATACAGTGCACAGTCACCCGAGGGACTCACAGAGAGTCCAGGACAGGAAAGGGGGGGAGCCCTCCGTCCCATATCTAGCAGCACCCGTAGATGCGGCAATATAACATCACACAGTCGAGGCAAGGCCTGACCAATGTGGCAATGCGGTTCTTATGCAATACTGCCCATATAACAGTCGGCAGCGCATAATGCTCACGAACTCAGAATTCCCATCAGGGCCCTGATTCGGCTATACCGACAGCAGCCTTGCTTGAAAGGCGGGAACCTCCAGGTTATAGAACCTGATAAATGCAGACGGCGAGGCCCAACCTGCCGCCATACATATATCCTGCAAGGAAATCCCAGTAGACCACGCCCACGACGAGGCGACGCCCCTTGTGGAGTGTGCTCTGACGCCCAGTGGGCACTGAAGGCCCCTGGAAGCGTAAGCTAATGCTATGGCGTCAACTATCCATCTGGATAGAGTCTGTCTCGAAACAGCCATTCCCTTGGAACGTCCACTGAACGAGACAAACAGCTGCTCAGTGTGTCGAAAGACAGCGGAGTGAGACACATAAGCTCTTAAAACCCTAATAGGGCAAAGAAGACTCGAGTCTCCATCCTCTCCTGACACCGACAGGGCAGACAGGGCAATAACCTGAGCCCGAAACGGCGTGTTAAGGGACTTCGGCACATAACCGTGCCTAGGTTTGAGTATGACCCTTGAGTCATTAGGCCCAAACTCCAAGCACGACAGGCTCACCGAGAGCGCGTGCAGGTCACCCACACGCTTCACTGAAGCGAAAGCCAACAAGAATACTGTCTTGAACGACAGATGCTGGAGGCAAATCGATTGGATAGGCTCAGAAGGGGGACCCTTCATGGCCTCCAAAACCGCCGCGAGGTCCCATATAGGGACTGACTATACCTAGCTCCTCTAAGGAAGCGGATGACCAAATCGTTCCTTCCTATTGACTGACCGAGCGCTGTTCAGAAAACGCTGCGATGGCCGCCACATAAACTTTGAGCGTGGATGGGGCTCTGCCCTTATCCAACAGCTCCTGTAGGAAGGAGAGAACCTCCGTCACCTCACAACTAAGGGGTGAACATCCCCGAGCCGTGCACCAGCTGGAGAACACCGACCACATCGAGGCATACAGCCGTCGTGTCGACGGAGCTCTAGCCTGAGTGATGGTATTAAGCACTCCCACTGAGAGATAAGCGGGTTACCGTTGAGCGCCCACACATGGAGGGACCACAACTCCGGTTGAGGGTGCCAAATCAAGCCCCTGGCCTGTGAGAGGAGGTCCCTCCTCAACGGCCCTGGCCACGGGGCGATGTCTGCTAACTGCATCAAATCTGGGAACCATGGTTGGTTCTTCCAAAAAGGTGCTACAAGCAGTATTGAACATCTCATTTCTCTCACCCGTTCTATCACCTGCGGAAGGAGGGAGACAGGAGGGAAAGCATCAAGCGGGTAGCACAGCCATCTCCGTGACAGCGCGCTTTCGTCCTTGGAAAAGAACGCGGGGCAGTGAGCGTTTTCGTGGGACGCGAAGAGGTCCACCTCCGCCCTGCCAAATCTCTCCCACAACAGCCGGACTGTTTGCGGGTGTAGAGACCATTTGCCCGTGGGAATGTTGCTTCTGGACAGCCTGTCTGGACCCAGATTCTGCTGCTCAGGCACATGAACTGCCCTCAGCGAGCGCAAGTTGCACTGAGCCCGAACCAGGAGGCGTTCTGCCAACCTGTACAGGTTTCGGGACCCGAGACCGCCCTGGCTATTTCTGTAGGACACCACAGACATGTCGTCCGAACGGACTAAGACGTGGTGTCCCTTGATTCGGGGACAAAAGCGTGTCATTGCGTTCTCCACTGCCAGCATTTCCAGACAGTTGATATGTTGGAGCCTTTCCCATTCTGACCACAGGCCAAAGGACGGTCTGCCCTCGAGCAGCGCTCCCCATCCCGAAGTGGAGGCGTCCGTCGACACCATATTCACTTTCGAGGAAGTCCCCAGGCTTACACCTGATTGGTACCAGTCGTTTGCTGTCCAGGGTTTCAGGGCTGTAACACAGCCCTGATTGACCTTGAGACGCAGTCGACCAGATACCCACGCTCCGTGCGGTACCCGCGCTTTCAGCCAGAACTGCAGGGGGCGCATGCGGTTTCGATGCGCGCTAAAAAGCGCGGAGGGCGTCGAAAAAACTGTAGCGAGTAGCCTCTCCTTATAATGCCTAGCACCCAATCCGGAACCCCTGGAAGCGCTGAACATGCATCTACATGAATGGCTAAGGGCTGGATGTGAAGCACGCTCTGTTGACTGAGCAACGGCGGCGCTTCGGTGTGCTGTAACATGGGCGTTACGCCTGTGGCATTTGAGGCGGGGACCACGCTGATCACAGCGGGCAGATCGCTCCTCCTCGACCCCGTCCCGGCGCTTAACTGATTGAGGGAGGGCTGAGCGTGTCCCTTGGGACTCGTGATGTCTGCGAGTAACTGTGGGCTGCAAGTGTGCACATTTACTGCTTTCGACTCGCTGTCTGCCTGGACAGAGCGTACATGCACGGGTTTCGTTTTTACAGAAACCACGTGCCGTGTGTGACATAGTGTTTGTGGGCACTGAGGAGTGGGCACGTTTACTATGTGGAGCGCGTGACCGATCTGAGTCGATCTTATAGGCGCGAGCCCTGTGTGCAGGGCTGTGCTTATATGTGGAGATGGGCACTGAGCAGTGGGCATCGTCACTACATTTATAGCACCATCGGCCGTGGCCGGACGAACGTGCACGGATTTCGTTTTTACAGAAACCACATGACGCGTGTGACATAGTCATTGTGGGCACTGAGGAGTGGGCACGTTTACTATGCAGTGCGCGCGATCGACTTGAATCGCTTTCATGGGCGCGAGCCCTGTGTGAAGGGCTGTGCTTATATGTGGAGATGGGCACTGAGCAGTGGGCATCGTCACTACATTTATAGCACCATCGGCCGTGGCCGGGACACCAGAAATTACACCTTTTTCGGGAAATATCTGTTTTTTTTTTTTTTTTAAGGCACAAGCGGGCCACCATACAGGCTTGCGCATTGCAAAAGACGCTGAAACAGTCACAATCCCTGGAACTGGAACAGCGGCGCGCTTAGGTGAGAGTTCGGCCGCAGCGACTCGTACACCGGCGCTTTCCTAGGATGGCTTCGGGGCTCCCGGCCTCACCGTAATCCTCTGCCGCGGTCCCCGCTGCGCGGGGCGACGGCCGGTAGAGCGAGAACGGGGGTCTCGAGCTGCGTTTCTGAAGCTGTTGTGATAACGGCTTTTGTGTGCAGGCAAGCGGGCAACTGTGCAGGCTTGCGCGTTGCAGAAACGCTGAGACATCGTGAGAGCTCGGCCACAGCGGAACTCGTACACCGGCGCTTCGATGAAGCAGCCATCGTGTGCAGCGCAGACGCAGCCTGTTCAGCAGCAGAAGATTCGCGCGAGCAGAGGTGACGTCATGCAGCAGGCTTTAGATGGCAACACCGCTTTCGTCCACCGTTCCAGCAGAGGGCGGACAAAGGTGCGTCGCTATCGCCTGTTCCACCGGCGGAAGTGACTGGTAGTTCCTTTTTTTAGCATCATCCAGTGTGGAGAATGCTAGTGAGACAGACGAACGAGTTTGCGCTGAATATGGAGCGTTCCAAGCCTTTGCCACCTCTTCGTGAAGCTCAGGAAGAAATGAGGTGGGCTTTGAGAAGTACGCTCATCCGAGAGGAAACTACCATCCAGCCGGGAACGAGAGGGGGGGCGCTGGTGCAGACCACTCGAGGCCGAGACTCGTCGCGGCCAGCGTGAGCACTCGCCTCGGCTCCTTCTCGATGTCAGCTCGTTTGCTGGGCTTCTGAGCAGAAGGTGCGAGATCCTCGGAGCTCGCCCAGCCCTCACTGCCCGAAGCTTTAAGAGTGCGGCGCTTCAGCGCAGCGGAGAATGCAGGCTCAGAGAAAAGGCCAAGCGGGTCCACAGAGTCACCATGGCAACAGCTCGCAGTGAGGGCATCCGCCGTCAGCGAGCGCGAGCGCTGCATGATCTTCACCCAGGCAGGAGACACAGATGACGTACCGGTCTCCCTCGCTGAGTGGGGCTCTGACGAGCCGCAGGAAGGCATCTTAAAAAAGACGCAAGCTCTTTTACGAGTGTGTGTCGCAGGGCGAACACACACACACGCATAAAGAACAGCTGGATATAACAGAATTGAAAGCATATGTGCGCCGGACCGCGCAGCAGGAACGGCAGTAGAAGGCGGCGAAGGCCAGCAGCTTCAGAATGGCTCGTCCCGCTTAGATGCTTCTCAGACGGCGCTTGCTTCCTCCGTGATCCAGCGATGCGTGAGCTTCGTTGAAGAGATGAAAAATCAGGTGAGTCAGCCTTTTCGAGCTCCTTTTATAGGGTTGGGCCACACCCGTTTCGGCGGGAAGTGGCGTGATGGGCGCGAAGCGTCCTAATTGGTCTGATATTGCATCAGCCTGCGCTCGATAGGCTGTGCACTTGCTGCAGAGCAGCCAATGAGCGAGCAAGCCGTCTCGCCTATGGCTGTGTACTGCTGCAAATGAGCTTTACAAAAATTCAAAATTAAGGATAATTTTTTGCTTCAGTATTTCGTGAAAAGAGACTTTTCCCGTAGCGTCTTAGCTAAAGACGCAGTACGAGAGAACTCTAGTAAGAGAACCACAAACTTTGCAAAACACAAGATTTATGACACTGCCAAAACTTTTGACCATGACTGTATATAGCCACTTTAGAGTACTGCAGTGATGATGTATTCTTCTAGGCCAACCTATAAGTTCGTATCACCCTGGTTCTCTCAACAAAAACCCAACAGGATTTTCCTTTGAATTTTGGACTTAGCACATCACAAGGGGGTATTACTTATGTATTTTATTTAGTACAATAAAACATGACAATATATTGAGCCTTTATTTCAGGCATTGACCAAAAATATATTCAAAAACCCAATGACTTCAGGTTGACGGATCCACAAGTGCTAAAATGCTAACTTGTTTCTGGGGTTTGGCCTACAAAAATATTTCATCCCTGCTGTCGCACCAACAACCAATGACTTTGGTTTTTTATACAGTAATAGTGTGCTGCAGTAATGTCATCTGCCCTTTTAAATAACCTTTAAAGTAGGGTGGATTCTGATTGGCTGTCAATAATTTTATTTATCAGCTGTGAAAAAAATAAATATAAGAACTTTTGAAAGTGAGTCCAATGATATCATTCTTCTGTGTTGTTAACATTATAGTTGTGGTGTGGACCTTTCTATTCACATAGAAGTTATTCAAACTCATAATAAAATTATTATAGTTATTGTTCTTTGTATGAACAGGCATTCATTCAGGGTAATCGTTCAGAGTTGTCTGCTCATAGCTGACTGAATCATTTTTGGTTATGTCTGATTTGAAATAGGAATTCTTGCATGATGTATATTTTAGGTTTGTGAGACTTACTGTACATTAGTCTATTTACTAATGTGCACTGCTGTTCAGAAGGCTCTTCCACTAATTAAGGCTGCATTTATTTGATCAAAAATGCAAAACAACAACAACAACAAATCAACAGTAATATTGTGACATATTATTACAGTATAAAATAATGATTTTATATTTTAATAATACTTGATGATGCAAAGCTGAATTTTATAAGTTGTGCTGCTTAATATTTTTTTTGGACCTGTGATATATATGTTTTTTCTAACAATATGTCTTTACTAGAAGTCTTTTTGTCAATTTCACACATCATTGCTGAATAAAAGTATTAATTTCTTTAAAATAAATAAATTATAACAATAATAAAAATAAAAATAATAACAATTATAATAATTTACTAACTCCAGAATTTTTTTATTTGATTTCTGTTTTCTATTCAAATTTATTTCTGTTTTAATAAAAAAAGTAAATTCTTTTAAACTTTTTGTTCATCAGAGAATCCTGGAAAACAGTATCTTAAGTGCCAAAAAAAAAAATAGGCTGTTATTCTGTTGCCATTTATTCCCCAAGTAAAAGCTGAAGCAATTCTGATGAGAATCACTGTAAAATGAGATAAGGTTAATCCATGAACCAAGAAAAAAATTGCCAATTAAAGATGATGTGTAGAATTGTGAGATCACACACTCAGTTGTAATTAAATGTTTCTGCACATACTATGCAGTCCTCTTTCTTGTCACATTTTCTCAATGTTAATTTTGTGCTAAAAAGCCTTTTTTGTGCACAGCCTGTTAAGAGTGAGAAATCAAGTCTACACCATCTACACAGCTGTTCCAGTATGTGTTTGTCATACCCTCTTTTTCACTACGACATGTATACAGTCTGTAACTTAGGATATAAACGACCAATCAGAGTATAACTGCTATACTGCTAATGAATAAGCATCAAGTGGGTCAAGAATGAAGTTGTATATGTGTCATGTTTTAGTCTTTTATATCCTCTGGAATCAAGTGCCTATATCAAACCTCTCTTTCAGTTCTTAAATAGTCTTTCAGTCGACAATTCCTCTTGTGAAGATTGCTGTGAAGCTGCCGTTTCGCGCCATTGGAAGGTTGTTTTTTTTCTTGACATATCCATCTCTTCTATAAAATGGTGCCGTGCCATGATGATAATTACTGATGTCATTCCCCGAAGGAACCTTTGATCGCCCACTACACTACTATAAATGAGCTTTTACTGACCTGTCAGGGCAATGTGCATATCTCTGTCATGCAGACAGCATATCTCTACCATGGACTATTTTAGTGTTTTTTCCTCTCTATTTTAATGTTTGCTCTCGTGTTTGTGTATGTTGTCCTTCCCCGAGGATGGCAAACCTGTCAGCTGTTGATTTGATTTTCTGCATTTGCTGCTCTTTTTCTGTACAATACTTTTGTCTATTCTGGCCGAACCATTTCAGACTTCTATGGCTCAATATTTCTGTCAAAAGCCCATCTGCCAACTGAGCTGGTAATTTCCAGCCTATTGAGTTCTTTCTCAATGTCACCTTTTGTATCAGCTTGATTAGCCGCATACATGTTTTACGTCTACATAATAGAGCACCTAATATAATACTGTTGAAGAGTTCAGCACTGAGGAACTCTAATTTAAAAGTGACATAAATGTTCACATAGTTATTTAAATGGGGTGCTTTCATTGAAATATGCTGCAATTTTGACCAAAAGCCAGAATATGGCTCTGTCCCACTGATTAGTGAGCTGCCTCACTGCCTAAAGAGCTCAAGACAGCATCCTAATGGATGTGAAATCTTTGCTCTGTGATGATTTAGGATGCTTTACTTAAGTAGTAGCTCAAATGTTTAGAACTCCAATTGAGGGACTTGTCTTTCAATCAATTTCAGTGAGCCTTTTTTATATTTCTTAGGTTCTCAGAAGCAACAGTAGTCATAGTTGGATGAAGTTATGTGAACAGAAATTACAAAAAAATATATAAAAAAAAAATTGAGTTCCTATTTGCTTCAATACCAAAATAGAAAAAAATATATGATAACATTTCTATAACTTTACAAAAGAAGAAACAAATTGATTTTGTTGAAAATTATGTTGGTTAGAAAAGTGAAATATGTCATGCTCACACATATTTTACACACCACATATTAACTCCTAAAAGCAGATCTTTGTTTTTTTTTTTGTTTTTTTTTACTCTATCGCTTTGATAATAATAACTAAATTTCCCCGAGCACCGAGTGTCAGTAGCCCCAAAGTCTGGCAGTAGTTGACACCACATCTTGGCCTCAGAGCGTATATTCTCTAATCAGCCACTTGTGCCTGTCTGAACTCCCTCAGGTCTTCAAGATGGTGGTACTGCATGGATTAGACAATTACTATAATCCCTGTGTTCTCGTTGCTTAGCAATTTGAGGCAGAATTGAGTTTTTCCCTTACTACCAAGTGTAGCTGTACTAAATAAACAATTTAGTATCTCAGAAAGATATCAGCATTTAAGCAAAATTAACTGAAGCAAATCTATTTCATTTACTTTCCACAGCTATTTTAAAGTCATATCAAAAAAGCATTTCTCCATCCATCCATACATGGGGAGAACAAGCAAACTCCACGCAGAGAGGCATCCTAGCTCAGGGTTTCGAACTGGGGAGCTTCTTGCTGTGAAGCTCAAAATGTTACGCCAAATATGTCACTCTACTCTACAAAGTCATAAAGATAATGACATAAGGGGGAGTAAATCATTTTTGGGTGGACTCTCCCTTTAAGTGAGACTCAAGCATCAATACTTTGGGAACACTTAAAGTTGAACTTACTGAGTAGACATATCCATCATTTAATAATTAATTTACTTGTCTAATTTTGTTTATGTCAAGTGGACAGTTCTGTATCTTTTTCACCTCAGCGACATTTTTAAACAGCTAAAGATACAGTATGCTCCCTTTTTATTTTCTTTTTTTTTGTAGGTTTAGTAGGTATTGAGTACACTGACCATGCTAACTCTTCATTTAAATAATAATAATAATTAGGATATTGCTTCGATAGACCAATCTACTTCAAGTGTAAACAAAATGAGCCAATGTGCAATGCATACCAGGTTCCCCTTCAGGAACTCGAGCTGCGTCCGAAAACGCTATGGGAACGCCCTTCAGCATGCCCAGCTCTGAATGATATGTGAAATCAGTCTCATGACTGGGCGTGACGTCAAGGCGGGTGACGTAGTGCCCAGGAAGCTATAAAAGCATGCGAGGTGGAACGAGCGTCAGCTTTTTTTCATTCATCGAAGCTCTGTGTGTGTGTCAGTCGCTATTTATTTTGTGAGTCTTATTTAGTGTTGTTTGTCCACTGATAAGCTCCATTATATCAAACCTCAGTCAAGAGAAGTTTTGGGCTAAAGCAGGCAGCGTTCAGAATGTGTGTTTTCCCTGTCCTTGATAATATATTGGGGTAGGGACACACGCAGTAAGCTGTCTGCTTGAGAGCGAAGCATGCAGAATCAGCTCTTGAGGGAGTTGACGGCCCGCGATGCGACCGTTTGTAACTGTTTGTTTCACTCTCAGAAGGCTCTCTTTGAGGAGGGAGCCTTCACCAGCGTTTCTCGCGGTGCCGGTCCCAATTTTTGCCGAGTCGGAGCGGTGGCTGTTCTCGCGGGTTTCGCTTTCGCACTCCGCCTGTCTTTCTCCGAGGAGATTGACACGGAGGGCGTCGATGAGCTCGCAGTTGCACAAGCATCAGTTGCATAAACATCACTTGCACAAGCGTCAGTTACACAAGCCTAAATATTATAACGAGCAGCATTAATGAGGAGCATAACTCGCGCAGTTGGCTCTCGAAGAAGAAAATAAGGGGGCTGATTGTGCTTCTCCGCTCTCGCCGGGCACGCTCCGAGAAGTGTGTCTGTGTTTGTAATTTTGCGATTCCGGTCCTGCTGTTGCTGAGGCAGGCGGGACTAAGATCGTGGGGATTGCACGAGATCTGGCGGACGGGTTGGGGATGGTTCTTCCTATCTCCACCCGCATTCCCTAGATCTAAAGCTCATTTTCGAGGTTCAGAAGCCTGCGCTAGATGAAAGCGGTTTCTACCTCTGACTTGAACTCGCTGCTGTAGCTATTTATCTGTTTAATATGTTTATATTGTGTGACTAGGCAGTGCATTAAATCATTTTCAGTTTTGATCTGAATTTTATCACACCAGACCGTGTTTATTCGTTTGGTTGTTTGGATCCATTTAGTTTTTATATATGAATTGTATCACAAGCCAGACCGTGTTTACTCATCTGATTGTTTATCTGCATTTAATTCTGAGGACTTAAATTCAGTATTAATCTGACTATGAGAAGTTAGATATATCACTTCGATATGAATTGTATTACAAGCCAGACTTTGTTTACTCGTCTGATTGTTTATCTGCATTTAATTCTGAGGACATAATTTCAGTATTTATCTGACTATGAGAAGTTAGATAGATCACTTCGATATGAATTGTATCGCAAACCAGACCGTGTTTACTCGTCTGATTGTTTACCTGCATTTAATTCTGAGGAATTAAATTCAGTATTTATCTGTCTATGAGAAGTTAGATATATCACTTCGATATGAATTGTATCACAAGCCTGACCGTGTTTACTCGTCTGATTGTTTGATGGCATTTAATTCTGAGGAATATAATGACATTTATCTCACTTTGAAAAGTCAGATATACAGGAGCTCATGGGATATATAATTTAAATAAGAGCACGTGTTTACCTCTCTTCCTCTGAGGAGGTTGAGGCGGTCAGCAGGGGCTGCTGGGTGGAGCACTCCCAACCTATCATGTTCCAGCTCCTCATTCTGGGGGTATCACTTCTAATACACCGCATTAAACGAGCACTTCTCTGTTACTGCCCGGAAACGTAGCGGTGCTTAAAGGCTCGTGACCTCCACAGAGGTCTTTTAAGCAG
This sequence comes from Carassius carassius, assembly GCF_963082965.1. Lineage (NCBI taxonomy): Eukaryota > Metazoa > Chordata > Actinopteri > Cypriniformes > Cyprinidae > Carassius > Carassius carassius. The sequence continues at coordinate 7,044,767 of NC_081803.1, forward strand.
CTAGTTCAGCTCTCCCCTGCTAGTTCGCCGCCTCAGGGCACTGAGCCAGCAGCTCTGATTACACCAGAGGTCAGTCTCGAGAGACTGGTTCCCTTAATAGACTATTTAGCAGAGTGGAAACTACTGCCAAACATGTCTCAATGGGTCCTGCACACTGTAGTCAGAGGCCACAGAATCCAATTCGGTTCTCCTCTGCCTCAATTCAACGGGGCTTTTTCCACCCTGGTGGGCCCCGAGCAGGCTCTGGTGATGGAACAGAAGTAGACACCCTCTGGGGACGGAGGCCATCGAGGTGGTCCCTCCTCGCGTAGTGGTGTCCAGGTCATTCAGTCAGGGGACTGAAGTTCAACACTTACACTAAAGGTCTGTGGAGTGGCCGCCATCTGACATAGCATATCAACTGCCTTAAGATGCTGGCCGTGCTTTGAGCACTACTTTACTTTCTCCCAGAACTAAGAGGACACAATGTGTTGTGTGCACCGACAACACAGCAGTGGTCTCTTATATCAACCACCAGGAGGTCTTTGCTTTGTACAAACTAGCGTACCAAATCTTTGTGTGGTCCCAGGGCAAACTCCAATCCAGAACTCCCTCCTTGAGGAAACTGTACACCTTGAGGTGGAAACCTTTCACCTCCTGATGCGAAGAGTGCCAGCTCGACCCAGTTATTTGCCCAGTTGGGACAGTTCTGGAGTTCCTGCAGGCCCTTCTCTCTGCAGGGTTGACCCACTCCACCCTGAGGGTCTACGTGGTGGCCATTACAGCCCACCACGCCCCTCTTGGTGGCCATTCAGTGGGCAGACATCCTCTGGTTACATGTTTCCTCTGCGGTGCACTGAGGCTGAGGCCTCCAGCCAGAAGAAGCTTATGCTAAGTTGTTGAACAGGATACTATCCTAAAACCTTGAGTCCTATGATTTCCCCTTACCATTGGGAGTCAAGGCTCACTTGAACCGAAGTATGGCAGCCTCCAAGGCCTTCTTGTCAGGTGTGTCTGTAGAGGACATCTGCAACACAACTGGACGGTCCACGGCCCTCACATTCATCAGATTTTATGGTTTTAGATCTGCAAACCGCTCATGGCTCTTCTTTCTCTTGCCTTAGCTGTGCAAGACTGGCGGCGTGGGCGTTCTCGTTCCCATAGTGTTTTCGGATGCAGCTCGAGGTCCTGAAGGTGAACATCCCAGGTTACGTATGTAACCGTGGTTCCCCGAAGGGAACAAGACGCTGCGTCTCAAAGCCATACTTCCAGCATCCCTGCCAGAGTTCGCTTCATTCCTAGAAGCTGACACTCGTTCCACCTCACGTGCTTTTTTAGTTCCTGGGTGCTACGTCACCCGCCTTGATGTCACTCCCATTCATGAGACTGATTTCACATATTATTCAGAGCTGGTCATGCTGAAGGGCATTCCCATAGCGTTTTCGGACACAGCGTCTCATTCCCTTTGGGGAACCATGGTTACATATGTAACCTGGGACGTTTTTGCTGAGGATCCGAGCCGGTGACCCAGCCAATATCCCAATTTCATTAGTCACCAACGTGACATCTCCGTTCCCGAGATGTTCCGTATGGTAACCCTCGTTCCCTGAAGGAGGGAATGGAGATGTCACGTCGGTGACCAACGAAATTGGGATATCGCTTCGACAGACTAATCTACTTAGAGTGTAAACTTAACGAGCCAATGCACATTAGCATGCAATTATTGCATCCAGTTGCCGCTGATCACAGTATAATAAGGCAGCAGGTGCAATGCATACCAGGTTGTCCCTGCTGAGGAGCGGTGGTACAGCAACTATGGCAATGGTACGTGACATCTCCGTTCTCTCCTTCAGGGAACGAGGGTTACCATACGTAACCGAGATGTTCCATTTCAGTCGGTCACTCTCGATGTCACGTCGGTGACCAACGAAATTGGGATCCCTACCAAAGCGCCATGGGTGTTGCCCCTTCCAGTGCCCTTTGCGAGCTGCCTAAGCCCCTATTAGGTGTAGGCCCTGGGCTCAGATCAAGTAGTTCCACTCACCATTGTCAAAGCACTACCACACTGGGTGATATTGGATAACACTGGGAAAACATCCGTTTAGGTGTATATGGAGAAATTTGAGGTTATTAAAACCCTCTTGGGAAGGCAGAAGTCTGCCGGGGAAACACGGGCTCTAAGGCTATGCTGTGGACTATACACATACGAGTACTGCTTAGGTCTCAATATGGAATGCAGCCTTCCATGGTTCTCCCAGATTCATCATGAAGGCCAGGCGCCGGACATTCCGCTGCCTACAGCTGCCTAGGGTGATGGAGGATCTCAACAGGGTCTACAGTATGGACACTCTGGAGCAGTTTTAGCAAGCCGACACTAATCAGGGCCTCTCAGTGCCTCTACCCATTTGAGGTGAGAGCACAGGAGGATACCTGCATAGGCTCTGCGGCCAGCTGTGTGCCAGTGCATCTGTTCCAAGGACAACTGTCAGTGAGAGGTCTCTGGAAAATCAAACAGGTCTCCAAAACATTTCCAAATCAGCTGGACTGTACAGGGATGGGGTTGCCATTCTCCCGGGAGCGTAGCTCAAGACAGCTCAACAGCCGTACGACTGAGCAGGCCAAGGATGTGAATGGCATGAAGTGACCTCAGAAACTTCTGACTCCACAGGAGGAGGTGGGAAGCGAGTTGTGACATGTGATGGGAGTGCAGACCACCTTGTTAGTTGATGTACAAAATGGTCACTGTGTTGTCTGTTCGGACCAGCATGTGCTTGCCTCATAAGTCCACTGCATGCCCATTGTATATGGCCCCCCAGCCAGTGGTGGAGGTATCTGTGTAAACCACAGCATGCCTGGAGACCTTTTTCATGGGCACACCTGCCTGGAGATCTGACACGAAAAAAGAGATCTTCTGCATCGGGGAGAGTTTGCTCTTTTTCCAGTTGACCCGAAGACCCAACAGGCTGAGGTGCTGGAGCACCAGGTTCCTGTGCTTGCACAACTGAGCCAAAGACTGTGATAGTATAAGCCAATTGTTGAGATAGTTGAGGATGTGAATACCCTGCTCTCTGAGGGAAACAAGAGCCACCTCCACGACGTTCGTGAAGACACGTGGGGACAGGGACAGCCCAAAGGGCAGGACCTTGTACTGATGTGCATGTCCTTCGAACGCAATCTGCAGAAAAAGGTCTGTGGTGCAGAAAGATCTGGACATGAAAGTATGCATTCTTCAAGTGAATCCCTGCAAACCAATCTCGGAGAAACATTTCCCTGTTCAAGACTTGCAAGTTCAAGATTGGTCATAACCCACTGCCTTTCTTGGGTACAATGAAGTAAGGGTAATGGGTATACCCCCTCACTGCACTACTGCCAAGGGTGGTGAGGGAGGAGAAACTATCAGGCTGATTTCTGGCAGTAATAGGTGTCATCCACAACCTGGTGAGCTCCTCATGCACTTCCGGGAAGAAAGGCACCAAGGCGAGGCACTGAGAACCAGAGTGAGCCACCCCGAGAAACCAGTTGTCCAACCTTGAAGGCTTGGGACGCAGTGGATTTTTCCACTTGAGCCCTACCTTCTAGTAGGCCCAGGAAAGCATAGCTGTCATCTCTGGATCCGATTCAAGCATTGCCACTGTCCTGGAGGCGGCCGCACAGTCAAATCTTCCTCAGAGAGCCCTCCCTCCAATGTAGCGATCGTCATCCATTCATCGGAAGGGGCACCGAAAGATACCGCTGGTACACTCTTTGAAGAGGGCCCAGCACATTCCTTTGGCCACTCAGCTTGATCGGAGCGCTAGAGGTATGGTGGCCCCCAAGGGCTGGTTACCTGAGTAGAGGGGTTTGCCACCACTGTGATCCTCAAAACTACCCGTGCCACTGCTGGAAATAGTTCTCGCCTGTCAGCCGCCAGGACAAACCTTAGATCACGGCAGCGCAGCTCCGCCCCCTTGAAGAAACGGAGCCTGGCCTGGAGCTCAGAGACGGTCATCTTCCTGCGATGTGAACATGACTCATCCATAATCTCCGCCTCAGCGTGTTTGCCCGGACATGTGAGGCAGTGATTGTCACCCAGACTGACCATCACCCAGCGCCAGGTAACAACCGCATCATGGAATCTCCATACATGTGAATATGAAAGCCATATTACTTGACCTGTAAAATTTGTACTTACGAATGCATATTAATGAGCTTTCATTTATACCCCAGTGTTATTATTTGACGTTTGCTATACTTTTGCATAATGTAAGCTCTTCTTTATTTGGCACTTTATTATGCAGTGCAATGCAAAATATCAGCTGATGTTAACCAGCAGGCATGATGAACTCCAATAAGGGCTGCAGGCAGTGCTTGTGGCTGAATGGAAGCTAAATGGATGAGTTCACACATACCTGCATATGACTATGCTTAAGTGATTACATCAGATGAAAGGCAGATCTGCACAGAAAGTTGAGAATAAGTATTATGGATTTCCACTTTCCATGCATATCAACAGTTTTTATGACTATACTGAGTATGTTTTCATTAGAAAGCTAACTGATGTGTCAAAAATTAGTATTCAATTTGTAAGACTGTATAAACTCATATAAGGAGATTAGGAGATAGGGAGATTATTTCATATACACTTATTCAATGCAAAAGTTTTTTTGTGATTCAAAATCTGTTTATTTAAATATATTTACATATTTTACTTTAATTATGTTAATGATGTAATATGTAATGAAAACTGTCTCAAATAAAAAAAAACTGATTGTATTGTTTTGCTGGCATATGGATCTACAACCCGAATTCCGGAAAAGTTGGGACGTTTTTTAAATTTTAATAAAATGCAAACTAAAGGAATTTCAAATCACATGAGCCAATATTTTATTCACAATAGAACATAGATAACGTAGCAAATGTTTAAACTGAGAAATTTTACACTTTTATCCACTTAATTAGCTCATTTAAAATTTAATGCCTGCTACAGGTCTCAATAAAGTTGGCACGGGGGCAACAAATGGCTAAAAAAGCAAGCAGTTTTGAAAAGATTCAGCTGGGAGAACATCTAGTGATTAATTAAGTTAATTGATATCAGGTCTGTAACATGATTAGCTATAAAAGCTTTGTCTTAGAGAAGCAGAGTCTCTCAGAAGTAAAGATGGGCAGAGGCTCTCCAATCTGTGAAAGACTGCGTAAAAAAATTGTGGAAAACTTTAAAAACAATGTTCCTCAACCTCAAATTGCAAAGGCTTTGCAAATCTCATCATCTACAGTGCATAACATCATCAAAAGATTCAGAGAAACTGGAGAAATCTCTGTGCGTAAGGGACAAGGCCGGAGACCTTTATTGGATGCCCGTGGTCTTCGGGCTCTCAGACGACACTGCATCACTCATCGGCATGATTGTGTCAATGACATTACTAAATGGGCCCAGGAATACTTTCAGAAACCACTGTCGGTAAACACAATCTGCCGTGCCATCAGCAGATGCCAACTAAAGCTCTATCATGCAAAAAGGAAGCCATATGTGAACATGGTCCAGAAGCGCCGTCGTGTCCTGTGGGCCAAGGCTCATTTAAAATGGACTATTTCAAAGTGGAATAGTGTTTTATGGTCAGACGAGTCCAAATTTGACATTCTTGTTGGAAATCACGGACGCCGTCTCCTCCGGGCTAAAGAGGAGGGAGACCTTCCAGCATGTTATCAGCGTTCAGTTCAAAAGCCAGCATCTCTGATGGTATGGGGGTGCATAAGTGCATACGGTATGGGCAGCTTGCATGTTTTGGAAGGCTCTGTGAATGCTGAAAGGTATATAAAGGTTTTAGAGCAACATATGCTTCCCTCCGAACAACGTCTATTTCAGGGAAGGCCTTGTTTATTTCAGCAGGACAATGCAAAACCACATACTGCAGCTATAACAACAGCATGGCTTCGTCGTAGAAGAGTCCGGGTGCTAACCTGGCCTGCCTGCGGTCAAGATCTTTCACCTATAGAGATCATTTGGCGCATCATTAAACGAAAAATACGTCAAAGACGACCACGAACTCTTCAGCAGCTGGAAATCTATATAAGGCAAGAATGGGACCAAATTCCAACAGCAAAACTCCAGCAACTCATAGCCTCAATGCCCAGACGTCTTCAAACTGTTTTGAAAAGAAAAGGAGATGCTACACCATGGTAAACATGCCCCGTCCCAACTATTTTGAGACCTGTAGCAGAAATCAAAATTGAAATGAGCTAATTTTGTGCATAAAATTGTAAACTTTCTCAGTTTAAACATTTGCTATGTTATCTATGTTCTATTGTGAATAAAATATTGGCTCATGTGATTTGAAAGTCTTTTAGTTTTCATTTTATAAAAATTTAAAAAACGTCCCAACTTTTCCGGAATTCGGGTTGTAGTTCTAACCTGCTCTTGTAGTTGAACACCAGATGTGGTCCTATAGAACATATTAATTAGCTGTCATGTTTTGAGACAAATTAATGAAGAGAGATAGATATCAAAACTGTGACATTTAACCGACATTTAACCTTAAAAATTATTAATCTTATCAGTTTATTCCAAAACAGGCAACATTTAGTCCATTCAGTTTGTTGTTCACAAATGACGATGGCTATATTTAAAGTCAACATGAAATGCCTCAGTAATACGATTGATAATAATTTGAAAAGTAGGTGTTATATATCAGAATGAAGCCAGTCCAAATGCAAGTTTGCAGTTGGTTAAAATGAACCAATAGAGTGTAAAAGACAGGTTCTGGAAGTAAAAATCATATTTATTTTCTTCATAAGGAAACATTTTATAGATAACCAAAAAGACAGACCTGCAAGGTGTTGATCGACGGTATATGCTTCTGTAGAAGCCATCAGACTGCATCATTTCATATTATTTTTAAGTAATCATTTTCAACTGCAGAATTTGTGACGAAAAACTATATTACTATATCAGACAACCAAATCATGTGAAAAACACTTTAACAATTACTCTAAGTAATAGATTACATTTCATTGATGCTCTCAAACTATTTAAATCAACGCTTCAATGTTTTTCAGGGCAAAAGACATGGAGCAGGGACTCCTGATACAAAATGTTTCAAGCAGAGCTACATATTAAGCATATAGCCTTTGATATTAATAGAAACGAATCATATTTTGATTAAGAATAATTTATGTTACATGTATATTATGTTAAGAAAGTAGATCAGAACTATGCACATTATTGTTGTCGCACATGCATCACTGTCTGTATATTACTTTTCATTGTTAAAATTGAGATTTATGCATCTTAACAAATAACATGTTGAGATAAAAATTATATTTGCATTCACCTGAACTTTAGCTTCAAGTTCATTACAAATTTACATTTTAATTTTACTGTCAAATGGACAATGAAGAATCAAATCACAGAGTATCTGAAATTAGTGATGGTTTCCTAATAAAGTGCAGATGTAATATGCAAGCAAAAGCTCCACTATAAAACAAATATCAGTGAGATGTTATATACAGTACAGAACAAAAGTTTGGACACACCTTCTCATTCAAAGAGTTTTCTTTATTTTCATGACTATGAAAATTGTAGATTCACACTGAAGGCATCAAAACTATGAATTAACACATGTGGAATTATATATGGAATTATATACAAAACAAAAAAGTGTGAAACAACTGAAAATATGTCATATTATAGGTTCTTCAAAGTAGTCACCTTTTGCTTTGATTACTGCTTTGCACACTCTTGGCATTCTCTTGATGAGCTTCAAGAGGTAGTCACCTGAAATGGTCTTCCAACAGTCTTGAAGGAGTTCCCCGAGAGATGCTTAGCACTTGTTGGCCCTTTTGCCTTCTGTCTGTGGTCCAGCTCACCCCTAAACCATCTCGATTGGGTTCAGGTCTGGTGACTGTGGAGGCCAGGTTATCTGGCGCAGCACCCCATCACTCTCCTTCTTGGTCAAATAGCCCTTGATGCCTTCAGTGTGACTCTACAATTTCATAGTCATGAAAATAAAGAAAACTCTTTGAATGAGGAGGTGTGTCCAAACTTTTGGTCTCCACTGTATATATTGATGCAAATATTTTTATAGTAATCTATTAGTCTGCTTTTACATTGCACGTATCTATTTTGACATGTCATGTTTTTGTCCCGTGCTTGTATCACTATGTCATCTGCAGCTTCAGAGAGAATCACAGAATCATGTAAATCAGAATGGAGGTCAAACTGAAAAACACAATGAAGCGCTTGCTAAATCTGTTTCACCACAAATATATATTATTGCAGCATCAACTGAGGTAGCTTATTTTTAAAATTAACTTTTTAATTTGAGTTTATTCATTTATTTATTATTACTTGTGATCAAACAGAGGACCCCCAGCTGTTTTAAATGTGTGTGTGTGTGTGTGTGTGTAGTTTTTGCAATAAAAATAAACAATTTTTAAAAATATATTTAATTTACATATTTCAAGCAACAGTTCTATATTTATCCATTGTTTTATGTTATGTTGTTTAATGTTTCATTGGATTATACCTCTTTCCCTCATTAAAGCTGTTAACTCCATCAACACTTTTGTTTCAAATTATATTTTCTTATGTTATGGATCACCTCATAGCTGGTTGCTTTGTTTCATGGCTTATAACTTCTTAACAAATACCGTAAAAAAGTCCCCTTGCAATAAATGAATGGAAAAATACCACCAGAACCAAGGCCCCTGAAATCATCAGCAGAACATTTTAGGTGAAGATCAAGTTGGTAGTTTCTGATAAAAACTATGAAAGCATTTTTCATTAAAATATTGTTAAAAATTGTCCAATTTGATTTTGTGTTGACTTTAAATGTCATTTTAAGTTACAGGAAGTCTTTCCGAACTTATTGTGAGATAATCACTCAGACCTAATTGAATTCTGCAATAGATGCTATTAAAGTCATGACTCTTCGAGACATTACTAGGATGTTTTTATTAACCTCTAAACAAATATTTTCGACACATTCTTGAGCCTCTGTCTTGCCTCATTTTAAGCATCACAAATGAATCAAAACCTTTTTGAGTCATAGGAGCCACTATTTTTGAACGTCTCAGTCTATTGTTGAAATCCTCTCAGTCTGTCTCTGCGGTACTATGCAAGTGTACGGTCTGAAACCATTACATAAGAGAGAGAAACAGAGAAAAAAAAAAAAAAAAAGTAAGGCCACACGATAGATTGCACACTATAAAATACACCAACAATTGACCCTCTCCGCAAATGTATCTTTTGTTCCACTCTACCCAGAGCATTTTTCTTTGAATATAATCCAAGCCTTTTGTTAAGAAAAAAAAAACATAATACATAATAACAGCCTAAGACAAACATCATTGGCCTTGATGGCTCTCCATGGTGATTTGTTTCACCTGGTTCTCCACTTTTGTTCCAGTTCCCAACATCGCACCGGCATTTCTGCAAATACTAAAGGTTCTTTAGAGTTAAAACAGGAAGAAAAAAAGAATCTCATATACTTACAAACATCATTATACACATTGTATACAGGGCAGTATGATCCAAATCTTGCCAGATTACAGGATCCAAATGTATCGCGGATGAACACTTGTAATTTGCCGAAAACAAATTCGAGAATTAAAAAGGGAACAAAAATCTAGATTTAATCCATTTTTTCATTGAACAAAAGAAACATTTACATGGAATTATTGATAATGACCAAGGCAGTGAGCAGTATTGTACTGATGTGCGCGGGGGAGATAGCATAGAGTTTATTTTTTTTTATTTTTTTTTTTTTATAATGAATGGATATCTCTAGGTAAATATACAGAGAGAGTTCATCAGTGGGTCACATGATTGTATTTTATAGCCTGTTCTCGATCAACCGTCTGTCATGATATTGAAAAACACAGTGAGCTACTTTCCTTCTGGCATATGAAGACGTTTGTAGAAGTTCTCTGTGTTTAGTGTCTGCTGCCGGTGGTGTTCCTAGTGGTGTTTCGAGTCTTTAGAAGCTCCTTCGAAGGATTTGTTGATTTGATTTGACTGGTTTTCAAAGATGGTGTGTGATGCTCACATACACACACACTTACAGAGAGAGAGAGAGAGAGAGAGAGAGAGAGAGAGAGAGAGAGAGAGAGAGAGAGATCAATGTCACTTTAGAGAATTTCTTTGATTGAGGTCAGAAGAATCCACCAGATGATTCCTGGAGTTGTAGAGTCAGGCTGTGTTTACAGAACCTGACTGACCAGTGCAAAGGCCAGTGTCAGTATGGCGGCAGAAACACTGATTGAAGTCACAGATGAATGTCTGGCTCTGTTGTTGTCAGCCTGTTGAGAGCCCACCGAGTCAATGGATCCCTCCATATTGGGATTCAGCACATTCTGAGGAAATATTACAAGCTTTTTTTTTTCAGTTCAAGTATTAGGATTATAGGTAATTCCTGTTACTCACTACTCACTAATGTTTAAAAATGGGCATGTTTGTGGTATTTCTATAAAAGCTTATTGGAGACTTTCATAAATGTGTTCGGACACTTAAACTTTGTTAATTTTAACATGATTATCTTTACAATGACTTTGACTTCATGTTTTGGTTGTTGTTTTCCTGAATGATGTCTCTTCCTGGTGCATAATGTCATTAAAGTTAGTCTAAAAGATGTAAAGTGATATTTTGGACACCGGAATCAACTGTGAAATAATTGGCAAGAACATTTAATTAGAAAAAGAAAAAAAATTTAAATATGTGGAAAAAAAATATATATATGTAAATTTACCAGTTTTTCATCTTAGAAATGAGTGCAGCATCATTACAAAGTTAATAAAAAATAAATAAAATGATAGTGATAGTAGACCCATAGTGATTGAATTATGATACAGTGAAAGTAATAATTTCCATCTTTAAGAACTATGCATTTAATAATTTGCCCAGAATACATAGGCCTATCCAGCTAAAGAAAATATTTTCTAAGAACATTTTGCTAATGTTCCCATGAAGCTATGTAAACTTTATTTATGAATGTTCTCTAAACACTCAAAACATACTTTTCTTTATTTGTTTCTTTATTTCTTTGTTTCTTTGTTTCTTTGTTTCTTTCTTTCTTTAGGTTTCACGATCTTTTAATTTTTTGTGGGAATCTTTTTTGTGTATTTTCTGTGAAAGTTCTGAAACAACCAGTATCATAAAAAAAAAAATGAAAAAAATCATTCCATGAATGATGTATACATGCAAATAAATAAAATTGTTTTTTTTCATTTCTTTCTTTTTTTTTCTTTTTGGAGAAAATTTGTAAAGACTAGATAGCTCTGAATGAACATTGTATTGATGTTATTTAAATTATTTGTTCATGATGAACATTTGTTCATAACTTTAAAAGAACCTTTCCAGAAAGTTTGCCAATGTTCTGAGAATCGTTCTTGTTAGGTGGGTAGAAAAATATGATGTTATAAGGTAGGAAAGACCTATAATTATGTTTGATAATTGTGCAGGTGAAACATGTCTTACCTCATCAGCGCATTCAAAACTGCTAGAACACTTCTGCTGACTGTCCTGAGAAAATAGAAATACATATTATTCTTATGATCACATGACCATAACCTGCACACTATACTGTTCATTGTTAATTGTGTCTGGCTGCCCTCTATCCATCATTCTACTGTGATGTACACCTATACATTATTTAATTAATTTATTACATTATTTCCTTTTTGCCTTGGATGGAATAGAATTTGAACAGAGAATCAGCCAGCACAATTATCAAGTAAAGGAATCTTGAAACAAACAAAATCTGATGCATAATGCCTGACAATATTCACCCTAAAATGTCCAAATTGTTTGTGGTTATAATTGCACTCTCAGTAAAAATGTGCTAAAATTTTACATTTAGTACCATGCATATTACTACTCTAAGGTATTAATATACATAATTTTGGTGTAAAGAAGGTAAACAGGTGTTCCATTAAGGTTACTGCCCCAGTGACAAGCTATTGTACCGCTAAAAGTATACTTTTTGCAAATTTTTTCTGACAGTGTAGTTTTAATGACAAAGAAAATCATGATGCTGTATATGTATCAAGTGAAAATCTAACTATTATGGAGACTGATGTGTTTTCTCCCAAGCTGGTGTTATATTTTTTAATGAGATACACACATAATCAGAGACTTGACATTTTTGAGTAGGGCTGCTTATTCAATCAACACATTCCATACTCTCAAATTCTTTACTGTGAACACAAGTTCAATACATTCAACTTGTAAACGCACCAAGTAATTGAGTAGATACGAGCAGCCATTTCAGATAACCACTTTTCACAGATTTACTATTACCCCCTACAACAGTTGCCAGAGACATACATTAAAATAGTTATTTCCCGCACGACTATATGATATTTCTGTCTGTGGAGTTTTCAAAATTTGTTTCAGCATGGATGAGAGAGTAAAGTCATTTTCTTCAGTACCCAGTGGCTTATAACTGAATCCTCAGCACTTAGGACAGAACTGCGAGGCACGAAAGGATGGAAGTGGTCACACTAAGTCATATCTCTATAATGCAGGACCCTTCAAACTCGGATTAGCTGACAAATTAGTGTTTGTGATGACATCACTCATTTACATAGGATTACATAACTGCATGTATGCAAGACAAATCATACTGACATCCATGAAATCAAGGTACAACAATCAACATACACTGTCTAGTTGACTATAGAGACATGATTTTCATGAGCCAGATTCAAAGCTTAATCTTCCATCTGAGTATCAGAGCTCAATATTTTCAGGTATTACAGACCTCATTGGCATGGACAGCATGCTGCTGGTCTGCTCTGAATGGCCCCTGCATGAGCTGAAAAAATGCTCTCAATGTATAAATTATCCACTCTGGATACTGAATTATACAAAAAAGTTCCCTTTCAGTCGGTCACTCTCAATGTCACGTTGGTGACTGACAAATTGGGATATCGCTTCGGTAGACCAATCTACTCTGAGTGTAAACTAAGTGAGCCAATGCACATTGGCATGCAATTATTGCATCCAGCTGCTGCTGATCACAGTGTGAGTGTAATAAGGCAGCAGTTGCAATGCATATTGGCTTTTCGCTTCGGAGGCAAGCGACTGTATTGTTCTGCTCAACTGTGTGTCCAGTCATGAACTATGAGTTCTGTGGGTCTGAGGTCACATTCCGGGCCTGCTCAACCATACAGCCGATGAGCTGTCTCGAGCAATGCTCCAGGGAGAATGGCGACTCAAACCCCAGAAGGTCCAGCTGATTTGGAGATGTTTCGGAGCCACTCAGGTAGACCTGTTTGCTTCTCCAGAGACCTTTCCCTGCCGGTTGTTCAAATTTGCATTTACCCCGGTGAGCCTTCTCGCACAGACAATGTGTAATGTCTGGGAGAAAAAGGAACAAGTCCTGCTAGTTTCACCTTATTGGCCCACTCAGACCTGGACCTGGACCTCACTCAAGTAGAAGTGTTGCATCCTCCTGGGTTTTGGCTCGCTGACAGATAGGGCTGATTTGACAGATTTGTAGGGCTGCTGGCTGGGTAACCGCCAACACGTTCACTAGATTCTATAGCCTTCGTGTAGAGCCGGTATCCTCCTGTGTTCTCACCTCAAATGGGCAGTGGCACTGAGAGGCCTTGGTTAGTGTCGGCTTGCTAAAACTGCTCCAGAGTGTCTGTACTGTAGAACCTGTCAAGATCCTCCATCACCCTAGGCAGCCAGACATGGCAGAACGTCCAGCGCCAGGCCTTCATGGTGAATCTGTGAGAACCGTAAGGCTGGGTTTGATACTGAGACCTAAGCAGTACTTGCATGTGTATAGTCCACGGTATAGCCTTAGAGCCTGTGTTTCCCCGGCAGACTTTTGCCTTCCCAAGAGGGTTACAATCACCTCCAATTTCTCCATATACACCTAAACGTATGCTATATGTGTATTTGGTTCTGAAAACTCCTTCGAGAAGGATGGGGCTTCCGCAGCGTCCCTGATGCCAGTGGAATGGGTACATTTTCCCAGTGTTATTCAATCTCACTTAGTATGGTAGTGCTCTGACAATTGTAAGTGGAACTACCTGTTCCGAGCCCCAGCCTACAGCAAATAGGGGCAGAGGCAGCTCGCACAGGGCACTAGAAGGGGCAACACTGAGTTTTGAATCAAGTTTTAATCATACCATAACCACAAAAAAATATCAGGCAAAAATCTGGCATGACAGTCAGACTGGTGGTAGGCGGAGATTTGTCTCCTAGTAATGCAAGCCTATCAGGGAGCTTCTTACAATTGCTTACAAAAGACTCATGGTACACAATCAAAGTACATTGCACACGTGACCCAACTGGTATGGAAAATATTTCCATACTCGTTCGCTTTAAGGACAATTATCAAGTCACAGGGCGACTTCTTTGCATGACAACAACTAAAAAAGGGGATGTCCAGACCCTGACCAACACAAAAATTACAGAGCTTGAAAAGAATGGGCTCAGTACTTCTAAAATATGGAGCCAGGTATATGACGGGGCCTGTCTCATGGAAAAAACTGAGAAGTACAGAAAATTTTGCAGGACAGATTAGGAAGAGTGATTCCGTACGTCATTGCTTCAATCATCAGCTTCATTTTGTGGTAGTTCATGCAATATCCACAGAGCCTGTGGTTGAAGACTTCTTTAATATGTGTAACTTGCTTTATAAATTCATAAAGAGGCCTACCGTTGCTGTCTTGTACAAAGGGCAGCATCTTAAGAGATTACTTGAACAGCAATGGACAGGGCATCTTCAAATGGTCAAAACAATTCCTGAAAACAATTACTGAGTTATTAGCCGAGATCAATGGAAACTGCAGATACGAGATGGAGGTGTGCATGGAAACAGCTGGCCTGATTAGTGAAGTATCAGAGATAAGCTTCAAGTTCTTTGCCCAAATGGTGTGTAAGATTCTACCCCTTACGAAAGGAAAATATATTTACCAATATATTTCTTAAAATATATTGTGATATATTGTAATACATTATTTTCCCTTTTTATTTTCTAACATATTATATATTTGAATACATTTAATAATATATTGATGATACATATATTACATAATATATGGCAAAATATACAAATGATTGCCGCTTTCAATATATTGCAATATATTGGAAAAAATAAATATATATAAGAATATATGCCTAATATATTACATGATATTTTCCAATATACTGCAATATATTTTTGTTTCATAAGGGACAGCTGCTTGATGTTCCAAACAAACTGATGCAGTCAGAGGACATGGACCTTCTAAGTGCAGTCAAATTAGTTACATGTGGTTTAGAATGACTTAAGAAATTGCGCAGTGAATCTGACTTCTTAGAGCAGTGGAAGAATCCTGACGACACTGAAATGCCAAGACCTCCCAAATGAAAGCGGACCATCAACAAAGGTCTTCAAGAATATCTGCTGGTGGAAAGCATTGGCCAGGCTTAAGGTTTTGGGAAATCAAAAAGAGCTCAGATGATTATACTACATTACTTTGGATGCTGTGATTGCAGAAATCTCTGAGCGCTTAGGAGAGAGAAATCGCAAGTTAATTGAAGCTCTTTCAGCTTTTGATCCAAAGTATGACAGCACATTCTTGGATGCGCAAGTCGTACAAGATATGAAGCTTGAAGCTATACCTAGTGTACTCGCTGCAATGAAATGTGACATTTGGAGCATCTACAGCTACATACGAAAACTTGTTTTCTACCCTGAAAAATTTGTTCACGGACAATCGAAGGAGCATGCTACATCAGCGAAAGGCCCATTTAGTGCAACTGACAATTGAAAGAGACTTGACAAGAAAATTTTGGGATGAATGGAAAGATACTCTACTGAGAAGGTTCAATGAGAGTAAGACTTCAGCTGTTCTAGCAGGTTGTTGTTCTTTTATTTATTATAGAATTCATAATTTGTTTATAACGTCATATTATTTTAATCGTGACTTTTAAAAAAATGTTTGCGTAAAGTTTGAACCAGTTCTGATATGCATCGGGCCAATGCAAAATCATAATACATTTTTCTTCTTTGCGAATAGTGACAATAATTATTAATACTAATCACATTGTTTTATAGGCAAAAATAAATTATACTGATACCAAACGCCTACTGACACTCACTCTATGTAGGTTAAAATGTTCTAGCGCCGGGACTGGATTCTGCATCCCTCAATTATTTTAATAATTGTAATAGATGATGTCCTCAAGGTTTGGCCTGGATTTAAGCATGATTAAATGGATTTTGTGTGTTTCGCTTTTGTACATGCACAAAGCAGCGATAAAGGTTTTAGCACCAATATTGACAATCAGGGCAATTTTGAAGCTATTATGCCACGTACAGGACTAACCAAACTGAATGCAGGTTTACAGAAATACCAGCACTATTGCCCATTACACTGACCAAAAAAAAAAAAAAAATGATAATGAATGTGTTTTATGACTTTTAAAGTGAACAGTTCATTTTCACTAACGTGAGGGTTGCCAGATCTGTGTAAACAAACCAACCCATTGGACAATCAAAACTAGTCTGATGACAATAAAACTGTGGGTTTACATTTAGAATAACTGAGTCATTGGAGTCATCTCATTGTCAAAAAGTGAAAACAATAATAATAATAACCATGTGCATACACATGATTATTGAACGTCTCTAGGTTACGTATGTAACCCTAGTTCTTCGAGGGAACGAGACGCTGCGTCGAACAACGCTTTGGGGAACGCATTTAGCGTGAGCAACTCTGGATATCATATCCAATCTGTCTTATAGAAGAGCGTGACGTCACTGGCGGGGTGACGTAAGCGACCAGGAAGCTATAAAGGCATGAGCCGTGCAGCTGGCTTCAGCTTCGAGTACCAGCAAGCGCCGGCAGGGGTGCCGGGGGTATGGCCTCGAGACGCAGCGTCTCGTTCCCTTGAGGAACTAGGGTTACATACGTAACCTAGAGACGTTCCTCTTCAGGAACTCGAGCTGCGTCGAACAACGCTTTGGGGAACGAGTACCAACGCTGCCAGACTACCAAACCCCTGCCTAGTGTGTATCCGAAGAGCACAGCTTAGGACGAGAGGACTGAAGTGCCTGGAGTGACTGGCATGTCTAAGCCATAGAATCTTGTAAAAGTAGGAGGCGTGGACCACCCTGCAGCATTGCAGATGTCCAGCATGGACACACCTGCTAGAAAGGCCTTGGGGGCCTCCATACCATGTGTAGAGTGAGCCTTGGCTCCCGACAGCGGGGGACGACCAGAGGACTCAAAGTGCCGTTGATAGTCTCAACTATCCAACAACTAAAGGTCTGCTTAGAAGCAGGAAACCCATCTTGGGGGGACCACAGCATACAAGCAATTGGTCTGTTTTTCTCCACAGGGCAGCTCCGTGGACGTATGCATCCAGCGCTCGAGCTGGACACACACAATTTAGCTTCTCTTGGTCATGCTCCCGAAAGGGAGGAGGACAGAAGGCCTGCAGCACTACAGGTTGTGGTGTGATAGAGGGCACCTTAGGAACATATCCCGCTCGAGGGTATATGAACACTTTGGTCATCCCAGGTGCAAAATCAAGATAGGTAGGGGCCACTGAGAGGGCCTGTAAATCTCCTACTCTCCTCAGAGAGGTAATGGCCAACAGAAAGGCAGTTTTAAGAGTCAGATGCCTGCGAGATATCTTGAATCGGTTTGAATGGAGATTTGCAGAGAGCCTCTAACACCACACCCAAGTCCCAGGGGGGAACACAAGACCGTACTGGAGGTCTAAGCCTTAGCGCACCACGGAGGAAACGTGTAACTAAGGGGTGTCTTCCCAAAGACTGGCCATCGAGAAGGGCGTGGTAGGCTGCAATGGCGGCCACGTAAACCTTCAACGTGGAGTGGGTCAACCCTGCAGAGAGCCTGGCCTGTAGGAACTCCAGAACTGTACCAACTGGGCAGTTTGCTGGGTCTAGCTGGCGGTCTCTGCACCATGAGGTGAAGAGTTTCCACCTCAAGGCATACAGTTTCCTCGTTGAGGGAGCTCTGGATTGGAGGAGGGTCTCAACAACCTCGGTTGAGAGACCAGCTGCTAATAGTTGTGCCCCCTCAGGGGCCACACCACAGCTTCCACAACTCCTGGCGAGGGTGAATTATCGTGCCCTGCGCCTGTGAGAGTAGGTCTGTCCTGATCGGTATCTCCCATGGAGAGCCGTCGGGGAACGAGCTGTCTCATGTACAGCAGGCCAAGAGGTATCACGTTGGATGCAGCTGCCATCAGACCCAACAATCTCTGAAATTGTTTGACAGTGAGTGACTGGCCTTCTTTGACTCTCTCTACTGAGATGAGGATCGACTCGATACGAGCAGGGGACAATCGTGCCTGCATCGCGGTCGAATCCCATACTACGCCTAGATAGGTGGTTCTCTGAACCGGAGAAAGTATGCCAAGCCGCAACCTGCTCTGACTGAGCTAAAATCAACCAATAGTTGAGAATGCAGATGTCCTGCATGCGCAGGGTAACCAGAGCCGAGTCTACACATTTTGTGAACGTGCGGGGTGAGAGTGCAAGGCCGAAGGGAAGTACTCGATATTGGTAGGCTTCGCCCCCGAAAGCGAACCTCAGAAACTTCCTGTGTTGTGGAAGGATGGATATGTGGAAGTATGCATCTTTGAGATATATTGTGACAGACCAGTCCTCGGACCTGATGTGACCTATAACATGCTTGATCGTGAGCATTTTGAACTTCAATCTCATAACTGAACTATTTAAGACCCTCAAGTCTATAATCGGACACAACCCCCCATCCTTCTTTGAAACTGTGAAATACCGGCTGTAGAACCCGGACTCCCTGTCTTGAGGAGGGACCACCTCGATGGCCTCCTTCTCTAATAGGGTTTTCACTTCCTGTTCCATAACCAGACCCTGCCTGGGGCCGACTATCGTCGGAATGACCCCGTTGAATATCAGCGGTGCCGAGCCGAAATGAATACGGTAGCTTTTTCTACTGTGTGCAGGACCCATTGAGATACATTTGGCAGTAGTTTCCACGCTGCTAAATAATCTACTAAGGCAATCAGTCTCTCGAGACTGACCTCTGGTGTAAGAGGCCCCCGCAGGGGCAGCGAGCGTCTCAGCCCCGCTACGCGCACGGGCGGAAAATACGGAGAACGATGCTCGCTGGGGACCGCTGCGCCCTGGAACACTGGCAGGGTCGGCAGACCGGCCCCCAGAGGGCGCTGAGGCGAGACGGGCACCGTGTAATGCGGTGTTTGCCGCTCTAACCCAGTAGGGGCCACCCTCTGCAGTCGTGACTGAAACGTGTCAGGACTTCTTAACCGAGGGCCTCACAGCCTGAAGTACGGCCCTCAGATCCGCCTTAGGCTGGGAAAACCCTGGTTCTGAGCGTTGCTTCAGCCTCCGGTCCCGACGCAGGGGGAGTGCGGGCGGCAACGCTCTGACTATAGACTGAGAGGGCTGCTCCCGCCCAGCAGCCCCTCCAGTATATATAATTTCTCAGAGTAAGATAAATGTCATTATATTCCTCAGAATTTAATGCAAACAAACAATCAGACGAGTAAACACGGTCTGCCTTGTTGGTATAATTCATATCTAACTTCTCATAGTCAGATAGATACTGAATTTAATTCCTCAGAATTAATGCAGTTAACCAATCAGACGAGTAAAGACGGTCTGGTTTTGGTAAGATTTACTTCAAAACTGAAAATGATGTAATACACGCGTTGTCTCGGCAACACGCGAGCCGCTTAGTCACACAAACAATATTAATCTCCTCGGAGATAAGTAACTGCAGCTGCGAGTTCACAGACGGGGAAGGAACCGCTGCGTGTGCTTCCGAACCTCGAGAATGAACTCTAAATCTAGGGAATACGGGTGGAGATAGGCAGAGCCGTCTTCACCCCATCCTTAGATATGCGAGAAGCACAGTCAGCCCCCTTATTTTTTTCCGGAGAGCTGACTGCGTGAGCTGCGCTCCTCATTAATGCTGCTCGTTATACAGTTAGGCATAATATTGCTTGTGAAACTGCTTGTCTGTGTAACTGATGCTTATGCAGCTTATGTTTGTGCAACTGCGAGCTCATCGACGCCCTCCGTTTCAATCTCCTCGGAGAAAAAAAGGCTGTGAGTCACGGCCGTCACTCGGGGAGAAGGACCGCAGCACTCAGGCTTCCGCACCCGGAGATCGGGCAGATCTGGCGGGTGAGGTAGGAGATAGGGACGCGCCCGTCTCCATACCCTCCAGCAGATCTTATCTGCGAACCCAATGACTGCAGGCGCCGCTCCGCCTCGCCGAAAGCGGGACCGACACCGCAAGGAACGCTGGCGAAGATTCCCCCTCGAGAGAGTCCTCCGGGATCGAAGCGTCCACACTGGCTTGTACCATTGCAGGCAGTCGGCTCCCTCAAGAGCCGAAACAGCATGCCTCGATCCGAGGCAGACCGCGCACAGACCATGTATTCCCACTCGTGATGAACACACAATCTGAAACGCGATCTGGATTCGCCTTTCAGATGTCTCGTCTTAACTTTGCTCTTTGACTATTGCTTACTCTTTGAGGAGCTAATAGTGACAAACAACAATAAATAAGACTGACAAGACAGAATGACATGCACACACAGAGCGCTTGTTGAAATACGCGAAGCTGAAGCCAGCTGCACGGCTCGTGCCTTTATAGCTTCCTGGTCACTTAAGTCACCCCGCCCGTGACGTCACGCTCTTCTATAAGACAGATTGGATATGATATTCAGAGTCGCTCACGCTAAACGTGTTCCCCAAAGCGTTGTTCGACGCAGCTCGAGTTCCTGAAGAGGAACTACTTTTTACAAGAAAAACTTGGACTTAAAAATTTACTTGCCATTTCTTTGCAGTTATTTGTGAATTTTACTAGCACTTTCAGAGTGAAAACTGTTTCTACACCAAGCTTTTTTCAGTGTAGCCCAAAAACTAGCCCAAATACCATAACTAAAATTATGGCACTCCCACACTAGAAATACAGTTTGAAAGACATGAAATACTTGAAAAACATTGTACATTGGTAGAATATAAATTTGGCTGAGTAAAATAATCCAATATAAACATTGCTGTGAAATATAATTAATGCAATATGTCACACCTTTAACCAGAGAAAAATAAAAATTACACTATTGGTTGAACTGTTGTTGTGTCAGGTTGGTTGGGATTCTTAAACAAACTACGTTTGGAAAACACCTCAGCATGTCAGTGTTTACACTTTTTGAGTGAAATAAACCTGCAAATAGCTTATTTATAAATGTCATTGCATACTGCACTCTCAGAAAAAAGGTACAAAGCTGTCACTGGGGAGGTGCCCTATAACATTCAAAAGCTAAAGGAACATTTTTGGAACTAATTTACAGTGTTTAGGGTAACACGAGTTACGTAATCAGATTAGATTTTCCCAAGTGACTAATAAAGTAATGCAGTCTTTTTCAGATAAGTAACACAACTGTTTTCCCAGTTCTCCTGTCCCCATGTTGAGAAATCGGTGCAGAGACAGGCTAAGCTTTATTAATTTCACTTTTAGTGTGAAAGTGCCTTTACAGTTAGCAATAATATAACTTTTTTATTATTATTATTAATTAAAAATAAATAAGCAAACCCAGCTCAGGTGACAAAAAGTAACACAAAAGTAACATAATGCATTACTTTCCATAAAAAGTAACCAGGTAATGCAATTAGTTACTTTTTTTATGGAGTAAAGCAATATTGTAATGCATTAAAAGTAACTTTCCCCAATACTGCTTATTTACCCCTAAATGGTTCATCTTAGTACCTAATGTATACATATTAGTACTTTTTGTAAAAGTTTACCGCCTTTATAACAAGCTTCTACCTTTTTTTTCCAAGAATGTAGGCAAATAGGAAAAAGTATTTTAATATTGAAAAAAAAAAACAGCACACTTCATCTTTAAATTCCTTAATTTTTTAAGCCTTGGAGTCACTGGGTAATAATAGAGCACAATGCAATGAACAACGCAAATTTTAAGACCTACCTGAAGGTTGGCACATGTGGAGAAAACACATGACCTGTCTATTTGCTTGACATCATTTGAGTTAATGACATTTTTGGTGATGATAGCTGGTTGCAGATTGGACTGTACTGATGGGGCTGCCGACTGAGACTCCGTGATGGGAACAAGACCCGCATCCGTGCCATAACCAAATGCCTGGATAGCGTTTCCTGCACACCAAAACACATGCACACATATGCAAATTAAAACACATGCATGAAAAGGCCAAAAAAAAAATTATATGTGGGAAAAAAAGACCCCCAGCAAAATAGATCACATTCCTGTAGACAGGATTTCTCAGTAATGTGCTATTTAGGTTAAGCCCATAAGGATGGCTGTTCAGGCCGTGAGCCATGAGTTTACATGAGGTTTCATCTCCACTCACTCAGGCAAGTGTTCTCTCTGAAGTCTCGGAGGAAGGCCTCGCACTCAGCTTCGTGATTTCTACTGCCTCGACAGCCACACCAAGGGGAAATGGTGATGTTGGTGTGGCTTGCATCCACATAGTTTGGAGTCACATCTGATCCTGTAAGGCCAAGGGTAGAGATTCTCATAAATATGAATTAGGTGGGAAAATGTTGGTTTATAGATCTCACTGTCTGCAGTATAATGTGCTGTTTGGCTGAGTATAATGGCCAGAGGTTGTTGGTCTGCTCTCTCCAGGATTCATTTTAGGTAAAAGGCTCAAAGGATGCAATTTAAAAGTTTATCTGATGGGTTTTAGGCCTTATTTACACAGTAGAAGTAGTAATTATTTCATTTTTTTTTTTTATTAAAAAGGCAAATATACATTAAAATAATAAATTTGTGCCTCAGGTCCAATGTTCCCTCTAAACTGCTCGCCTCTTATGTTGAGACTATGCAGAATAAATAATATACCGTGCTCAGGACAGACGCAAAAATTAGTTGGTGAAAGGTTGAATACTATTGAATATGAAATAATTGCAATGCTCGGGGAAACCGCTAAAGTTATTATAATATACAATTATAATACTTGTGTAACTACTCATGTAACCATCTTTAAATAGGGAAAACATGGAAGTGTTTGGTGGCTTCTAAATTCATCCCTGTTTGGATCCTAAGGAATGACTGGTGCTAAGCTAAATGCTAGCATAGTTGCGCCGCACACCAGAGTGATTGAGTGCATGCACTGAGATGGGAGGGGTACGTACAACTCGTCTAAGTTGAGGGAAGAACATAGTGGAATAGAGGTCCCCTTCGGTACCAAGATCAGTGAATTTGCGCTGGGGATTTGGAAAGGTTATGACTTTAGTATAGATTTTGTTTTGACACACTTAGTTCAAGGCTCTGTGTTGGTCCTTTGCACTCATGGAAATATTAATACATTTCAGTGTTTGATTTTAAGGACGTTTTCAGGAAATACAACAAATAGGTTGTATGTAAATTGTTTTGTTAAAATTAAGGTTTCATTCAATTATTATTCTATAACATCTTGTCTATCATCTCTGAAAATATCTTGGCAAAATTAACTTTTTTTAGTGCAGAGAAATAGCGATTTATTGCAGCAAGCAGAAAATACTTGTCTTTCATGTTAAGAACACACTGTGAAGGTGCTTTCTCTAAACACCACTAAAACAGTTAACCTATCAAAATAAATCAAGTAACATATATGATAAATGTGTATCAATACACATTTTGCGTTGCCAGTCCTGTGTTAACTATGCCATGCAAAGTTTTTATTTATTTATTTAACTATCGTGAGAGGTCTGAGTGCAAGAACACAATGCAGTCTGAAGCTGCTCACTTAGACAATCTTGCTCGTCTCTGTCTGCTCAATCGTGGTGATGTCAGTGCCCTAACAGATGTTATAATGGACTATTTCACATCCAGAGATGAAGGATCATATGATGATGTTACTAAAGAGGAGGAATCCGATGACAGTCTGTTATATGCACAGGTACGCTGCGCTCACTTTTCTAACTACAAGGTACACTATTTGTGCTATCCAAACATACAAGGGGTGATCAAAAGTTCAAAGACTATGCTCATCATGTTAAAAAACAGAAAACTGTCCTTTACAGGGTAACGTTAGTCTGTTTGTGTAATGTTGCAGTATAGTGCTCCTGACAGACAGTGATCGTTAAGTAGACGTGAAAGTCAAACCCGTCTCACTTTAAACCCGTTTTTCTCAAAATTCCATTTTGGAAAAACATAGCAATCAGGCAACTTCAGATTGACATAACTTTTGTTACGTTCCAGCTTTGGACAAAAATGAAAACAGTTTTGGAAAGGACTTGAACTCCACTTTCATAAGGTATCAAAACCTAAAAATTTTAAAATTTCATATATATAATATATGATAAAACGGTATTACACATATTGTACATTTATATATAGTTGCATTCATATTTTAGGAAAGGGGACCCCAAAGGGATTGTTATATTTAGTGTCCTGGGCTTAAAAACATTTGAATACCCCTTGCCTTCATCTGTTCTCCTGTTCTATATAATCTTTCTTAAAAGTAAAATTCCTGGTGCATCACTAATTCAAATTTAAACAATGAAAAAAGGCAAAATACATGTTCCAAACAGTCAGTCCATTAAAATGCATTTCTGAATTCTTATTACTGCAGTGAAGCAGATTTTTCCGAAAATCACTCACCAATGAGTCCAACGTAGGACACCAGACAACCATGGTAGTTATCATTAGGACAGCTTGTTATTGAATGTGGTGTCATCTGGCAATTCATGTGGAAGTCTGCCAGCCTGGATCTAGAGCAAAAACAAAAATTATAGAAATGAAGGCCTGAATTTTTTATTTTTTTTTGCACATTTGACAGAATAAGATTTAGATGCACGCTTGAATAAGCTACTAGTTTTTCTATATTTATAAAACATGTTTACAGTATATGGCACTGAAGAAAGGATGGAATTGTACATTGTAAGACAAGGTACATGTAAAATAAGGTAAAATAAAAATAAGGTGCTCCAATAGTCTGATGCTTTTGGATCAAGTTATAGGGGAATGATTATTTCTAAAGTTATTAATCGCCACGGCTACATCTGCAATCATCAATGCTCTAACATCCAAGATTGAAAAAAAAAATGCAGCAGTTAATGTGCAATATGAGATGCATTCTGTCAGTCCTAACTAGTGTCTAGTGGGATTCCAATTCAAGGCCATTTTCTGCTCGACTCCATGTAGTATTTCTCCAAGTCAAGCAATCTGCCTTAAACAGCCTCTTCCTAGGGGGTTATATGCATTCAGAAACAGATTGATCCAAGTACTAGACCTGAGGTGGGCAGGGGGTCACATTAGTACTTATTCTAGAGTAAGAACTCTCTTCCCTAGCACTTTACACACACATAATAGCCCCGCGCATACTTCCCTCAAATAACGCCAGCGAGATGGAGATCTCAGGCTTGATGACCTCCTGCAAGACCTTGATTAATAGTGAATCATCCTACACGGCAGTATCACCCCTGACTCACCAACTCAGCTACGGTGTGCATATTAACCAAACCATTCTTGCTGTTGGGTCCACAGGTGTTGCCTACTGGGTGTTTACCTCCCAGAAAAAAGAATGGTATCTGCATCGCTCTTATGGGCCTTGGGCGAAAAGGTCATCCTTTCTGCTCTGCTTTATTGACATGGAAATGGATGTTCTTCTAATGTATGTTGTACTGTATTTTCACCTCAAGCTTAATATCTATATAACCACTACCAAAAAAGACAAAGGCAGCAAGGTATGTAAAATCAGCAATCAATGACTGACACATGCTGATGAGACTGCAATCCAAAGTGAACCGTTGTGAAAGGGCAAACTGAAGTGCTCCCAAATAATGGCACTAGCAGTTCAAAGATATTATTCAATTATTTAAGTTCCCAACTACATCTTAAATAACAAATTTAAGATTTATTTTACACATTTTATCCATACATTACCATTTCAATGTTTGGAATTAGTAAGACGAAGAAAAAAAAAATCATCATGGAATTATTAAACTATTAAATTATTAGATCAAAATTTATGGTAAAAACATTCCCTCTTATTTAAAATAGATGCTGTTCTTTTGAATATTTTATTCATCAAAGCAGCCTGAAATAATTTACCACAGTTAACATAAAAATATGAAGCAACACAACTGTTTTCTGCATTGATAAGCAGCAAATCAGTATATTAAAATGATTTCTGAAGGATCATGTGACACTTAAGATTGGATTAATGATGCGGAAAATTCAGCTTTGCACCACAGGAATAAATTACATTTACATATATTTAAATAAATAAAAAAGTTGATTTAAAATGTAATATTTCACAAATTCACTGTTTAGACTGTAGTTTTTAACAGATAAATGCAGCCTTGGAGAGCATAAGGAACTTATTTCAAAGCATTAAAAAATATTTGAACAATATTGTATGTAGAAAACAAATATGGGAATCAAAGAAAAACACAGTTAAAGTCATAGAAATAAAATATGGTTTTTCTCAGGATCCTGTCAAAATCTTAATTTTTTATCTTATCTCATCAAAAAAGCAGGATTTTTAAACTAACATATGTAAAGTCATTTTAAGGCCACTGAATTTTTTTTTTTTTATCATGAACTCAGCATATCACCTCACTTAGTTCAAGTTCTGTGCAGAGATCATGAATATTCTATCAGTCTAACATCATGATTCAACCCCATGAACTTGGGACAGCCATGTCCTGAAGCAGGTTTGTGAAGCTCGTAGATGTGGCAGTAAATATTCTTGATGGCTGTTTTTACCTTTAGGAGCTTTTTCTATTGCATCCGACCCTTAAAAATACTCCCATTCTTTAAATCCAGTGTATTTAGGTCTATTCGTTGGCATTTATTTCTTTGATTTGAAGAAAATCAGTTTAATGTGAAGTGTTTAAAGTCTGTGTAAAGCAATATTAATATTATATATATATATATATATATATATATATATATATATATATATATATATATATATATATATATAATGTCCTCAAAAATATGTTAATTAAACAAGTGTTCTGGGTCTGAGGAACATTCATACAGATGCATAATATGGTTGTATGATGTGGTTTGAGTTTTTTTGGCACAAAAGTAAAGGTGCACACGGACTGTCTTGTTTTTCTATTAAACCAGGAACATAATAACAATGCTTGCCGAAATTAATGAATCCATCAGTGGAGCTGATGATTTACATTGTTAATTACATTCTAGCTGGCTCAAGGATGCTGAATGCCCCTGGTAACAGGTTTGCCGGGCTGGTGTGTTAAACCATCATCATCAGCATTAATGTTACCATCTCCCCCCAGGAGACATCATAAGCCTGCTATGTCATTCAGGGACATCTTTAAATAGATGTCAACCTCGTGCTGACAAACATCATGTGCAGAAATCTCTCCATAACTAGAGTTATTCGGGCCAGTGGTGATTTGCAGATGATGAACAAGAGTCGCAGAAAAAACAGGGATTTTTTTTTTTTTTTTTTACTTTGAAAGTATTTGGTTAAACTGATTTCAGCAGTTTTTCAAACAATATATCTGAATCAAATACATTAAAACATTTAAACTTTACTGTTTTAAATTTGGTCCAGTTTAATCACAGTTGTGCTAAATCTAACAATGGTCTAGATGCTTTATACTCATGAATTGCAACAGAAGTAGTCTTATGAAGTGTAGCAACTAAATAAATAAAGAAACCGCAGAGAGACCGAAAGACCGAAAGACCACTGATCGCCCCCAACAAGCCTCATCAGCAAGGATGCCTGTCAGGAGAAGCATGATCAGTGGACAATGGCAGACCAGTGACCAAGAAAGCATGTTCTCATGTTCAAAATGCCCTTTACATAGGACAAAATTAATTACAGGGTCTCACAAAGTTATTCAAGTGAGGCATAACAATATATATTTACTGTATCCTCAGCCTGGCCACTGCACTGAATCAGTTCTGTTGTTGGATGTCCTCCAGTCTCCTGCTATGGG